>NW_026690782.1:0-352104 GCF_019097595.1 Hemibagrus wyckioides | reverse complement strand
CCACACCTGTGATATGGTATATTCCAGTGGTGGGCTGTGCATTTCACACCTAGGCCTTCACTGGTGTCCTTCACAGAATTAATCCACCTCTATACCATCATTATGACGCCTTACGGCAATAGATACTAATCTGCTTTAAATAGCAAAGTATATGTTCTCTGATTATCCAATTAAAGGGACGGAAATTGCTGACGTGAATTGTATGCCTGATAGATAGCCCCAGTGACACCAACTTCGAAATCTGATTGGTTAATTTAACAATTCCATTGCCATTTATTTTTTAAGCTATGGGCGCCTGCACTTTAATGATTCTGAAGGCCTTAAGGCAGATTTTCTTTCACCCTGGCAACACATGATGTCAGCCAGTGACTGAGGAAAATATGATTGGATAAATACTCTCATCATAAATACTTACACTACTGGAAGCAGCACCCGGCTTAACCTAGAGAGAAGAAAAAAAGAAGCTATGAAATGTAGAGAATAGACAATTGGGAATAATTTGAAGTACACTTTCATGGAAAAATATACTAAAATATATTAAAATGCAAGTCAGTGATTCCAGATCACTGCTGTTTGAAGCAACAACAGAGAAAGGCCTTGCCACTGGCACTGACAGCCCACCACTGGTGTATTCCCTCCTTATGCCTAGTGTGTCCATGATAGATTCTGGAGCCACAGTGACTCTGATTAGGGGAAGATTAATGAATGAACCCCATTGTAGGGAATTCAGGTTATGTAATGATACACATATGTAAATACATAAATTAGTCATGTATTAACATGTTTGTGTTGTAGCCTGGGAATTATGCTCTGTTGGCAAATTTCCCCGTCTTCTGTTTAGAGTCCAGTAAAACATTTTAAAACTTTATCTACTGCCATCTGTACAGAGTGTGTAAGCTCTTCTCTCTGTGACCATGTACAGGTCCATCACCAGACATAATTAAACTGAACAAAGTGACATTTTATAGAATGAGAAATGCAGCATAACTAACCAGGTTTTTAGAAATCTTTTAGGCAGACTGACTGCATTTACTGTCATGGACTGCTGGACAGTTCCCTGTCAGGACACCAGAGAGCGGTCTGGCAGGGTTTAATGTATGTTCCCATGTGTTTTAGTTAACGTTGCGTATGCACCCTACACGCCCCACCGCTGCACACCTGTTCCTTACTTTTCAATGACTTTATCAGTACCTACTGCTTGCTGATTCAGTATCTTCTGCTCGGCCACTGATATGTACTGCATTGATCCAGTATAAGTGTGTGATATAAATACAATATTGATATTCTTCATCTGTCATGTTGACATAGTGACCTGCAACTACAAATCTGTAACAGTCTGCCAGTTAGAGCACCTGAACTTATTTTAATGATATTTATGGCTTTTGTCTGCATTTTGATGACATTTGGAAGTCAAGACAATGGAGGCACCAGACAAGGGCTTTTAAATCAAAATATACATAAGGATCATCATCATCAAGCACACTGCATAAAATTTACCTCAGGTTTGATTCCCCTGACTCCCCTGTCCTCCACAAAACCTTTAAGAGAACACTGGGGGAAAATGCCCGATTGGGATATTTTCTTGCAAGGTTGACAATGTTACTTTGGGGACACCTTTGAAAATATTATTCTCCTTCCCTAGATTATACTATACCTCTTAAATTAGACACTTCTAGATATGTTAGTAGATCCCCAAACAAAGTTGTACAATATTGTGCCTCTTAGAATACATGACAAATCCTAATTTGTGTTTTGTACATATACATGAATGAAAAGATTCATTCGAATTAATCATGAGGGAAAAAGCTGCAGCAAAGTACAATGAATTAAATTTTAAACAGTACACACCAGCAACAAGTGACACAGTGTCTCTTTATTTTATTCTCTTTCTTCAGCTGCATATGTTTCCACCACAAATGTCTTTTGTGTCTGTGGTTAACTGATAAGTTGCTAAAGGAAGTATCTTTGATATTAAACGTTGAACTTCAAATGAATTATTTCATAGGTTTTTGTACAGTCTCTCCAGTGACTCTGTATGCCTTTGCTAGCTACTCTAAGAGCACAGTGATAGGGAGGTGCAAGAATCTGAGATCTGCAGATGTTTGATAGTGGAAGTTCAGTGAGAGTCTGGGGGATGTTTCTGGGTACATTGAATCGAGGAGCCAAGAGGGGAGTTTGCGCTGAGCTGAACTTGCTGACTTTGCACCTTTAAGCAGTAAAGCTTTGTGGTGCGCTGTTAGAGGACTATTGTCTGTACCAGTAAAGCAGAATTCTATCACTGCTTGATTCATATGAACATCTCAGAGTAACAAGTGTCTGTTTCCTTCCCCACAATGTTACGACATCTTTGTCCTTGACCAAATTTTATCAGCAGAACTGCCTGTTGTATTGAAAAAATGATTAATAAAAAATATAATACAAATATCGAAAAATTCACAGAAATGTTTTTTGTGTAACACCAAAAACACTGACATTAAAAATAAATGAATTAATTCGATGAGATATTAGTTAATTCCATTAATTAATTGATGAACTGATGAAAATTACCTGTAACTAGAGTGAGAATCAAGTGGTATGTATCTCACCATATGGCTACAAGTAAGTTGTATAGTTGATCCATTTCTGAAGACACAGCTCTGTGAGGATTCTGTATACAAAGTGCTGTATGTGCTGAGACTTTACACCTCTCTAGAAGGACACACCCAGGAAGTGATGCTGTTGTAGTGTAGAGTCATTAATATGGCTGTGTTGTATTTTAAGATTCATCATCTATACCATACTATAAGCCTTTATCTATTTGTGTGTTTTTTTAATTATTTGTACATTTATAAATAATTATGATATTAATTTGCTGTGGAAAATCACTTAGGAAACTGGATCCATGAGTAGAAACTGGATCCAATCTCTCATAAAGTAAATTTGCTGTGTCTGTTCCCAAAAGGTAATGGTAAATTCAGTTCACTTACATTTTTTCATTCCTTATCACTTTTAACAATGGACATTGTCTCAATGCAGCTTTACAAGAAATACAGAAATTCCAGAATAGAAATTACAAGAGTTGAAAAATTAACTTTACCCTAATGTATGAGCAACTCTGAGGCAGCTTAGCGGCAAGAAGAAAAGCTCTGTGAGGGACTGATATGAGGAGAAGACTCAAATGTGAACCCATCCTCATCTGGGTGATACCAGAGAGTGTGATTATGAATAAATTACCTTCTAATTGTATATTATCAAACATTAAAAGCAGCCAGAGGAGATGAGTCAGATCCACTTGTTTGGTTTTTATCATCAACTTTAGCAGACAGGCGTGATAGTGGCATAGGGATTTTACCTTTTACCCTCCTTTCTGAAGAAAGGTCTGAAATGTTAACTTACCTAATGAAAGCCACCAGACACATGAATATAACAGTGAACATGCGATGAGAATGGTGTTGGTAAAATGACAATATTCTGAGGTCTTTCTGCTTGCTCTATTATATTAATATTTCAGAGGTTCATGTCTCCACAAAGTGTGACATTCTCCATCCTGCTCCTGTATTCCAGAGAGAGGCTCCAGGTTGGAGCTTTAATTTTCAGAGAGTAATTACAGTGGGATTTGAACCTTCTTGGACCTCTGGAGAAACAAACTTCCAAGCGAGAACCAAGCCAGCAGTGCAAGTTTCCATTAGTTTTATCCCAACCACTCTATTCCATTTAAAACCAGGGCTCGTCCGGGATTTGAACCCGGGACCTCTCGCACCCTAAGCGAGAATCATACCCCTAGACCAACGAGCCAGGTCATCCCTGTTACCTTGATGTGTGCCAGTGAAGGTTCACTGTACTCTGTAACTGTATGACCTTCTTGCTCATATGGACTGGGGTCAGTAAAAAGGAACTCGGTTACACAAAGTCAAGTTAACAATAAGCGAGGCTCCTGTGGGATTCAAACCTTTTGGAATCCAGATGCTAAGTGTGAACCAAGTAAGCAGCTCTTGCCATTGGGCCCAAATTATGTCATTTACAGGGTTGTTACTGTAGTCTTAGATTTCTGTTCTTGGTGAACAGGAATGAAACCCGATGTGGTCTTTAGCTGTTGTAGCTCATCTACCTCAAGAATTGACTATGGGGCACTATTTCAGTGAAACTTATTTATTTCCTGATTGTGTGATGGAAACTGTGTTTTATTTTCCACAATTCTTATTCTTAGTTATACATACTTTCAGGTATCCTGTAATTCTCAAAATATATTAAAGACCCTGCAAAGACACACATGATGAACACATTAAATAGCATGCTCAGTAAAATAAACAAACAAACAAACATAAAATAAAAATAAATCAGATCAGCTGCTTGTCAAAAGAGTTGGCCACAATATCCACATTTTTATTCCTAGAACAGAATCAAATTCCAGCATGTGATCTTTACACTGTCATTAAGTAAATAAACCATCAAACCTGCCACTATTGTTTATGAGAACTGCACTTAATACTGCAGAGGGAGTGAACATGTGGCTTCTTCAAACACACACTAACTTTTCTATCTGTATTTGGATTCACTTAGAATGTTTTGTCTATTCACTTCAAATAAAGCTCCGTTAATGCCAGGGTTTAAAATATGGGAAAACAAAATGAAATAAAATAGATCCTGTTCTCAAACTACATTCAAGCATCGCTTTTAAATCTCCCGATAAGACGCTTACTGGCTGAGGCGTTAAGCCCTTCGTGAAGTATCAGCAGAGAAGCAGCTCGTAAAACATGTCCACGAGGTTGTACTGGTAGGCCTGCAGAGAGCAGAAAAAGTTACAAAAAGAAATTAACTACATAATGGAGTCCTAATGGAGTTCTCTATTATCAAGTCTTTCAGATTTAAACAGCTGTCATGTTACACAGGCATTCATAAGCTTACACAGGACCCGGAGAGCTCTGCTTTGATGGAGTCCCGATGAGAAGGAGTCCTCCAGGAACCGAATCGAACCCACGGAGGCCAGCTGTACGTAACTGCATCCTGTTAAAGCGTAAAAAACAAAAAATCTCTGTAATTCACTTATGGTGTTCTAGATGGCGACTTAATTTACACCTTAACCACGAAGCAGGATGTAAGCCTAAACATGTCCTGTTCTCCAAAAAGATGATGTACTGTACATTTCCTCCTGCCGCCCCATCATAAGTGCTTCTTCTCCATCGCAGTTTCATAATAACACATCTAACATTCTGTCACGTTCCTTACAGTAAAAACAGCTTGAGTAAAATAAAGGAAAGGTTTGTTTACCGGTTAAAAGGTTTGCATTACTCATTACGATATTTATCTTAATGATGCTACCAAGTTAATTATCCAGGCTTGCTAACAGTGTAGATAAACCAGTGTTTTTTTCACCCACACCCAGAAAAAGAGGATTTTGATTGTTTTGTTTTTAAAAAAGAAAGTAAAAAACAAAATTTCCTTTTTAACGCCGAAACGTTAATGAACCTGTGAGTTTGTAAACTAGTTAAGCAGAGAATAAACAGACAATTTTTAGCATTAGCTTGTGTAAATTCACAGTACATGGTGACTGATTAAAGTCTCAAAAACCTCCTGTCCCAGTCCATCATCCGAAATCTATCTAAATATTATCACGGAATAATTATTAAAACCTTCACCCGAAGTTCAGCAAGCTTTACACTCTATATGATATTGTGTAAATGAAATGATTAGCGAGGTTCGCTAGCTAGATAACATACATCTGTAACCAGGTCCTGTAATTACGCAGCAAACCTTTTACATTTCCCTGGACAAGCACACTCCCACAACTCCTGACACTTTTCAGAGCTAAGGCATCGAAGGATGGTACCATTGGCAACCAGATGGCTAAAATATTAAAGACTATCATGAACAAGTAAGTGGAATTCCCACATTGAACATACTCAAGGGCTGTACAGGTTAAAAACATTATCAATAATTAAAATCAGTTAAATATAATAATGATGAATGTTTTCAGTTGCCAGAAAAGAACAAAAACATGAAGGCATTCTAAAACAGTAGTCTATACAAACAAAATAAATAAATTACTCAAAGTAGTGTAGAATAACATGCAAGTAAGTGAATGATGACAATTTTTGTGTGTGGATGAACTAATCCTTAAAATGTGCTTGTGCTGTTATTAAACTGCCTAAAGGTATTTGCCTGTTATGTGGATTAGTAAGAAAGTGCCAGGTAATAACTAGTGCTGTTACATGTTGTAGCTAGGTTTGCAGTGTTAGAATGTTGTCTCATCATTAATCATGTTAATAAATTCAAAATGTTGCTTAGTTGGGAATTAAATTATGGTCATTTTTGTTTTGTCTTTAAGGATCAGGATGACATCAGTGTCATTGGAACTCTTGTCCTGGCTGGACTGCCGCTTTACTTGAAGGAAGACTCGTCAGATGTTTTCCAAGACACACACGGTAAGGCTCATCAGGACTACTTTCTGAAACATTTTGATCTTTTTGTCGAGCATCGAAAAAATACAGCTAGAGTAGCTGTACAGTTGATCATTTCAGTAATCTTAAAGGAAAGGTTTACTCAAATGATGATTATATAATTCATTTACTCACCCTCGTGTAATTCCATTAGATTTTTGTTAAAGGTACGTTTAAATCTTTTTCTCTCCTTTTGTCTGTCCAATTAAAGGCAATCTGTATTTCCCAGCTTCAAAAATTACCTTGATTTAAGCTTTACTAAAATATTAACATGGTTCAACACACACATTAAACACATTATCTAAATATAATATCTAAATTTGATGTGCATTGTTTTCTGTATGTTTATATCATTGTCATATGTAAAGCTCATACTCCAAAGTCATGAACATGATCTGCACTATTTGCAGAGGCTTGTTATGTTGTAATTATAAGGTTTAGTTTATTCTAATGGGAACCACTGGTATTAATTTTGTTTTGCCTCTTTGTTTTTTTGTTTGTATGTCTTGATTGTCCTTGAAGATGACGTGGTGATGTCTTCAAAATCCTGGAGTCAGTGCTCTGATGCTGCTTTTTGGGCTGCTTTATGCCCTTCATATCAGCTACCCCAAGAAGCTGACTTTTTTTTTGGTTCCTGGAACCAAGGAAAGTTCGATTTTTGCTTAGTCTTTAAATCTGTTTGTGTTCAGGTAACAGATGTAATTAAGTCCAAATAACATTTTAGCTACACAAATGGTTTGAGGAAACCGATTGCCTTAAATGGTTTGAGTTGACTGAACTCAAATTAATCAAGACTAACTTTATCAGTTTGTGTTCTGTCAACTCAAACCATTTAAGGCCATCGATTTCCTCAAACCATTTAAGTAACTATATATATATATATACTTTACTACTTTTTTATTTATTGATTTATGCCACAGAATTACCACAAACATTGTTTGTGTCTGTAGTTTTCTGATAACAGGTTGGTAAAGGAAGGATCTTTGATGTGGTTTTAGAATCTTCATTTATACTGGTTTATACGTTTTATTAATATTGACTTAAGAAATAAAGAAATGTCTGGATGAATAATAAAAAACATAGTTATTAATTAATGCAACTAATTAACTCATTAAATATGATTGTAAGAATTAAAACTTTTGGTAAACTGATTAAAATGAATTACCTGTAACTAGAGTGAGAATCAGTGCATCTGACTTCACCTCTTAAACATATCTTTTGGAGTTAGAGGTCAGGGCTGTGTCTCAAAGACACAATAACACAATACTTTAACCTTTCATACTAACTTTTTAAACTTTTTAACCATGAAGTTATGACATTGAAAACTCACAGCTGAAAATGTTAAATATGAATTCCACACGTTTACTTTCATTGTTGCTTGTTTTAATCTGCTTCTGAGAGAAATTCCGTTTCCAAGCACGTCATTTAATGTGTTTGACTTCATGCAACAGTATTAAACTCATGCAATATACTGTAGGGATTAAGTTGTAATGTTTTATTTATAAGGCCATATACATCAACGTGTTTGGAGTAATGTTCAAAGCAGATAAGTTATACCTACCTTATTATTAAAACAGATGGATGTGCATGCAATGAGTCAAGTTTCATTTTTATGCACTTTTATGCATATGCATAAGTCGTTTTATTAATACCTTAATTTCACTATACACAAATAGGCCTAATATATTATTCATCACTCTAAACATGTTAATGTAAATAATGACATTATTCTCAAAATATCATGAATTTAATCTCGTATTGCTACGAATCTAGTGATTTTTACGTTATTCTCATAGTGTTAACTTTGTTCGCGAAATATTACTACTTTGTCACAATTTTATTTAGTTTGACTTTTTTTCTGGAATAACTACCAGTTAAATTTTGCATTATAATGACTTTAATCTGAAGAGGTTTTCCATTTTAATTTTTATCTTTGCACAGGCATCTTTAAAGTTGAACAAAAACAAGTTCTGTGCAAATGGCAGGACAACACCAGCGCAATTAAGTATTTACAAAGCACATAAAATACTTCGCAGCTTTACACTCACACAGTCACGGGTAAATTTATATATATTCATTTAAAATGTAAATATTATTATATATGTATTAAAGTATTAAAATATATACTTTAGAAACTGTGTTTATGTCTTTCAGAATGTATTGTGGATGTTTTCTCACAATCACTACATTACATGTGCAGATAACAAATTTACTGGACACTTTTAATGTAACGTGATAAATTACAAGCGTATTTAACAAGAGTATAGAAGACTACATAGCAAACTTTGAGTGATTATACTGTATAATGTGCTCCAGGCCAGAGGTGTACCATGTGCCACCTGGTGGACATTCTGTGAAGTACAACACATGCATTTAAATACCAAAGCGCCGACATCTGTATACATCAATTTTATTTCTAAAGCACATTTCAATTCAACCTTAGTTTGCCAAAGTGCTGTACAAAAATAAAGGGAATAAAAATAAAAAGGATGAAAGCAGGAAAACACATACACATTACAAAGAATTAAAAGCAGAAGAAAAGAGATGCGTTTTTAACATAGATTTGAATTCAGCTAACGTGGAAGCAGTTCTAATGGGTGATGGCAGGCTGTTCCACAGCTTAGGACCAGCTACTGCGAAGGCTCTGTCTCCCCTGCGTTACAGGCGAGACCATGGTATTCACAAAAGATGACCATCTTGGGATCTAAGTGACCGAGCAGGATTGTAAGTGGTGAGTAAATCGGAGAGATATCTTGGAGCTAAGTTGTTAAGAGCTTTATAGACAAATAACAGAATTTTGTAATCAATTCGATATCAGACTGGCAGCCAGTGCAGGGAGCGTAACATTGGTGTGATATGGTCTCGTTTGCAGCTACCCGTGTTTGCAGACACCAGAGCATGCAATGCATACCAGTTACTCTGATTTGGAATAAATTAGCCTGCATTAAGCTTTCAGTAAATGAACAATTATGGAGTGTCATGTGAGTTTAAATTGGGAGTGAGCAGAAACAAAGTAGCTTGAAGACAACTGTCATGTAACGTTTCTAAATGAGCAGAATGTTCCACCAATCAGGCATAACATTATGACCACCTGCCTAATATCATGTTGGTCCCCCTTTTCCTGCTAAAGCGGCCCTGCCCCGTCATTCACTGTGTATTCTGACACCTTTCTATCAGAACATTAACTTCTTCAGCAATTTGAGCAACTGTAGCTTGTTTATCAGATTGGACCACATGGACCAGCCTTCGCTCCAACCACTGTTCCTTCCCTGGACCACTTTTGATAGATACTGACCACTGCAGACCGGGAACACCCACAAGAGCTGCAGTTTTGGAGACACTCTGATCCAGTTATCTAGCCATCACAATTTGGCCCTTCTCAAACTCACTCAAATCCTTACACATGTCCATTTTTCCTGCTTCTAACACATCAACTTTAAGGACAAAATGTTCACTTGCTGCCTAATATATCCCACCCACTAACAGGTGCCATGATGAGGAGTCCTCAGTATTATGTCACTGGTCATAATGTTATGCCTGGTCAGTGTATACACTCAATAAATGTAGAGCTGTGAGGCTATTTTGTTTTAACATCAGTTCATTAGCACAGTATGTAGTTTTTGTTGGTCATGTACTATACAAAATGCACAGCACTAACACATTAATGAGTAAGAAAATGGAAAAGGAGAATCTTTTTCTCTGTTAGCTTTGCTATCACTCTGTCCTTCTTCTCTCTCAGCTCTTTTTCCTGCTTTCACCAAAAGAGCCTGAGCTGCATCTACCAACATAATATAAAGAAAGCATTTCCACAGAATGAATGAATCATGTGTAGTACATTGTCTACAGTCTAGTTGGGTTTCCTGTCACTGTGTGCACCAGAGTAGTACAGTTTAGAGTCTGTCACTGCTGCAGAGGAGATGAACAGATCCACTTTTTGTCAAACTTAATGAACAATCATGGATGATGTTGTATGGCTGGTGTTACATGTTCACTAGCTTCATTAATTAGCATCAGAGGCTTTGGTCATAATGCAGGTTTTTTGTTAATAGGTTTGCTAGGATTTACTAGGTTTTTGTTTGCTATGAGACACATTGCATGATCACACCAACTATACCTTATAAATAATATAAACAGCTGCTTACTGTCCTAATAAATGATCATTAACTCAGAATTTATTTTTATTAACTGCTCTATCCTGGTCACATGTCCACAACTGTCTATATACACCTACATTCATTCATTCATCTTCAGTAACTGCTTTATCCTGGTCAGGGTTGCAGTGGATCTGGAGCTTCTCCCAGCAACACTAGTCATGAAGCAGGAATACAAATTACAATGGACTACACTGGGTTGTGGGTTGTTTATTAATTTAATTACACAATGTATAGACCAGCAACATCTAGCATCTGAAACATGTATATTTGTGAGTTTACCATGAATATTGTGTAGTTGCTGTGTTAATCCCTCATTATTCTTTTTTTTCTCAGCTATTTTTCTCCAGCTGTAAATGTTATTACAAAAGTTGTTTGTTTCTGTGGTTTACCAAAAAGTTGATAAAGTGAGTCTCTTTGATCTTGTGGTTTAATAGCGTCATATATGCCATTTACAGTTTTTGTAAAGCCTTTCAGTAACTCTGTATTTCAGTGCTACTACTTCAAGAGCACAATGATAGAGTGCAGTATCTGAGAGCTTTAGACCTCTGATAGTAAGTTCAGTAGAGTCTCTGCTGGTTTTCGACTCTAATCGATGATCATCAGGAGTGCTCTGGCCAGATCTTGACCTTGCGCCTTTATACAGTAAAAACTGTGGTGCGCTGTTAGGATATTGTTTGTACCAGTAAAGATCAATGTCATTGCTGCTTGACTCATATGAACATTTCAGAGTAACAGTCTCTGTTTCTTTCCTGACAATGTTGGCATCTTCATCTGCTGGTCCAATTTTATCAGCAAAACTGCCTGGTGTAAAAAAAAAAAAAATACAAAAAATATATCAGTGAAATATTTTCTTAAACCAAATATTGACTTAAGATATCAAGAAATGACTGGATGAATAATAAAAAACATGGTTTATTAATTAATGCAACTCATTAAATATGATTGTAAGAATTAAAACTTTTGATTAACTAATGAAAATGAATTACCTGTAACTAGAGTGAGAATCAGTGGTATGTATCTCACTATGTACAGTAAGTTGTATAGTTGATCCATTTCTGAACACAGCTCTGTGAGGATTCTGTATAATAGTGCTGTATGTGCTGAACTTTACACGTCTCTAGAAGGACACACCCAGGAAGTGATGCTGTTGGAGCATAATTTTACACAGATCATCACTTCACAGTATCAGTGACAGTGAACTGAGTCACTAATACAACACAGAACTATTCCACTGTTGCTGATCAACGTTTTGTGTGATTTGTTTTGGATATTTTTGGATGTTTTATTTACCTTTTGCTCTCTTTTTGATCTTTTGTCTATTTCTGCACCTTAGTTTATTAGTTATTCCCCTGATAAATCCAGGATTTACTTACAGTAAATAAAGTAATTAAAGTTATTTAATTACACATTAAATTAGTGGTGTCTGCATCTACATCTGGAACCAATATTCCATTTAACTCCAAACTAGTTTCTATAGAAAACAAGCATAACATTTAAAACTAATCCACTTGACAGTCATGTTGTTTGCATGTATTTTTCAGATTCCATCTAGAATAAACCAAATAAATCAAATGTAGCATTAATATTCTAACTTTAATGGTACAAGAATGTCCCAGAACAGAGCGTTTACTGGGTTTCTGATCCACAGTGTCCACTGGGTCCATGCAATAATAACCAGTTACACAACAAACTAGCTGTATGAGGAGTTGTTAGTGAAGTGCAGTTTGGGCTTTATTCTACAAACAATACAACATTAGTTAACCTCTAATATTGTGTCCATTAAAATACAATGTTACTACATTTGATGGTTAAATGATGGTTAATGTGAAAGGATGATGATGAAGTGAATGTAAAAGTGTAAATATCTCCATCTTGTGAGAAAAGCATGGCTCTTAAGTTGGTAAAAGGAAAAGAAGAGTAAAGCTCAGTGTAATCACTGCTTGACTCGTATGAACATTTTAGAATAACAGAGTCTGTATCTTTTCTGACAATGTTGGCATCTTCATCAGTCAGCCCAATTTAATCTGCTAAACTGCCCATTATAAAGAAGAATATAAATAAACTATTTAGAAGAATAACAAGTAAACTCTATGTCACAACTGTTTACTGTGAAAAGTAGCTTCCATCATCTCAGAGAATGTGAGCAGGTTGTGTGGTGCTCTAGTTCTAGACCCACAATAAGATAAGTGACTGCGCCATCTTGTGTTCACTGAAGAGAAAAACATAACACACTAATAAATAGTTTTATAATTTAGCAAATTAAAATTTCTCCTTCCCTCTCTCTCTCTCTCTCTCTCTTTCACACACACACACACACACACATTTTCATGAACACACCCCTATTACACCAATAAACTTATCACATGCAATTACAATTGTGTAGTATGAAAGGTTCAGTGACAACAGCCTATGCAGGATTATAAAGTAAATAAAAGATTTAAACATTGCTTGGTGAAATATGTTTATGGCTTGTTAAAGTTGGGCTGTCAAAATACATAATACTTAAAATTAGTAATTGTTCTTTATTATAACAATGACACAACACCACACTACAAGAAAACACTTTAAGCAGAAGGATTTTAACAGTGTGATAGCACAGTGACACAGCAGGTAGTGTTGCTGCATCACAGCTTCAGGATCCCCAGTTTGATGATGTGTTCAGGTCACTGTCAGTTTGTGTGCAGTTTTGCATCACCTCCAAAATACATGACAGTAATAAATTTACTAATATATTCACTATGTGTAAATAAGTATGTGAAAGGGTTTGTGTATGGAGCTCTGCAAAGGACTGACATCCCATTCAGGGTGTTTCCTACCTCATGTGTGGGACAAACTCCACATCAACCATGACCCTGATCAGTAGAGAGAAAGAGAGAATCCCCAAAAGGACATGTAACTTTATCTAAAGCATTGGCAAAACTTCTTTCAATATAACAAAACTGTGTGAAAGTTTTTGTACAGTGCAGCTGGATTTCCTGTCACTGTGGGCCTCAGAGCACAGTAGTATAGAGCAGAGTCTGATACAGCAGCAGAGGAGATGATCAGATCCACTTGTATAGTTTTATCATCAACTTTAGCAGACATTCTTGGGTCAGTGTTGGAAATTAGATTTCCTTTTTTGGTCAACAATAAGAAGGAACTCAGGTGTAGATTTTGGATATTGTCTGTACCAGTACAGGTAGTCTGATGTCACGACTTGTTTTGTATTTGCAGGACAGAGTAACATCATCACCTTCATCTACAGCTTCAGGAGTGATATCTGGTTCTATTGAATCTGCCATGGAGTCACCTGTCATAGAGAAGAGAACATAAAGCATTTACTCTTTAAATAATCAACAGGAAATACTTAAGTCAGACCCACACTCTGCATTTTCACACTGCATCACCACACAGACTAATATTTAATATAATATAGTTAATATTTCTGTAATAACAAAAAGTCAATGTTAACTCACCTAGTGAAAGCCACAGATACATGAATATAACAGTGAACATGATGACTGGTCTTAGCTCAGTGAAAATAGTGGAGATCTTTCTGTAATCTAATATGTTAACACCATAAAGCTTCAAAATTGCTCCACCCCACAGCATCACATGACAGTGTCACCAATGTTGTTGTCAGATTGTTGATTCTTACTGAAACATCCTGGCTTTACATTCAGCCTCATATGGGAAACCTGTCCAGAGGACACTTAAGTAAACACATACTGAAAGCAGGAAATTAATGTATTTATGTTATTTTACATATGTTAGTGATATCTCTAAATTAGAGAAAGTTTGTGTAAACACCAGCAGGCAGATTAATGTTAGAATCACTAAGTGGAAGAGAATATGATTTATTTAAGAATGAGGAAGAAATGAGTAGTTTCCCTTGGTAATTAAGGTTGAATTAATCCCTTATTTCTCAGCTCTAACAGTTAAATCTGAAAAATAAAACTTTCCTGTACTCACAATAGCATCAGAAGAAGAGAAAGAAGAATAAAGGCACATTCACATATAAGTTTCTAGTTTTTAATGTTTCTGACACAGCAGGTGTCAAAGAAATGACATTAGATGAGAATTTATTCTTATGACAGTTTAGTGTTAAGTGGACAGTTGTGTTGTTTAATCAGAATGGTATCTCTGAAATTAGCTTAGGCACTAAGAGTAACCAGGGCAGGGGTTAGGATATTATATCAGCAGTATGTATGATAGAAGAACAAGTATACTCTATGTCTCCAGAGAATGTGAGCAGGTTGTGTGGTGCTCTGGTTCTTGACCAACATTAAGATAAGTGACTGTGTTCACTGAAGAGAAAAACCTTAACACCAAAAAAATTGTTTTATAACTTACCAAATTTATATATGTGCAGAAATATCATTGAAAAAAATAATTGTTTCTCTCTCTCTCTCTCTCTCTCTCTCTCTCTTTCTCTCTCTCTCTCTCTTTCACACACACACACACACAGCCATTTGCTCACCCATTCACACCTAGGGGCAATTTAACATTATCAATCAATCTACTTAGACTAGCTTTATTTAGATATTACTTCAAACTTGTTGCAAAATTTACACTAATAATATTAAAAATTAGACGATTGTTCAGTAAGTGGCAATATACAGTATCTCACAAAAGTGAGTACACCCCTCACATTTTTGTAAATATATGGCAACCTGTAGCTCTGGTGAACTCCATACCCAAGAGGGTTAAGGCAATGCTGGAAAATAATGGTGGCCACACAAAATATTGACACTTTGGGCCCAATTTGGACATTTCCACTTAGGGGTGTATTCACTTTTGTTGCCAACGGTTTAGACATTAATGGCTGTGTGTTGAGTTATTTTGAGGGGACAGCAAATTTACACTGTTATACAGGCTGTACACTCACTACTTTACATTGTAGCAGAGTGTCGTTTCTTCAGTGTTGTCACATGAAATGATATAATAAAATATTTACAAAACCGTGAGGGTGTACTCACTTTTGTGAGATACTGTATGTCCATGTGTCCATACAGCCCTAAAACATCAGGCATGTGTGGCTTGGGGTGCAGTCAGAATTCTAATTCATCCCAAAAGTGTTGAGTGGGTTTTGAGTTCAGGGCTGTGTGCAGGTAACTCATTTTATTCCACACCAAACTTGTAATAAACATCTTCATTGAGCTGGAACATGTTTTTGTAAGAATATAAAAACATCCTATACAATTGTGCAGCAGTTTGGAGAATGCCCACATACTGGTGTGATGGTTAGGTGTCCACAAATATAGCCATATTGTACATATTCAGGACTTTGTTAGAATTAGTATTGTTGTAATAATGTTGTAATAACTGGTTGTGCATGTCAATAAAGAAACATATGTAAAAATATGTTAATATAAATACTGAACCCTTCTCAATATCTCAGTACCTCAGGTTATGGACTCTCCTTTCATACATATGCATACTTGTACCCTTTTTTAAAGGGCTACTGCAATATAAGCAGAACATTCATAAAGCTGCAACAAAATGTTCCCAGTTATATATTTGCTTGAAATCTAATTTGTGCAAAGCCAATATTAAGTTATAACTTGTAGTCAATTCACAGACAGATTAAAGTGCACAGTGGAATTGCACATTTTATTAGGTAGAATGTGTGTGTGTGTGTGTTCAGTGATTGTTTGCAGTCCGAATGGCCCAGGGAAGAAGCTGTTTGTAAGTCTGGTGGTGTGAGACTTTGTTGACCTGAGCGCCCCCAGATGGCAACAGGTCAAACAAGTGATGAGCAGGATGTGAGGAGTCTCCTGTGATGGCCTTGATTTTGCTGAGGCAGCAGGACCTGGACATGTCATCCAGGGAGGGCAGAGGGCATCCGATGATTTTTTGAGCTGTTTTCACCCTCTGCACAGTTTGTCCTCATCTGTGCAGCTTGCGTACCACACACCCAGACAGTATGTCAGTGTGCTCTCCACAGAGGTCTATAAAGTTTAAGCCCTCAGGTAGCGTAGCCATGTGGTCTAAGGCACTGGATTTAGGCTCCAGTCTCTTTGGAGGCAGGGGTTCCAATCCCACTGCTGCCAGCTGAGTCTTTTCAAGGCAGGGGTTGTGGGCTCTGGCACCACAAAGGCTTTACAGTGGTTGTGGCTCCTGTGCCTTCTGCAAATGTGCTTAAGAGTTGACGTTAGCAGGCTGCCTAGATGCAAAAAAAACCCAGCATGCTCACACTGTACCGGAGCCCCCAGACCCGGTGCTGAAATAGCTCGAGTTTTTGGCAACTGGTGTCAACACCTGGCTTTGAACGCTGCTCTGTTTCACACCTTGCTTTTTCAAAAGCAAGTCCAAACAACCACAGAGCAGTCACGCATAAAACACGGTTTCAGCGTGTGTGAGCCGCATCAGTTGTGCCCTTACCATGGTTCACGAGCTACCAACAAAACAACAATTCAACCAAGAATAAAAATTCGACATAAGAAGTGGTGGCCAAGAGGTTTGGGCAATGGAGTGCAAGTGCCAGGTGCACTGAGGTGTAAGGTCATGTGGGTGACCTAGGGCGCCAAGAGGTTAAGGAGACAGACTGCTAATCCCACGTGGGATGGGCTCCAGTTGCTTTGGGAACAGGCTTGTTTAAACGCCTTGGGTTATGGCGCTCCACTCACGGAATTGTCGCCATCTCTGTGGACATTCAGCCTTGGGTGCCTTATCTATACTTGGCGAGGTGGCCGAGAGGTTAAGGCGATGGACTGCTAATTCTTTGTGCTCTGCACGCGTGGGTTCGAATCCCATCCTCGTCACTTGTGTGACCTTCAACCTCCTCTTTGCATACAGAATGCTTTGTACCTGGTCTGCCAGACCATGCTAGAGGGAGCGAAAAAGCTCGTCCTGGGTCTAGGTGTTTTGCAGCCGTGGGCTGTATTTCCATGTTGGTTGGACACAGATGCTGTAAGGCTGACGGTCGCCACTGGAGATCCATGCAGATCAATGCAGTGCGCAGTCCGAAGACAGCAGCCGGATCGTGCACCTTTCTTGCAACAGACTGGGATGCAAGTTCATTTCAGCAAACCTTGTCAACAAGAGCCTAAGGCTGTCAAT
Organism: Hemibagrus wyckioides; assembly: GCF_019097595.1. NCBI lineage: Eukaryota > Metazoa > Chordata > Actinopteri > Siluriformes > Bagridae > Hemibagrus > Hemibagrus wyckioides. The sequence goes on along the minus strand of NW_026690782.1, from coordinate 334,493 downwards.
CCACTTTGCAAAACCTTTCCTGGGTTTGGATCTTGAATCACATCTGGTAATGGGCGTGCGTGGTACAACCATTGCGACCACCTGCCAGAGTGCCTCTCTTTCCCGACCTGGCAGACCTCCCTTGACCAAAGCCCCCAACTCTCCAAGGGCATGGGTAGCGTGGCGGCGGTCCAAGGTGCTAGATTAAGGCTCCAGTCTCTTCGGGGTGTGCGTTCGAATCCCACCGCTGCCAGGTGAACTTTTGGTCGACAACAGCAGAAGGTTGTTCCTTCACCCACACCTTCAGGAGTGTGCGGTTGAGCGCGAGCCTTAATGCTGAGTTCACACTGCAAGATTTTCAAAGTTGTTGGGTCACCATTGTTTTCACACTGCACGACTATCTATCGGCTTGATTTCTGTTTATTTCTGATAAAAACCTATAACCTCTAATTAACTATAACATCGTGCTCCAACACTCCGTCCAGCGTGTATCCAGCCTTGGTGCCCAATGCCGCCTGAGATAAACACAGGCTCCTCGTGACCCAGTATAGATCGGATAAGCGGTACAGACAATGAAATGAAATTGTGCTCCAACCAAAGCCGTGCTTGCTGATATAGAATAGAATAGAATAGAATAGAATAGAATAGAATAGAATAGAATAGAATAGAATAATGAAAATAATGGAAAATAATGAAATATTTAAAGAAATACAAAAAACATTAAACTGTCCAAGGATTTCCTGTGAAAATGATACAAATCTAACCCAAAAATAATCTGTTTGCTGTTTAACCCTTAGGAGTCGGCAAGCCGCGGATTGGGAACACTTGCATTTTTCTGGTAACCGTGAAAAGAACTTAAAATGCTCCGTCATTTTTGATCATACACATAAGTGTAGTACATCATTTGAATCTGTAAGGGTCTACTTTTATTCATGTACACTCACAATATCCACAAAACATTGTGCTTTTGTAAAATAAAGAAAATAAACAGGGTGCACTTTCAGCTGTCTCAGTCTCCGCGAAAATATTTTTGAAACGTGTCACTAAAATGGACTGAAACTGCGTGAATACTGCACACACAGACATGAGAAATATATCTATAGAAAGCTTAAAGGGTCTACTTTTAAATGATGCAAGTCATATCGAAAATCACGGATTATGTAATCCGTGTGAAACCAAGGAGAGGCACAGAATTTCTGTCGCACTTCATTATCTGATCTATATGGTAGTTGAGTCAAATAAAGTCACAAAGTGGATTTGTTTAAATACCAGGCTAATTACTTTTCTTATTGTTTATTCAGTTATGATTACCTTTAAAACTACATTTATTTATATAGTTGACACTTCTCAGTTCCTGCTGATTTATTTAGAATTATGAACAGAAAGTGGGCAACAATTTGTAGAGTCTGTCTATGGGATCATAGATCACAGGGTATGATAAATCACAGAGGTAAAATGTTTGAAGATGCACTGCCACATTTCAGTTAAAAGGAAGCCATTTGATTGCTTGTTTATCTTTTATTGATTAACTCTTCCTATAACTCTTTTGACAAACTTTGCAACCTGAATTTGAACATTTTATTTTCTTGGTCTTTAACAAAACAGTTTTAATCCTTTCTCAACAGCCTTGCATTATGTGAAGGGAGTGCATCCCCAAACCAGGGTATATAACCAGGGTATCTTTAGAAAGCTGATACTTGTAAGCTTACTGTTCAAGACTGAGAATTACTCAAGTGCTTATTAACAGCTATAATCAAGAACCAAAGACATCCAAAGAAGTACCAAGTTTGTTTTCCTTTTGCTCTCTGGATCTTCATAAAGCTTCTTGAAGCTCCACCCTGCAGTATCACATGACAGGGCTGATTGTTGATTCTTACATTTGAATCCAGGATTTATTGAATTTATTGTTTGAATGAAAACAATTTTTTTGTAAAATGTCTTGCTAATGTTAACATCATAAAGGTTCATGAAGCTCCACCCCACAACAACACAAGGTTAAAGGTAGTTACATATGAAAAATACAGCATTAGTACAAGTGCACTAGAGATTTTAAACACAGTTTAGTCTAAAGTGGACAGTTGTTTTATGTGGACTGGTATATCTGAAATTATCTACTAATGAGATGAACCATGGCAGGGGTTAAGATAATATTTGTGCAGTATGTATGATAGAAGTAGAGGTAGAGCCTATATCACAGAGGGTTTATTGTGAAAAGTATGTGAAAAGAATGTGCAGGTTTATATGCTGCTCTAGTATTCAACCCATCATAAGATAACTGAGTTCACCATCTTTGTGTTCATCAAGGAGAAAAACCTTAAGACACAAAGAAATGTTCACAGACAAAAAGGCGCTTGAGTCATCAAAAAGAGTATTTAAACTTTGCACTTCATATATTTATAAAGGATTTTTCTCTGTAATACTGTAATACATTATGTGTTAGTTTTTGCCTCTTCAAGGCAGTGGTGGTGAACTTGCTGTTGTTCACTGCAACAAACTCAAAAGATTCAGTGCTGCCTTCCATGATATAGTGTTGGTATATTGTATATTGTAAAATTCTGCTGTGATGATTGAACCAAGCTTTTACTTTTTATTTCAGGTTATCAAGGAATATAGAATAGAAATTGTGTGTATAGGTGTTCTGCAATTTCAGTTTTCTTTCTTAATTAAGGCAAACCAATGACAACGGATTCTCTTGATGGTTTTACTGATTCTCCAAAGATTGTTTCTAGACTGCAGTAAGATCACAAATCATGCAATGCTTATATATAAAAGAACGGAAGATTATGTATAGCATATATTATTATACTTATATATATTATATATTATTGTACTTATAATCCAAGAAGTCAGTTCTGAAGGATGTGACAAGAGGCTTAAAACATGGCCAACAATAAGATTACGCCATCTTGTGGAGGAAGGAGAATAATAACAATTTGCAGAACTTTATTCAACTTCTGAGCGTGTACAGAGCCTCAGCTGCTTTATTATATAAGTTTTGATTGTTTGAATAACAATGTAGAAAATAATAATAATAATTATAATAATATAAAAATGATATAATAATCTAATAAAAAATACTGTTAGTCATTTAAAAATGAATTAACTTACTATTGTTTTATGATCCAGCAAAGTGATGCTGTGTGAGCTATAGCATGATGGCTCTATAAATAAAAGTGTATTTTATTTTAAAAGCATTGTAAATTCTTATTGATTTTAAACTCAGGTTGCTGTGTAGAGTTTTGAATGCTTTGCCAATATCCACTTTGCTCCTAGACAAGATTAAATAAAATAGTTACAGATGAATGAATGAATGAATGAATGAATGAATGAATGAATGAATGAAATGTGTCAATAATATGAACTTATTATAAATAATGAGAACGAAAAGGAAAGTCTTCCCCAAAAAGCCATGTAAATTTTCCCCATGTAAATTTCTTATTGGCATAACTGCTTTCAACATAACAAAAAAGTTTTTGTACAGTGCAGCTGGATTTCCTGTCACTGTGGGCTCCAGAGCACAGTAGTATAGAGCAGAGTCTGATACAGCAGCAGAGGAGATGATCAGATCCACTTGTTTATCATCATGAACTTTAGCAGACATTCCATCGGGATGGGGAACTTAGATCTCCACTTGGAGTAACATAAAGAAGGAACTCAGGTTTAGAGTTCATATATTGCCTGTACCACTGCACATTATATATGGTATCACTGAAGTCTTTGCAGCTGCAGGACAGAGTAACATCATCACCTTCATCTACAACTTTATGAGTGAAAAGTGGCTCTATTGGATCTGCCATGGAGTCACCTGTCATAAAGAGAACATATTGTATTTTCTAAATAATTTATTAATAAGGTATTACATAAATCATACTCACAATTTACTACTTTTTAAAAACACATCATGTTTTTGTGTATGTGTTCATCCTTGATTCAGAACATATTATTTTTGCAATAATAAAAATGTTTACTCACCCAGTGAAAGCCACAGACACATGAATATAACAGTGAACATGATGAATGATCTTAGCTGAAGGAAACTATTCTTTCTGTACACTGATATGTTAACATCATCAGGATTCATGAAGCTCCACCCCACAGCATCACTCACATGACAGTGTCACTAATGTTACTGAAAGATTCTTGATTCTTACTGAAGCATTCTGGCTTTACATTCAGTCTCACATGGGGAACATGTCCTAAATCTATTTTAAACAAACAGGAAAAGCAAAACTAAAAGCAGTAACTGATAATAAAAGGTAATAATCACTATAATAAAGTTTAATCATGGAATTATTGAAATAATTATTATACAAACATTAAATCACAATTTAAAAGGCATCTGTTGTTGCTGCTGTCATTTGGAGCCATTTGTGCCACATTCTGCCTTATAGTCTGTATGATTCTTGATGACTGTTGTGTCAGAAAAATATTTTTGTATCATGATAAATCAAGATTTCTAAATTTTGTGTGAATGATTTTAGTTGTCATGTTCAATCCATTTTATTTTTATGGTAACACTTTACAATAACAGTGCATGAATAATCATGAACTAATACCTGAATTATTACTTACTTAAATCTGAACTAATCATGAGTTAAGGCATGTACTAATCACCAACTAATAAAGAGCTAACCTTAACTATGCTGTGAGTCTTATGAATTAATGTGTGAATAATAAACCACCTTACATACATGTTTGTTCATTTACATAATTTGCCTTGTGCAGCTGCACAGCATAAACATCTCTGAATGACACTGGATTACACTCTAATAATAAACACCAGTAATTTCATCTCAACCCATTTTGTATCTTTCTCCATTCATTTCTCTTCCAATCCCACTGTAGTATTAGTATGTGCGCTGGGTGACTCGGGTCCAGGGCTCTGCTCCTTTGAACACAACATAACATTCATTATTTTCCGTGTTTTAGTCTTAAATGTGGCTGTGTTTGTTTTAACTACTGGGTCTATGTTAATCAGGTCTGCTGGCTTTAAATCCTTCAACAGTTACACTGCTCATGTTTGGTCACTACCCTTCAATATCAATGTGGCACATGACACATGATTTATTTACTACACTTCCTATTTCTATAAAGTAAACATTTTCTAATCTACAAAATATATACAACACTGTAAGGCTTCCTATACTCTTTATTGTATTGTGGTTATATCTCAAATAATGCAAGTGAAAAATATATGACTTTTCTTAGCAGAATAAACTCAAAGACAATATTATCATGTAGCTTTGTATAAACTCCAAATGTTATTAACCACTTATGAATGTTGCTTTGGTTGTCACTTTATTATGTGGACAATAAATATGCATTCATCAAATGTATTTATTAGAGGATCCGTCTAAAAGAAGAAGATTTTGCATAATGACGGCATATTAATAATACCTGTGGTGTTAATGAAGAGTTAATGACGATCTGGAACAGTATAGTAAAGTGGAACACAGGACAATCTATTACTAAGGACATAATAATTACTAATTTAATTTCATTAGAATTGATTATATCACATTAATAATTACTAATGAAGTGTTACTGTATTGTTACTTAATTACATTTGCATATACTTGGCTTGAAGTAATGCATTACTTCAATAATCTTTTAATCAAACAATTCTTATTGTGAAATTAAATTCTTCAGCACATTTATAGTACACCCTTAGAGTCTAAACAAAACACCAGAGGCACTGCAGTGACTGATACAATTTTAAAAATTCCCCATAAAATTATAATAATATAAAACCCTAATACAATTTATAAGCATCTTGTATTAAGCTCAATGCTCTTTTAAGTATCTGTGGTAATTCAAGTGTTTCCCTTAATATCAGTGCTGGATCAAGTGCTATTTTATAAGCTGCCAAATAATGAAGAGTGAAGTCTTTAGTTCACTAGTGTTACATTAAAACTCAGCAATTTAAATTATTTAAAGACATATTGATATTTAACGTTGTTTTACATTTTTATTGCATCAGGAGAATAACAGCATGAACCTTAGCAGAAATAATTATTTTTGATAATTATTTATCAAAATAATGATAATTTGATACTGATCTACTATCTACTGATGATTTTGAATTTACATGCCATGTTTGGAGGAATTCTGTCTCTAATGTGATTTATAACGAGTATATTTATAAATCACATTAGATTTTGACACATGTATTATTAGGAGACAGTATGTTCATTCAGACACAAATCTATCACTTGTGAGCCTCAGTGATGAATCTCTGCTCCTCTGCTGGTCTGATCATGGAGACAGTCTTGGATGCACATTACAGAGTATTGTGACTAGCTCTGTACCAAGCTGTTTCTCGTCTTTCTTTGTCTGATTGCTATTGTGGTTTTGATCTGATTTTTCATCGGTTTTCTGAGTCAGTCTAGTGTTTTTGGATTGGTTTGCATCGTGGTTCGTCTTTACGGTTCTCTGACCTTTCTGCTGGTCCCTGATTACGTTATTACATTTACCTTGCCTGTCCTTTTGCATTATATTAATAAACTGCACATGGATCCTACTCACCCGGTGTCTGGAGGTTTGTTACAGCCATGCAGCCCACAGAGACACAAAACTCAAACAGACTGAACAAAAGTCAACCTTGATTTTTCTCAGCAGGGGAGATGTTTATCTGTTTCATTCAAATACAGGTTTCTTTCTTATTTCTCAAACTTCGCTGTTTATTTGCTTTGAATATCAACAATGATCCTCTTACATATGTTGTTAATACTTATTGGTTGAACAATCAGAGAAGAAATCTTTTAAAAATAAATGTTAATCTTAACATTATTACAAAACTGTGTGAACATTTGCTTGTTTTCCATTTCTTGATCATTCTGTTAAATTCTATCTAAGATAGTCACAGTAATATCTGATGGATTTTCTCAGAAGCTACACATGTAGTACATATACTACACCATAACTCAAACACACTTTCATTTAATTTTATCCAAAGTAAGGTATTATTTACACAATTCCACAGCTGCCTGGCATACATCGACATAAAAGTGAGTTTACATTCTTTACACCGAATAACAAAATTAAAATACAGAATATGTTTACAAATGCGTTATTTATTTGAAAAATATCCATGTCAAAAAAAAACACAATCTCTCAGCTTTGACTGCTTTCCAGAATCAAATACATGGAGACACAAAACTCTGGTATATAATCACCTGCAGTAGCAGTGAAATTGCAGGACAGAATGACATAATTATCTTCCAAGACATGCTCTTCTGCTATAAGATGCTCAGTCATTTACATTGATGTGCTCCCTGTGGAAAAAGAGAAAAGAAAAATGTAAAAACTGAATGAAATATTAAAAAATGTAATTATTCTATTAAAATGAACATACCTAGTAGAAGCATTAAGAGAATAAGATTAAAGAGCAGCATGATAGAGATGGTAATCTGCTGAAAGATAAAGCTGAAGGAGTTTACTGTCATAGTCTGTGGAGCTCCACACTTCCTGCAGCTGACACTGTTGATCAGAATATGTGTCACCAGGGGGCAGAGGGACACCAGGGTTTATTAACTGTAATTACTGCACCACACAACCAGTCTTAAGCATTTTCTAAACACAAAGAAAAATGGGGTGGGTTTTATCATTTATAAATTTGCCCGCCGCAAGTCCACTGAGTGTGACAAGGCAGTCACTGGTATTTTGAGTGGGGTGATAGCTTTGCTCAACACAGCTGACCTGAAAGCAGTAGCAGGCTTTGTTCATTATTTTACCCTGAAAACACCTAATGTGACCAACAGGCTCACTCACCACTCCATCTGAGGTTTTATATGAAAAATAAATGATCAATACAGGACACTTGAAGCATATTTTTACAAATATTTTTATTTCACTTTAAACTCAAAATATCACTTTAAACCACTGTGTCCAAAGGATTACATGGTGGACAAGATAACTTTGTTCACTCAGGAGAAAAGAAGGACTGGAATTGATTATAGGTGTATGATATAAAATTATGGGTGTCCATATCATCATTTTCTATTCATTCTGTCACATAATGGAAAATAGTTTTACTTGATGAATACAATTCAACATGTACTGAGCAATAATATAGTTTCACCTTTGAATGGATGCAGTTACCAGAGCAATACAGATATCCCACTACACCAGAGCCACAATGTATCAGTACAGAACACTGTCCTTTCAGCTGTTTCATAAAGTCACCCTTAACATCATACTATTGTCTGACTTCTGTTAAACCCTAAGACTTTATTCATTGCTGGCTATAAGAGGTCAATTAGTGGTATTGTTTGTTGGAAATTGACAAATGTACATAACTGTGTCAAGTATTTCCTCAAAAGTAAGTTATTTTATGTTAAACATATTAGATGTGTAGCTTAATTTCTATCAGTGTGTCTCTGACATTAATAAAACTACATAAACATATTATATAATCACATATAAACCCACTTTACCTTCTAAACATCATAAACAGGTGCTTAGTGTCCTGCAGCTGCAACATAACAAATACTGGCTGATAAGAATCTGTTCAGGAAATCCTGAATGTCACAGTTCTAGTGGGAACAGAATAGAGTTAACTCAAATGTCAGAGACATCCATAATCCCACAGTCATGTTTTAGTATATATACAGTAAAAGACACATTAAGCTTTATTAATCAAATGTACATGCAGTTAATGTGACAATGAACTTTCTACTGAACTTTCTATTCTCTATAGGAGTTTCTTTATTTATCCATTTCATTTGTACAACTGTATCTGTACAATGAATCTCATTGTTCTACAATCAAACTCACATCTGTTCTGAGGGGTTTGTAAAGGTCATTGCTCTAGCTCACATCCAACAAAGTAACAGTGATCTGTACAAACATAAAACACACAAGACTGAAGGAATAAATGAATCTACCATTTTATTTATTTATTTGTTTGTTTTAAATGACTATTAATTACAGTGAATCATGGACAAAACTGGCAAGAAAAGATCAATAAACTTAATTTCATGTCATATGCACCCAAACATCCAAAACAATGGATCTGTGTCTATAAAATACTGTTTGTTCATAACAATGTAGATTTGTGACTTTAATGTGATGAATGTGCGGCTTATGTGGTTTTTAAACACATTTTATTTTTATTTATTAGTTTGCTTGCTTGCTTACTTTTTATTTATTCGTTTATACCACAGAATTACCACAAACATTGTTTGTGTCTGTGGTTATCTGATAACAGGTTGGTAACGGAAGGATCTTTGATGTGGTTTTAGAATCTTCATTTATACTGGTTTATACGTTTTGTAAAGCCTTTCCAGTGACTCTGTATCACTGTGCTCCAACTCTTAGAGCACAATGATAGAGTGCAGAATCTGAGAGCTTTAGTCCTCTGATAGTAAGTTCAGTAGAGTATCTGCTTGTTTGAGTCTCCAATCAGTGTCAGTAGGAGTGCTTGCATAACTGTTTGACCTTGCGCCTTTATACAATAAAAACTGTGGTGCGCTGTTAGGATATTGTTTGTACCAGTAAAGATAGATGTCATCACTGCCTGACTCATATGAACATTTCAGAATAACATTGTCTGTTTCTTTCCCCACAATGTTGGCATCTTCATCTGCTGGTCCAATTTTATCTGCAAAACTGCCTGTTGTAAAGAACATTAAGAAGAATTTTTGAAAACCAAATATTCCCTTGATAAATTAGGAAATTGCTATATACTTTAAAAGCATAACTATTAGTTAATACAGTGAATTAACTGATGAAAATGAATTACCTGTAACTAGAGTGAGAATCAGTGGTATGTATCTCACTATGTACAGTAAGTTGTATAGTTGATCCATTTCTGAACACAGCTCTGTGAGGATTCTGTATAATAGTGCTGTATGTGCTGAACTTTACGTCTCTAGAAGGCCACACCCAGGAAGTGATGCTGCTGTAGTGTAGAGTCATTAATATGGCTGTGTTGTATTTTAAGATTTATCATCTATACAATACTATAAGCCTCTACCTGTTTGTGTGGTGTTTACATTATTTGTACATTTATAAAGTAAGATATTTCGCTGTGTAACTGCAAATGTAGGCTCACTGGCCACTACATCAAGCTATTTGTATGAAACCTGAATGCAGATTTTCTATAGAGATCATGCTAGAACAACAAAACCAGATTTCACTCTTTACACATACATTTGCCGTGTCTATGAATAAAAGGTAAGTACTAGAAAGCTAATTAGTGTAATTATATCTAAATAACAATTTCATGTTCCTTCATAAACCTGTGTGTTCACAGTTTAGGATGAGAAGTGAATGTCTATGCTACTTTGAAGGCACTGGTAGTAAGAATTAAAGACCAAAATTATTTAATTCATAGCTTTGGCATTGTAAAGTGTTCATATTCAATAAGTTAAGCATGTGAGAGAAACGTCTGAGGTGGTGTGTCTGTGCTACATTTACAGGAATCTCTTTAGAATTTTGAAAGTTTTATTTATATTTTTGAAGAAGGCTACTAAAAGGAACTGAGGAACCAGTAAGAAGAGTTTTATTGAGTGTGAGTTTAAATCTCTAGCTGGAGACACAGCACAGAGGCATTAACTTTGTATTTTTGTTCCTTCAGCTAGAGTTTATAATGTGTAGTCAGTAAGCACAAATCGGATATCACCCAGTTAGATGTGCTCTAACTACTCTAAGCGGCCCTTGATGTCCATCACTGTATGTGTGTTTATTGTCATAACCAGAAGAAAATGGCTACTGAAAATGTATGTATGAATGAATGTATTAATGGATAGATTAAAAAATATTTAGCACTAAAGGGTGATGTGTTTTTCTGTTGCTGCCATTGTTTAATCCAAAAAGATGCCAGTAAACATGAAGATCAAGTCAATAGAATACATCAGTAATTTGCTGGGGATATATAATATACACAGAGAGAGTCCAGTGTCTAAGATCCTGCATTCTCCCCACTGTGGCCTGAGCACAGAACCAACCCAGCCACTGGAGGTTACACAAGTCAGTGCATTTTCAAGCTGAGATTAAATGGAGGGTTTGTGTCAGGCAGGGCATCTAATGTAAAACCTGCATCAAATCAAAATATGCAGATCAATGATCCACTGTGGCAAACCCTAATAGGATCAACCAAAAGAAGAAAAAACAGTAGTATGTTTGCCTTCAGTGTAGTTAAACTGTGTGAAAGTTTTTGTACAGTGCAGCTGGATTTCCTGTCACTGTGGGCGTCAGAGCACAGTAGTATAGAGCAGAGTCTGATACAGCAGCAGAGGAGATGATCAGATCCACTCGTTGCATGTTTTTATCAACATCAGCGTTCAGACGTGGTGGGATTGGGTCACTTTTATACCCACTTGTATCAATATAAAGAAGGAACTCAGGATTAGATGTTGGATATTGCCTGTACCAGTACAGGTAGTCGTTTCCTGCATAACTTGTTTTATAGCTGCAGGACAGATTAACATTTTCACCTTCATGTACAACATTATGAGTTGTAAGTGGCTCTACTGAATCTGCTATGGAGTCACCTGTCATAGAGGAAAGAACATAATGTCAGTAACCTGTGATCCTGTGGATCAAGGCAGTGTTATGTAAATTCTGCTTTTTTACATCACCACACAAACTATTTAATCATTAATTTAACATTTAATATTTATGCAATAAACAAGGCAATTTACTCACCTAGTAGAAAGCCACAGAGACCACGAATATAAAAGTAAACATGATGAACGGTTTTAGCTGAATGTAAATATTCTGAGGTCTTTATGTACTCTGATATGATCATAAATGTTCATGAAGCTCCACCCCACAGCATCACATGACACCAATGTTACTGACAGATTGTTGATTCTTACTGAAGCACTGCCGCTTAAAGTGCAACACAAACCACAAAAAAAGACTAGGCTACTCACAACAACCACAATGAGCAGTCTTTTTTTTTCTTTACAAAGCATAAAAACGAATAGCAGTTTGAGAACATTACTTTATTCTCCTGAACTCCTGAATTTGTGGAGCTTCAGCTGCTTAACTTGAGCTTGCTTCAGCTTCTAACTGTCCTCACAGTCAGGCATTTCAGAAGTGAATGTAAACATGTAAATAGCTCCATCTTGTGAGAAAAGCATGGCTCTGCTCCAGTCATGTGTAGTGCTTTTTGTACAGTGTGGTTGGGCAGCAACAGTAAAGAAAAGCAAGAAGAGGAGTAACATTGTTATCCTGAGTGTTTTAGTTCAGGTCTCTAGCTTTAGAAATAATTGCCAGTGTTGTGTATTTGAAATGTGTCTCTTACGTCTCCACATATAGCTCCACTAAGCCACCGTGCTGCCCACTGATGAAACACTACACTTTAAATTAAAATCAAAAACTACAAAGCACAGTGTGGCTATTTACATATGAGACATTAACCATGGAGTGTAACCTGACAAAGAAATTAAATACTGAACATGGATACATCAAAACAGGTGGAAATTCCATTTCATGCTGATGATTATTGTTTATTGACCAGTTTACTGACTATCAAAGATTAGCAGTCCAATTTAATCCTACCATCTAATATCTGAATGTTATCTAGAATGACTACAACACTTGATTTATCAGTATTAACAAATAAAACAGTTGAGTATTGGAATAGTGTAGTTTAGTTTCTGTGGTTCTACAAAACCTACACAGAATCCTGCACTTCAACAGAGGACCTGTCAATCTGATTAGATATTAGTTAATTAATATTAGTTCAGCTACTTAACCTGATAATCTGTGCCCTTCTAATCCGTCAGGATGGCTGAGCAGTCTGAGGCGCTGCGTTCAGGTTGTCGTCTCCTCTGGAAGTGTGGGTTTGAATCTCACTTCTGACATTATGATCTTCTTTCCTTTGTGTTGTGATCCTGTACAGAAGTCTGTCATTGCATGTTGGAAGGAATCCTTTGACAATGGTGACTCAAGTTAGCAAATATATTCCAGGTCACATGACTGTAAAAGCACATGTCCAAACATGATGGACATTTCCCAAGAAAGCACAAACACGATGAGTAAAAGTTTAATACTCAGTTAGATAGTTGAAAACATTAAATCAATAAACAAACAAAGCTAGTGGCTCGATGCACAAACTTTATTATTTTAAACTGTATTTATTGCATTAGAACAATATACACCAGAGCGTGTATTGAATAGCAGTTACTCTGATTTGTAATAAATTAGCCTGCTTTCAGCTTTCAGAAAATGAAAATATTATGCAGTGTCATGTGAGTATAAATTGGAAGTGAGCAGAAACAAAATAGCTTGAAGACAACTGTCAAGTAACAAAGACGCCAGGTTTTTATCCGATTTCACCTGCAGTTTGCATTTTACTTCCTTCCACCTTGTAATTTCTGTACCTACAGTGAGGGAAAAAATGATTTGATCCCCTGCTGATTTTGTACATTTGCCCACTGACAAAGAAATGACCAGTCTGTAATTTTAATGGTATTTTAATGTATTTGAACAGTGAGAGGCAGAATAACAACAAAAAAAATCTAAAAAAAGTTCTACATTGATTTGCATTTTAATGAGTGAAATAAGTATTTGATCCCCTATCAATCCCAGATGTCTTTTATACAGGTAAGGAGCTGAGATTACAGTAGGAGCACTCTCGGGGACTGCTCTTAATCTCAGCTCGTTAACTGTATGAAAGACACCTTTCCACAGAAGGAAGCAATCAATAAGATTCCAAACTCTCCATCATGGCCAAGACCAAAGAGCTGTCCATGGATGTCAGGGACAAGACTGTAGACCTACACAAGGCTGGAATGAGCTACAAGACCATCTCCAAGCAGCTTGGTGAGAAGGTGACAACAGTTGGTGCGATTATTCCCAAATGGAAGAAACACAAAAGGACTGTCAATCTTCCTTGGTCTGGGGCTCCATGCAAGATCTCACCTCATGGAGTTTCAATGATCATGAGAACGGCGAGGAATCAGCCCAGAATTACACTGGAGGATTTTGTCAATGATCTCAAGGCAGCTGGGACCACAGTCACCAAGATAACAATTGGTAACACACTACGCCATGAAAGACTGAAATCCAGTAGCGCCCGCAATGTCCCGATGCTAAAGAAAGCACATGTACAGGACCATCTGAAGTTTGCCAGTGAACATCTGAATGATTCAGAGGAGAACTGGGTGAAAGTGTTGTGGTCAAATGAGACCAAAATCCAGCTCTTTGGCATCAACTCAACTCGCCGTGTTTGGAGGAGGAGGAATGCTGCCTATGACCCCAAGTACACCATCCCCAGGTGACAGGACAACTGCACCGCATCAAAGGGACGATGGACGGGGCCATGTACCGTTAAATCTTGGATGAGAACCTCCTTCCCTCAGCCAGGGCATTGAAAATGGGTCGTGGATGGATATTCCAGCCTGACAATGACCCAAAACACACGGCCAAGGCAACAAAGGAGTGGTTCAAAAAGAAGCACATTAAGGCCCTGTAGTGGCCTAGCCAGTCTCCAGACCTTAATCCCATAGAAAATCTGTGGAGGGAGCTGAAGGGTCAGCCACAAAACCTTAATGACTTGGAGAGGATCTGCAAAGAGGAGTGGGCCCAAATTCCTTGAGATGTGAGATGTGTGCAAACCTGGTGGTCAACTACAAGAAATGTCTGACGTCTGTGATTGCCAACAAGGGTTTTCCACCAAGTACTAAGTCATGTTTTGCAAAGGGGTCAAATACTTATTTCACTCAATAAAATGCAAATCAATGTAGAACTTTTTTAAAATGTGTTTTTCTGGATTTTGTTGTTATTCTGTCTCTCACTGTTCAGATAAACCTACCATTAAAATTACAGACTGATCATTTCTTTGTCAGTGGGCAATGATCAAAATCAGCAGGGGATCAAATAATTTTTTCCCTCACTGTATGTGTATTCTACTTTGATTGTAGTAGGTTTGATAAGCAGCTGCACACCTCTTTTTCACTAAATCTGTGACTTTTTTCTTACGTTTCAACTTAATATGAGAATCCATCATTGTTGTTATATGCTATTTAGGACATGCAGAAGTGTCACGTGAAAGCTCGAAAGTTTTTATGAGCTTGGTTTTATTTTATTGTACAATAACAGTTTGGGGGATTTGATGTTATTGATGTTATTATGCTTTCTTTCTGCTTGTGCAGGTCTATTTTGAGAACATATATTACATATATTACAAACCATTCAAAACGTTTAAGAGATAATTCTGTTCTTTTCTTTTCTAATTGAATTACAAATTTTTTGGAGTGAATGAGTAAATGTGTGTGTGCATGATGCACTGTAAAAGACTGGAATCCCATCAAGAACTGAGCTGTCTCTAAATAATACATTTATTAAAAATAATACATGTACTAGTAATATAAACTTCTTTTAAATTCTGAGAGAAAAAGAAAGAGTCCTCCAAAATGCATATGTAAAATATTCTAATTTACCAGTAGAATTGTATTCAATATAACAAAACTGTGTGAAAGTCTTTGTACAGTGCAGCTGGATTTCCTGTCACTGTGGGCTGCAGAGCACAGTAGTATAGAGCAGAGTCTGATACAGCAGCAGAGGAGATGATCAGATCCACTTGTTTAGTTTTATCATCAACTTTAACAGACATTCTTGGGGGAGTGTTGGATTTTACATTTCCACTTTGAATAATATTAAGAAGGAACTCAGGTTTAGATTTTGGATATTGTCTGTACCAGTACAGGTAGTCTGATGTACCACTTGTTTTGTATGTGCAGGACAGAGTAACATCATCACCTTCATCTACAGCTTTATGAGGGAAATCTGGCTCTATTGAATCTGCCATGGAGTCACCTGTCATAGAGAAGAGAACATAAAGTTTTTAACCTTTAAATAATCAACAGGAAATACTTAAGTCAGACCCACACTCTGCATTTTCACACTGCATCACCACACAGACTAATATTTAATATAATATAGTTAATATTTCTGTAATAACAAAAAGTCAATGTTAACTCACCTAGTGAAAGGCACAGATACATGAATATAACAGTGAACATGATGACTGGTCTTAGCTCAGTGAAAATAGTGGAGATCTTTCTGTAATCTAATATGTTAACACCATAAAGCTTCAAAATTGCTCCACCCCACAGCATCACATGACAGTGTCACCAATGTTGTTGTCAGATTGTTGATTCTTACTGAAACATCCTGGCTTTACATTCAGCCTCATATGGGGAACCTGTCCAGAGCACATTTAAGTAAACACATACTGAAAGGAGGAAATCAAGTTTTGTTGTAAATCTGAAAAATAAAACTTTCCTGTACTCGTGATAGCATCAGAAGAAGAGAAAGAAGAGTAAAGGCCGATTTACGGACAAGTTTCCAGTTTTCAGTGTTTCTGACACAGCAGGTGCTTTTGTTTGTCACAGAAATGACATTAGATGAGTATTTATTCTTATGACAGTTTAGTGTTAAGTGGACAGTTGTGTTGTTTAATCAGAATGGTATCTCTGAAATTAGCTTAGGCACTAAGAGTAACCAGGGCAGGGGTTAGGATATTATATCAGCAGTATGTATGATAGAAGAACAAGTATACTCTATGTCACAAAGGTTTTACTGTGAAAAGTAGCTTCCATCATCTCAGAGAATGTGAGCAGGTTGTGTGGTGCCCTAGTTCTAGACCCACAATAAGATAAGTGACTGCGCCATCTTGTGTTCACTGAAGAGAAAAACCTTAACACACTAATAAATAAAGCCCTGCAAAAAGGTCATACAGCCACACATATATTGGATTTTTAATTTTTATTAGACCTTATATTTAAATTGTATTTACAGTTTGGGGTGTCATCCATTTCTCTCTTAAATACTGCTCGGTTTGTCACTGTATCTTTGTTTTTTATATTTTCTTTACGTTACTTAATACAAAGCAGAAAAAATAAATAATAAGGGAAAACTAAAAGGAAACAGATGTTGAACACGGTTGTAAAACTCAACAACTAAACTAAATTGGCCACTGAGAAATGCTTTATATTCACATGATATACTTTCTGTCCTATCAGGGGATTAAACACACACAACTGCCTTTAGATAAATTTACTTAGATGCTTGGTTATGAATCTCAACATAATATTTTAAACCAACATACTTTTATGAAATGATTCTTAGTCTTTTCTTCAAATGTTCTCACACTGAATACAAAAACAAACCAATGCAGTAATGAATGATCCAGTTCTAGTCAACTGTAGTGTTTATAAAATCTGATGACACTGATAATGCATGATGACAGGATAATGCTAGGTGAAGTGCAGGCCAGTTGGTGGGTGCATGTGTAAAAGTTTAGGATTTAAAATAAACACCATATAAAATAAATAACAAAACTTTACATCAGACGCACTTCAGCAGTTCATTATTTTCTGTGATTTTGTGCACCTTAGTTTATTAGCTTTTTTTATACCATGAATGGTCTTAGCTGAATGGAAATATTCTTTCTGT
Source organism: Hemibagrus wyckioides (assembly GCF_019097595.1). NCBI lineage: Eukaryota > Metazoa > Chordata > Actinopteri > Siluriformes > Bagridae > Hemibagrus > Hemibagrus wyckioides. Next base: position 317,102 of record NW_026690782.1, on the reverse strand, counting down.
ACTCTAATATGTTCATTTTATGAAGCTCCACCCACAGCATCACATGACAGTGTCACCAATGTTGCTGACAGATTGTTGATTCTTACAGATAAATCCAGGATTTACATTCAACTGTAGTTAAAGGACCTATATATATTTTAAGCAAACCCAAAGCAGGAACTATTTGTAATATACAGATAATAGCAACAATATAATTAAACAAATGTAATTATTCTAATGATAATTATACAATTGTTAAGCCATAATATAAAAATTAAACAAGTTTTAAATTAATTACACATTATATGTTTACAATCAGGCGGCTTAGTGGTTAGCATGTTCACCTCACACCTCCACGCGTCCATCTCCATGTGTCCTGGGTTCAAGTCTTGCTCCTGCTCACTGTGTGTGTGTGTGTGTGTGTTTGTGTAGAGTTTGCATGTTGCTTGGTGGGTTTCCTGCGGGTGCTACAGTTTCCTCCCAAAGACATGCTTCTAGGCTGATTGGAGTTCTGTAGTGTGTAAATGAGTGTGTGTGCACCCTGCGATGAATTGGCACTCTGTCCAGGGTGTATCCTGCCTTGATGCCCGATGATGCCTGAGATAGGCACAGGCTCCCTTTGACCTGAGAATAGATCAGATAAGTGGTACAGAAATAAAATGTTAAAAAGTAATCAGTGGTGTCTGCATCTACATCTGGAATATTCCAATCCAAAATAGTTTCTAAAGTATCTAAACCAGTGGTGGGCCATCAGTGCCAGCAAGGCCTTCTCTGCTGGCCTAAACAGCAGTGATCTGAATCACTGATTTGCATTTTAATATATTTTTCCATGCGTGTGTATTAAATTATTCCCAGTAGTCTATTCTCTACATTTCCTAGCTTTGCTCTTGGTTGCGCTGCTTCCAGTAATGATAAGAATGTTTATCTAATCATATTTCAGCCAGTGGCTGACATCATGTGTTGCCAGAGTGAAAGAAATCTGTCTTAAGGCCTTCAGAATGAATAGTGCAGGCGCCCGTAGCTTATTATAAGTGGCAATTAAAATTGTTACATTAACCAATCAGATTTCGAGTTGGCGTCATTGGCGCCATCTAGCAGGCTTACGATTACGTCAGCAATTTCCCGTCCGTTGATTGGACAACTGGAGTAGTCAGAGGCAGAGAACCACACAAACTAAATAAAATTATTTTAACTCACAATGACTGACAGAGGAGAAGAAATCGATTTGGTGGCAGACATCCTTACACATGCATTTTCAAGGCAGACTGTAATAAAATTGACTATTCCTTGTGAGGTGTGAAATACTCTAGCCTAATTTCTATTTTACTTTGCTATTAAACGGTTGAGGACACCAGTGAAGACCGCAGGACGCGGTAACCATAGTAACCAGTGATTTCCGGATTGGACCTAAGATTTCCAGCCAAGCTACAGCTTAAAACCCGTCCATTTAAAAATAAAATAAAATAAAATAGCAGCCCAAAATGCATACTGTGATAACTAATACATTAACAAACAGAAAACCCAAAACAAATGGGTAAGTGCAAAGGGCACTATATAGACACACACACACACACACACACACACACACTGACAGACCCACAGCACAGGCGATCTCACCCAGTGTCCAGCTCTTCAAGTCCTGCAGAAATCCGCGGAAGTTTTGATAATTTTATGATCATTCCTAAATATCATTCAACATTACATTAATAATATTGACTGTCAGATACTGAGCCAAAAGTGGTCACGTGATGAACGAACGAACGAATCAGACCCGAAGACGGTACTGACTGCAGAGCCGAAGTCTATGAGGCTGTCACGTGACGAGCAAGTTTCCCCGCACAGAACCAGATAGGATCTTGCGCACTTATGGTGTTCTAGATGGCTACTTAATTTACACCTTAACACGAAGCAGGATGTAAGCCTAAACATGTCCTGTTCTCCAAAAAAGATGATGTACTGTACATTTCCTCCCGCCGCCCCATCATAAGTGCTAGCTCAACTCAGGAATGGTTTACCATGGGGGAAAAAATCACATCATAGCAATGATTTTACTATTACTGCATCAGGCGATTTTTTAGTGATTGGATTTTAGGTTTGAGTGACTTGTGGCCAAGAGACAAAATCACTCTCTGTATGAAATCAAATGTACTCTTCAGAGCTGCAGGATACTCTAAGTTTAGATCATAAATCAGTCCAAAGAGCAGACACATTGCTTGTGGAAGATTTTCCACATCATCCACAACCATGGTACCTTCCAAAATGATAGCTGTTGTTTTGGCATCAAGATGCAGGGAGTAGGGTAGTGTTGCAGTTGCAGAGTGCTCGGGAATCACCAGTCAAAATTCCAATTGCAATTTCGGACATTTCTTCATTGTCATCACAGTCCTAAAAACAGGGCATATAGCAAAAATAAGGTCAAAGTAAGACACAAAACATCTTTTAAGAGCATATACTCACAGTAAAATGTGAAACAAAATTAATAACACTACAATATGTCTAAATGTACAGGCCTTTTCAATCAGGACACAGCAGTGGATGCAGGAACGAATACAGACATTCAAACCACTGCATGAAAAGACAATAAATCAAACGGAAGGCCAGCTATATAAATTAAAACCTATTCTAAAACTCACAATTTGATATTTGAAAAGTTATCAAAATACATAATTATGGAGGAGAATTGACTGAATTTTTAAAAAATTTTTCTTTCTTTCAATCTAATCTCCTTTCTGTATTTTATATTTATTTTACTGTACTTTCTTACCTCTTTTACTGACTTCATCTCTGTTGCATCTGTCCTTTATTCTTCCTACCTGTCTAAATTTCCAACCTCCTGTTTATTGTCCTTCTTACTATTGTTTTTCTTTCTTTTCTTTATGTATTATAAAATGTCTTCTTACTGTCTTTTTTTCTTAATTTATCTTTACTTTCTTTTCTCTACCCCAGGTGTAGGCAAGTTCGGTCCTAGAGAGCAGTCCTGCAGATTTCAGCTCCAACCCTGAAAAAAAGATTTGCTTGCCTGTAGCCTTAGTAATCCTGAAAACCTTGATTAGCTTGTTCAGATGTGTTTGATTAGGGTTGGAGCTGAACTCTGCAGGATTGCGGCTCTCTAGGACCTACCCCTGCTCTACCCCTTCTGTGTTTCAGTTTCCGTACTGTTTAGATCTCAAAACTGTTTAAAGAGCAGTTTGCCTGTCGAAACTACTTACAAAACAGGTCTTGTAAAAATCGGTGGGGTCCTCTCCAAGAAGGAATGGTAATCCATAGAGAACGGCTGTTCGTCTCACGTTGATGTTGGATTTCTGCAAAGTTATGAAAATTATTATTTAATAGCGCTCATGGCACTAACACAACACAAAGCAAAGAACAACAGCAAAAGCAACAGTTGTTTTAATATAAAAAAAAATTGTGATGTGTGTGAGGAGCTTACATCATTTTTAATCTGGTGCAAAATCTTCTTAAGTTTGGATAAAATTCTGTCATCATTCACTTGCCCTCTGGTTTTTCCAAACCTGTATAAATGTCTTTGTCCAGCCGAACGCAAAGGAAGATGTTTGTGAGAATGTCAGTAACCAAACAGATCTCATCCCCCATTTGCTACCATAATAGGAAAAATAAATACTATGGAAGTAAATGGGGGATGAGATCTGTTTGGTTACTGAAATTCTTACAAATACGTTCTTTTGTGTTCAGCAGAACTAAAACATTTATACAGGTTTGAAACTATCTGAGTAAATGACAGTTTTAATTTTGGGTGAACTATTTCTTTAATGATCCATAAAACCAAGAATATTTATTCACCTGACTCTGTGTGAAAAGGGCTGGCCACCTTTCCACTGTATTCTTCACTGCAGGTTCCTTCTCTATCAGTTCCTTTCTACACAAGGCAAATGTAGAATTCATGTTCTGGGCTAGTGCAGAATTAACATGACGTTTCTTCATGTCTTCCACCATCTCCTTCCTTTTAGACTCCATGCTGGCTTCATCTTCACCATCAGGGAAGTTCGGTAGAAAGTTGATTTCAAACCTCTTGGGACTTGTGATGTTTCTCTGAGGCTGCTGTCCCCTTCTTTTCCAACCATTTATGGATATCTCCAAACATCCAGCTTGATGCAGTTTTGAGTGGTAGTTACCCATTTTCCATCTGAGGCTATCATACCACCTATTCCGCCCCTTAGATGAGCTCTCCTGACACTTGTAGATATGTTTTATCTCGCATGTATTGTAGATTTCCCTGATGTAATCTGTATTCAACGTCAACAGGAAAAGTAGGGATCTCAAAATATTCTGGCCATGCAGTCCATAGACTATGAGATGAATGATCATCAGAAGCCACAGACAGGACTTCAGTGTCAGCTGTGTTAGGGGTTGTTGTCATCACAGTTCCATGTGGGCTTATCTGGCAAGTCAGCAATGTAGGTAAGATTCACAAGGGAATTGCTGAATTCTGGATCTTCATACTGAAGCTTTTCTTCAAGTTGCTCCATCAGGGAGTCAACTGTCTGTGGTTTCGCAGGAAGTATGATTTTTCTGATGTCATTTTCACAAACTATAACTCAGAGTACAGTCCTTGTCTCCATATTTATTCTCTCTACAAAGGTTAAAGAATTGGGTTGGTTTTCTTAAATTAAAGTAATAGCTTCAACCGAAAAACAGTTGTCCAATTGCATAATTCTAAACCCATCCTTTGAAAAAAATGATTTGAAAAGTTTCACTCATCCTTGTTTAAATGTATTTTAAAAAGTACACAAAATAATTAATAATTTAATGTGACATCTGCCATACAGTCCAAGCATTTAAGGCAAATAAATTGGTTTGCTGAGAAATCAACTTCAATATATAATCCATTTCACTGGATCAACCCTTCACATAGAATAGCATTTAACTGCTGCTCTCTCAGGAGTGCATGCAGGATATGACCATTTAAAGAAAATGAATTACATTTCAGTTTGTTTCTTAATAAACCCATTGATACTATTCAAACACTTGAAGTTGAATGAAATTATATGATGCTTTTGTGTCCTCCTGAAGTTTGAGAAGCAATGCTTGCTATCTTCTTACATAGTAGTCAGACATCAGCAATCAGAAATCATTTCAAAAATAAGCCTTTTTGTCTTCCAAGTAAGAATGAGAGTAAATAATTTTTCAATAATTTCAAGTCTCTTTAAGCTTGAATTATCATTCATTCAGCATATGATATAATGTTTGAGTGTAACACAGGTCCTTCCCCAAAGTTTATAAGAGTTCTGAGAGTTTGGTGATTGTCAGTGATAGCACATGACAGCAAAGTTCAAAAGAACGCAGGTGCTGAATGTACCAAAATGTCAGATCTTTACACACAAACAGAACAGCACTGTTGATGACAAGAATTTTGAAAAAACTGTCTGAAATCAGACAGGCCTGGAAAAGTACCAACAGATACAACCATATCTGGATTATACTTGATTCCATCATTGCTCACAGATGATGCTGTGAGGACAGGATATCAAGGGCCACCATGAGGGGCAGAAGTCTAATAAATGCCCAATTCTCATGGGCATTACCCCCAGTGGTACCTTATGAGGCAAATGTGCCTGGGATGATCTGAGGCTGATAAACTTTGTCTGAGAATTTGTAAGGTAACTGCTTGATAGCTTGAGTCAGGGATTCAAGAGATATTAATTTCCTTGATACCAAATCATTAATGCACAAGGACATTTCAATAGGGATGACACCCTCCATAAGGTTGTGCATTATGTCAGGTGGAAAACCACCAACTGTGTGAAAATGTTCCAACCTTTCACTTAACACACAGCCACCTTTCACACCATGTTCCCGACCAGACCTCCTTCTCCTGGATTTCACTCCTCTTTGCAAAGCAGAACCGACATGGGTGCTCAACACTGAAACTCTCCTGTAGTCCTGCAAAAGAATGTGCACCCAGATTATCAGATGAAACAAAAAGCAAACTTCCTTTCAAACAGTCTCCTAACTGTTCAATATATACACCATGCTTTTCAAGAGTTTCAAGGTCCCTAACAAGTGGGTGCAAGATGTCTTTGTAACCATGATGTTAAATTGCACTAGCTCTGCATAAAAATGCTAGCTGAATTGACTGAAGTGATGAAAGATCTTTTGAGGAAAGGTTGGCTAGAACCCAATAGAGAGCAAATATTTTATGTTTCTTTTGAGAAGTGCCAAGGGGATTGGCAAGCTCAAATTCATCAAAATAAAGACCTAGGACAATCCTGAAGGTCTCAGTGTTGAAAAAGTCATTTTCTTGATACTGAGAGAATCCATGGCCACTTCCAGAACAGCGGAGACTCCCGGCACATGTGGCAGGGCATCCAGGCGATCACCAACTACAGAACATCACTACCTACCTGTGACAGTGACAACTCCCTTCCAGATGCGCTGAACGACTTCTACGCTCGGTTTGAGGCACAGAACAACACAACAGCGAGGAAGACCATCCCTCCTCCAAACGTCCAGGTGCTCTGTCTCACCACAGCTGATGTGAAGAGAACTCTATGCAGAGTTAACCCACGGAAGTCTGCTGGACCAGACAACATTCCTGGCAGAGTGCTGAGGGAGTGTGAGGAGCAGCTGGCATATGTCTTCACTGACATCTTCAACATCTTGCTGAGCAGCTCCATCATCCCAATGTGCCTCAAGACAATGACCATCGTCCCTGTGCCTAAGAAGTCTACGGTTTCCTGCCTCAATGACTATCAACCCGTCGCACTCACACCAATTGTGATGAAATGCTTCGAGAGGCTCGTCCTGAGGCACATCAAGTCACAGCTACCACCCTCACTGGACCCCTTGCAGTTTGCGTATCGTCCTAACCGCTCCACGGATGACACCATCACCACAACCCTCCATCTTGCCCTCACACACCTGGACTGTAAAGACTCCTACGTTCGAATGCTGTTCATAGATTTCAGTTCAGCATTCAACACAATCATCCCTCAGTGGCTGATTGAGAAGCTGAGCCTACTGGGCCTGAACACCTCTCTCTGCAACTGGATCCTGGATTTCCTGACTGGGAGACCTCAGTCTGTCCGGATCAGGAACAGCATCTCCAGCACCACCACACTGAGCACTGGAGCTCCTCAGGTCTGTGTGCTCAGTCCACTGCTGTTCACTCTGCTGACTCACGACTGTGCAGCAATGCACAGATCCAACCACACTGTCAAGTTCGCCGATGACACAACTGTGGTGGGTCTCATCAGTAAGAGCAATGAGTCAGCTTATAGAGAGGAGGTGCAACATCTAACAGCCTGGTGCAGAGCCAATAACCTCTCCCTGAACGTTGACAAGACTAAAGAGATGGTGGTTGACTTCAGGAGAGCACAGAGTGACCATTCTTCGCTGTTCATCGATGGATCCTCGGTGGAGATCGTCAAGAGCACCAAATTCCTTGGTGTTCATCTGGCAGAGAACTTCACCTGGTCACTCAACACCAGCTCCATCACCAAGAAAGCCCAGCAGTGCCTCGACTTCCTGAGGAGGCTGAGGAAAGCCCATCTCCCTCCCCTCATCCTGACTGTGTTCTACAGAGGGACCATCGAGAGCGTCCTGAGCAGCTGCATCACTGCCTGGTTTGGGAACTGCACCGTCTCGGATCGCAAGACCCTTCAGCGGATAGTAAGGACAGCTGAGAAGATCATCGGAATCTCTCTCCCCTCTATCACGGACATTTACACCACATGCTGCATCTGCAAAGCTAACTGCATTGTGGATGACCCCACACACCCCTCACACACACTCTTCACCCTCCTGCCATCTGGAAAGAGGTACCGGAGCATTCGGGCCCTCACAACCAGACTGTTGAACAGTTTCTTTCTTCAAGCCATCAGCCTCCTCAACACCCAGGACTGAACTGTAGAACAACTCTCTCTCACACACACACATAAACACACACACACACTCAAGACTGAACTGTACAAAACTCTCTGTCTGTCTCACACACATACACACACACACACACTCTCTCTCTCTCTCTCACCTGGATGGATACACTCACACACACACACACACACATAATTTAAATTGTTCATTACTTGTGGCACTACCACTACCTGTCATACGCTGCTATAGTTATACTTATGTTTATTTCTATTTGCACTACCTCAACTGCTGCTGTTGAATTTTTTTTGCACAATATTTTTTACATCATTTCTTTTGATCTTATTTTATTTCATTTATATTCCATTACACATGTTCTTTTCTTTCTTTTCGGCACTAAGTGTCCTGTGTTTTTGTGTTGCCTTTTGTTTGTATTTATTATTTTTGCACTGTCTTGTCTTCGATCTGTTTGCACCTAGCTGCACACTGTGCACTTTATGTGGCTAAGACAAACTTCTGTCCTAGCTCTGTGTTTTTTTTGTGTTTGATCTTTATGTTGTATGTTTCTGTAGCACCAGGTCCTGGTGAAACGTTATTTCATTTCACTATGTACTGCGTCAGCTATATGTGGTTGAAATGACAATAAAGCTTCTTGAATCTTGATTCTTGAGTGCCATCTCTGTAAGTCTTAAATTCATTAACTAATCGATCATTGCAAAGAACCCTATATAGAATGTCAGCCCAGTTTAGCATTTTCTGCAACATTTGCAGAACTGGCACATAAGAGACTGACTCTGAATCAAGCTTGTATTCAACTGGCATGGCAATCAGAAATTCACTCTGAAAATATGATGCTCCTCTGCTTATTGTGGAAAGAGGCTCACCATCTTTGGTCATTGTCAAGATGAAAGAAGTAAAATTTGATTTATATGTTGAATTATTTCCTGTGCAGCCAAATCAGAAACATGCAAAATCACCTGCATTTTGAGAGAGTGAGGCTATAATTTGAGAAAGAGTGAGGCTCCAACTGAGGACGCAATTCATCAAAGTTTTCAATCTCTATATCATTTATCTCCAAAAGTTCATCTACAGGATCAGCGCTCAAGGGCTATTCTTGTTGCACATTATCTACACTGTGTGTAGCAACATACAAGAGAACGTCAGATTTTAACTGCCTCTGATCAAATGCTCCATGCTCTCTACATTTATGGGAATTAAATGTAGAGTAGATATTGCTCTCAAAATTGCAATTGTTGTAGGGAAACTGCACAGTTCTATGATTTTTGAGATGCTGCCGCAAATGAGAAAAAAATAGACTCTGTGCAGGGCTCCTCAAAACTGCAAAGTGGGCAGTGAAATATCAAAGGGATGTTATCACATGGACTGGATAGGCTACCATGTGCCTGATGTGAATGATGTTTTGTTAAGTGTACACTTTTTGCATTAAATGATTTGAATGAGCACAGACAATCTGTGTAGAGACATGGAATTGGAGTACTTCTAGTGTAGCTTCCATGTTTTATTCTGTAGTGTTTCAACAGCTGAGCCCACTTTTCACACGAAAACAAGCAAAACCTACACTTCCACTGCATGAATTTAAGTCCCCAAAATAAGCATACACTAAATAAAAAACACAAAATATGGTACATGCTTGTTAATTAAGCTATCTTAATTCAGGCATCATGTTGTTCATTTCCATGTGAACCACACGTGCGGATCAAACGTTCTAGAAAGAATGTTCATAAAGGCTGCACAGGTTTTTACATATCATTAATGATAAACCATGAACTTACAACCAATTAAAATAGCTTAGAAATGTAATAAAACAAGTGTTCAGTAAAAGTCGATTTTTGCAATGTAGCACTGGTCGCATTTGACATAAAACTACTTCAGTGTGCCTTTTTATGTCTTTTCCTCTTTCCACACAACTAGCAAATAAAATTGTATTTAAGTTGTAAGAGACACTGATGTTTATAAACAGATCATTGTGAGCATACCTAGTCATTCTACTACATCCCTAAAACGTGCTGTTCTTTGAGTTCTTCTTCGTCAATTCTCCAAACACCTGTGTTCTGTCACATTGCGCATGCATGAGACAAAAGCGTGTTTAAGAAATTAGAAGAGTAATTCTAATTGTGATAGTAATAATAATTGTAATAGTAATTGTTTCGTCCTATGCTGAAACTTAACCAAAGGCCAGTAAATATATCAAGCTCTGTTCATACAAATATGGTGGATTGTGATGTAGCAGCAGCTGATTGGCAATAAGCTTAAATCTTACTGGTTTCCAGGTTATTTTATAGCGCAAAGGGGAAAAAGACCCAGAACCTATAAATAAATAAATAAATACTCTTAAGTACTCTTAAGTTTAGTTCACACTACACAGTCTAATCAATTTAAATCAACAAATTTTCTAAAGTCAGTTAAATTTACAAGTTTTTCTTGAGTAGATTCAACAATTACTTTTTACAGTGCATGTGTTTGACTGGTCTATACCACAAAAAGAAAATACTGTATATTACTGTTAAATTCTATGGTAACCTGCTTAAGATTTTACAAGTATGTTACTGTATCGTACTGTTTGGAAAAACAGTATGTTGCTGTTAGAATTTGGATGTAATTTTACAGTCTGTCACTGCTCGAAGTCCATGTTCATAGCTTGATATTGGCTAATATGGCCCACAAAAATTAATTTTGTTATAAATCATGATCATTTCTGAAAGTAATTGAATGAAAACATTCAGGGGGAAAAACACTATCTTATCTCTATTATCCCAATAGGTGGCAAAATAAGTCAACAAACATGATTTAATATACAGTATTATATATATAATCATGATATACTGTGTAATCCCAGTTAAGTTCATTTCAGGTCCAGGTTGTAACAGTACAAAATGTGAAAAAAATATATAAGCACTTAAAAATGTATATTTCTTTGCAGTATGTCTTTCAATAGATTATGCAGTATGTTGGCGATATATCCATGTGTACAATCAGAATATAGTATGTAGATGCTGATAAATGAACGGATTCAAGAGGAAATGTGTTTTTTGGTCACTAATCTGGTTTTATTTCTGGCCCACTTGTTCATTTCTTTGGCATGTCCCATGTTATCTTTTCTTGGTGAAACTAGTTTCTCTGTTGTCCTGGTTTCATGGTTGTTAAATTTTTTTAGCTACTTATTTGGGTAAACAGGTTCATTACATAATTATAGATACTTTAATGTAATGAACGTGAACAGAGTCAGAAACTTTAATTTAATGAAATACTTTGCAATTGTAGATTTAAATCAATCATGAGTAACCGAAAGGGAACAGTTACATGGAGGAAACCTTTGAGATGACATGAGGAAGAAACTTTATGACTTTAACTCATTAGACAATACAGGTTGTAGCTACTCAGGCAGTGAGGGCTTAACAGACATACATGAGACAGCGAAGGTTAAAATTCACAGTGTATTTATTTGGTGCACATAGGGAAAAAAAGAATCTTTGAGTACAAAATTCAGTGAAAATAGAAAAAGGAGCAAAATAGGGAAAACATGGTTACACAGCCATGGTTGATGGTTGATGGCTGAAAGGGGCTGAAAGGGGTCCAGGTACGGTGGAGCAGTGACGAGTGCAATGGCTTAGGGATGTGTTCCCTAAGTGTCAGGATGGCCGAGCGGTCTAAGGCGCCAGACTCAAGGTTCAAACCGTCCCCCTGATGTAAGGAGGATTCTGGTCTCCGAATGGAGGCGTGGGTTCGAATCCCACTTCTGACATGATCCTTTAGGGGCAGTGGTGGCTCAGGTGGTTAAGATCAGGGGTTCAAGCACCAGCACTGCCAAGTTGCCACTGTTGGGCCCTTGAGCAAGGCCCTTAACCCTCTCTGCTCCCGGGGCGCCCTGCACTCTGACCCCAACCTCCAAGGATGGGATATGCGAAGAAAGAATTTCACTGTAATGTATATGTGAAAAATAAAGGCTGTTTCATTTCATTCATTTTCATTTCATTTCTTCGGTCTCCAACAGCTTTGCCATGCTTCACTCGCTCCACACCGCAGCCATGTGCTCCTCTGCTATCCAAAACATTGATGGTGCTGAACCAGCACAGTCTGTTCAGGTTTTTTATCAAGAAGAAAAACCTTAAAACATGTATCTTCAATTCAGTAAAACTTTCAATATAACAGAACTGTCAAAATTTTTGTACAGTGCAGCTGGATTTCCTGTCACTGTGGGTTAGGGTTAGAGCAGAGTAGCATAGTGCAGAGTCTGATACAGTTGCAGAGGAGATGAACAAATCCCCCTTTCTTCTCCATGGACTTTAATGTTGAATCAGAAAAAAACACTTTAGTCTAAAGTGAACAGTTGTTTTATATGTCTGAAATTAGTTTAGCTCCTGAGATTAACAATGGCAAGGGTTAAATATTTGTGCAGTATGAATGATAGAAGAACAGGCAGAGCCTATATTACAGAAGGTGCTCTTGTACTTGTCAGACCATAAGATCGCCATCTTGTGTTCATCAAGAAACATATCTTTCTTTTCCTCTATTTATGCTATTTATATTCTTGAGTCTACAAAACTTTCCCTAGGTTCTACCTAGCTTTAACCTTGCCATTTTAAAAAACATGTCCCCACCAAGAGATGTCAGAGTGACCATTTTAGCAATTATAAAGGAAACCCAGCAAATCTGTACACTCTATAGATTACACTGAGCACCTGCTTAGATACAGAACTGCTCTGAACAGCAGCTGATCAGCGTATTTCTCTAATATCAATAATGCCAGCTGTAATAATTGATTTATTTTGAAGATGAGAGCCCGAGCTGCTTCTTTATATTTTCTGTAGTGTAGTGGTTATCACGTTTGCCTAACACGCGAAAAGCCCCCCTGTTCAAAACCGGGCAGAAACAACCCAAGGCTTTTGAGCTTTGCTTCAGTATGCGTCCACTCGTCCTAATCGGCACCCTGAAGGCGACTGGAGCAGTTTCTCCACAATGTGATGCCTAGTTTGAAATGCGCTTTAGTGCTTAGAAAATGAACAAGTGTCTACTTCAAATCAAGCAGCGCGTAGGGGCTTTTGCTGCAGGCTGCAAGCCATCACTTACACCGCAATTGTAAATCGGAAAGAGCTCTCACCAAAGAACTCTGGCCAAAGCCTGTCAAATGCAACTGGTGGACTTTGCCGTTCCGTTTTGACTTTCGAGACCGGGCAGAAACAAGCCTTGAGCTTTGCTCCAGTAAGAGCCCACTTGTCCTAATCAGGACAAGACTAGAGCAGTTTCTCCACTATGTGGTGCCTAGCTTCGAATGGGCTTTAGTCCATGAACAAGTGTTTGCTTGTTCGAGTCGAGCAACAAGTAGGGCTGTTTTTTTTTTGGCCTCAGGCAGCAAGCAACCACTTAGAACACAAGTGGAAATCACTTGTGGAAAGACCTCTCACAAGCAGAGAAGCCTTCGTCACACTCTTGCCAAAGCCCGCTAAACGCAGCTGGCGGACTGTCCTGTTCCGTTTGCCTTTTCAAGGGCAGCCCTCGTACTTTTGCCACGCTCCAACATGCGGCTTAAAGGTCGTGCGTTGGCCGGGAATCGAACCCGGGTCAACTGCTTGGAAGGCAGCTATGCTCACCACTATACCACCAACGCCTGAGGTCGCATACTCATTACTCGGTTGAAGGAACGCTTAAGCCTTTGCGTTGATCGATTATTTATTTATTTACTTACTTTGCGGTTCCCCCGCTGAAAGGAAACGCTTTCCTTCGCTTCTGTTTCTGTAGTGTAGTGGTTATCACGTTCGCCTCACACGCGAAAGGTCCCCGGTTCGAAACCGGGCAGAAACTTCTTTTGGTGGTCAGGGGCTTGTGCTTTGCGTCGAATAAGACTCGAGTATTGCGCTCTGTAGCACCCGTGCCTTGGGAACAAGCAGAAACTGAGATCCGGCCCCACTCCCACATAGTTTCTGTAGCGTGACTGTTTTCACGTTTTCTGCTCATTTGCACTGGCGAACAAAAGTCTTGATATTGTCTTTTTTTTGTTTTCTATTTTGGTTTAATTGATTTATTTTGAAGATGAGAGCCCGAACATTTTCTTTGTAGTTTCTGTAGTGTAGTGGTTATCACGTTCGCCTAACACGCGAAAGGCCCCCGGTTCGAAACCGGGCAGAAACAACCCAAGGCTTTTGAGCTTTGCTTTAGTATGCGTCCACTCGTCCTAATCGGCACCCTGAAGGCGACTGGAGCAGTTTCTCCACAATGTGATGCCTAGTTTGAAATGCGCTTTAGTGCATAGAAAATGAACAAGTGTATACTTCAAATCAAGCAGGGCTTAGGGGCTTTTGCTGCAGGCCGCAAGCCATCACTTACACTGCAATTGGAAATCGGAAAGAGCTCTCACCAAAGAACTCTGGCCAAAGCCTGTCAAATGCAACTGGTGGACATTGCTGTTCCGTTTAGACTTTCGAGACCGGGCAGAAACAAGCCTTGAGCTTTGCTCCAGTAAGAGCCCACTTGTCCTAATCAGGACCCTGAAGGTGACATACTCACAATTTGCTACTTTTTAAAAAACATGTGTTCATTCATATCTAAGAATATTGTATTTTGCAATAATAAAAATGTTTACTCACCCAGTGAAAGCCACAGATACATGAATATAACAGTGAACATGATGACTGGTCTCAGCTGATTGAAAATATTCTTTCTTTACTCTGATATGTTAACATCATAAAGGTTCATGAAGCTCCACCCCACAGCATCACATGACAGTGTCAGTGATGTTAGTGTTGATTCTTATTGAAACATCCTGGCTTTACATTCATTTGGAACCTGTCCTGAACATGCAGTAAACAAACAATAACAGAATGAAAGATTTTTAATAAGGAGAAATATTTATTCCATTTCATAACATTAATCAATAATTGAATTAGAAAATACTTTGTTGTGTGGATTATAAATAGTGCATCTACTTTGGGACATTTAGGGTTTTTTTTGTTTATTTTGAAGCCTGTTTGTTGTCCTGCATCTTCAATAAACAAGCTACAGTTAGTCCAGAATGTAGCCGCCAGAGTTCTTACCAGATCAAGAAAATATGATCATATAACCCCAATATTATCATCCGTGCACTGGCTACCTGTTAAGTTTAGAATTGACTATAAACTAGCTCTACTCACATACAAGGCTCTAAATGGTTTAGCTCCCACCTATCTATCCAGTCTTCTAACACATTACAATCCACCACGCTCTTTAAGATCACAAAATTCTGGACTTCTAGTAGTTCCCAGAATATCAAAGTCCACAAAAGGGGGTAGAGCGTTTTCGTATTTAGCTCCAAAACTCTGGAATAGTCTTCCGGACTGTGTTCGGGGCTCAGACACAGTCTTCCAGTTTAAATGTAGACTAAAGACTTATCTCTTTAGCCAGGCATACATCTAACACTTCCCATAACCTTGCACTCCAGTACATCTGATTAAATGCACATTCAGCTAGTACTGCTAATATTATGAACAGCAGCTACACTAATGCTGGTCCATTGTTTCCTTTCTTCTACCCATCCCGAGGCATACAGAGACTGTGCCGGCTCCAGTGGCATCCGGAGATGGACCAGCTCCAGCCGGGTTCTGCTTGTGAGGATTGGGATATTCAAGCAGCGCCATGGACAACAACCTCCTTATTGATTCACATAACACTATACACATGCTGTATCTACATCACACAATTGTCACCCAAATGAGGATGGGTTCCCTTTTGAGTCTGGTTCCTCTCAAGGTTTCTTCCTCATACCATCTAAGGGAGTTTTTCCTTGCCACAGTCGCCTCAGTCACCTCAGGCTTGCTCACTTGGGATAACATCTAGGACTGTTTGTCTGTTTGTCTATTCATATGTTTGTTGTTTTCTTATGTGGTTTCTCATGTAAAGCTGCTTTGAGACAATGCTCTTTGTTAAAAGCGCTATACAAATAAAATTGAATTGAATTGAATTGATTGCAACAGACTGGGATGCAAGTTCATATCAGCAAACCTTGTCAACAAGAGCCTAAGCCTTTCAAACCTTTCCTGGGTTTGGATCTTGAATCACGTCTGGTAATGGAAGCATGCGTGATACAACCATTGCGACCGCCTGCCAGAGTGCCTCTCTTTCCCGACCTGGCAGGCCTCCCTTGACCACAGCCCCACAACCCTCCAAGTGCATGGGTAGCATCGCCAAAAAAAACATGGTTATTAATTAATGTAATTAATTAACTGATTAAATATGATTGTGATAGTTAAAACTATTGATAAACTGATGAAAATGAATTACCTGTAACTAGAGTGAGAATCAGTGGTATGTATCTCACTATGTACAGTAAGTTGTATAGTTGATCCATTTCTGAACACAGCTCTGTGAGGATTCTGTATAATAGTGCTGTATGTGCTGAACTTTACACGTCTCTAGAAGGCCACACCCAGGAAGTGATGCAGTTTTAGTGTTATTTTGTACAGATCACTTCACACAGTGTCAGTGACAGAAATCTAGAGTCATTATGGCTGGTGTTGTATTTCAAGATTCATCATCTATACAATACTATAAGCCTTTATCTGTTTGTGTGGTTTTTAAATTATTTGTACATTTATAAATAATTATGATAATTTGCTGTGGAAAATCATAGGAAACTGGATCCAGATTTAAACAAAATCTCTCATAAGTAAATTTGCTGTGTCTATAACCAAAAGGTAATTAAATTCAGTTCAATTCAATTCAGTTCACTTCATTTTTATTTGTACAGCACTTTTAACAATGGACATTGTCTCAAAGCAGCTTTACAGAAATACAGAAATTCAGAATAGAAATTACAAAGTTGAAAATTAACTTTACCCCTAATGAGCAACTCTGAGGCAACAGCGGCAAGAAAAAACTCTGTGAGACGATATGAGGAAGACTCAAATGTGAACCCATCCTCATCTGGGTGATACCAGAGAGTGTGATTATGAATAAATTACCTTCTAATTGTATATTATCAAACATTAAAAGCAGCAGAGGAGATGATCAGATCCACTTGTTTAGTTTTATCATCAACTTTAGCAGACAGACGTGGTGGCATAGGGATTTACCTCCACATGGAGTGATGAAAAAAAGGAATTCAGGTTTAGATTTTGGATGTTGTTTGTACTGTTGTAGGCTGTTTACTGAACCACTGTCTTTGTTGCTGCAGGACAGAGTAACATCATCACCTTCATCTACAACTTTATGAGTGAAAAGTGGTTCTAATAAATCTGCCATGGAGTCACCTGTTATAGAGAAGAGAACATAATAATTTTTTAGTTTTGAGCTATATAACTCATATTCTATTTTTTCTTAACATCACACAGGCTAATTAATCATTAATTTATTATCTCCTTTCTGAAAAGATCAATGTTAACTTACCTAATGAAAGCCACAGACACATGAATATAACAGTGAACATGATGAATGGTGTTAGTACAATGACAATATTCTGAGGTCTTTCTGTACTCTATTATATTAATATTTCAGAGGTTCATGTCTCCACAAAGTGTGACATTCTCCATCCCGCTCCCTGTATTCCAGAGATAGGCTCCAGGTTGGAGCTTTAATTTTCAGAGGTAATTACAGTGGGATTTGAACCTCCTTGGACCTCTGGAGAAACAAGCTTCCAAGCGAGAACCAAGCCGGCAGTGCAAGTTTCCATTAGTTTTATCCCACCCACTCTATTCCATGTAAAACCAGGGCTCGTCCGCGATTTGAACCCGGGACCTCTCGCACCCAAAGCGAGAATCATACCCCTAGACCAACGAGCCAGGTCGTCCCTGTTCAGCTTGCTGTGTGCCAATGGAGGTTCACTGTACTCTGTAACTCTCTGTGACCTTCCAGTTCATATGGACTGGGGTCCGAGTAAAAGGAACTCGGTTACACAAAGTCAAGTTAACAATAAAGCGAGGGCTCCTGTGGGATTTGAACCTTTTTGGAATCGAGACGCTAAGTGTGAACCAAGTAAGCAGCTCTTGCCATTGGGCCAAATATATCATTAATCTCGGTGGACATGAAGATCAAAATCAATTCTTGTAGAACAAGCTTACTTTAGTGTCAGGTGGAGGTTTCAGTATAGGTCAAGTTTACAGGATTGTAGCTTCTTTGCTGGAAACTGTACTGTTGCTCCAGTATAGCTTGGTGAATATTATGAGGCTTCAAGTAGTTTCTGTGACATTTGCAGTAAGTTTAAAAATGATTCCAGTTGGTAATAAAATTGAATTAGCTGGTTGCTAAAGAAACTCATGTGGCTGGTGGGGTATGGTTTGGTAACTGTTACAAGGTCTCATCTGTTCGATAGGGTGACACTAGGAAGCTGTAATGGAGTCCCATGTGGTTG
Source organism: Hemibagrus wyckioides (assembly GCF_019097595.1). Lineage (NCBI taxonomy): Eukaryota > Metazoa > Chordata > Actinopteri > Siluriformes > Bagridae > Hemibagrus > Hemibagrus wyckioides. The sequence continues at coordinate 298,957 of NW_026690782.1, read as the reverse complement.
CTATGGATTTTAAAAAATATTTTAGTATGATTTATGTCATTTACAGGGTTGTTACTGTAGTCTTAGATTTCTGTTCTTGGTGAACAGGAATGAAACCCGATGTGGTCTTTAGCTGTTGTAGCTCATCTACCTCAAGAATGGATTATGGAGCACTATTTCAGTAGAGCTTATTTATTTCCTGATTGTGTGATGGAAACTGTGTTTTTATTTTCCACAATTCTTATTCTTAGTTATACATACTTTCAGGTATCCTGTAATTCTCAAAAATATATTAAAGACCCTGCAAAGACACACATGATGAACACATTAAATCTCATGCTCAGTAAAACAAACAAACAAACAAGCAAACAAACAAACAAATAAATTAAAAAAAAAAAAAGTCAAATCAGCTGCTTGTCAAAAAAGTTTACAATATCTAAATTTTCCAGCATGTGATCTTTACACTGTCATTAAGTAAATAAACCATCAAACCTGCCACTATTGTTTATGAGAACTGCACTTAATACTGCAGAGGGAGTGAACATGTGGCTTCTTCAAACACACACCTAACTTTTCTATCTGTATTTGGATTCACTTAGAATGTTTTGTCTATTCACTTCAAATAAAGTATTCATATATGGTTATATACATACATTTCTATTGGATCAATAATCAGAATGCTGATGTTATGCATAGCTTCCAGTCTTTTCTTCTTATTGTGATTCTTTAACACTTTCATGTTTGAGGTCTCTGTAGGTTTTTGGACAGTGAAGTTGACTTTCCTGTCACTGTGGGCTGCAAGGCGCAGTAGTACAGTGCAGAGTCTGATACTGAAGCAGGCGAGATCTCCAAATCCACACGCTTCAGACTCTTATGAACTTTAGCAGACAAATGAGGATGAGGAGTATCACCTGTCTGATTCCCTCCCGATTCCGTCAACAGAACGAGGAATTCTGGTGCTGCATTGGAATATTGTCCATACCACTGTAGATTGTTCATAGAAACAGTGTATTTATAATCACAGGAGAGTGTAACTGCTTGCTCCTCTTTACCATAGACAGCAGAAGATGTTGGAGTAATGCTGTCCTGTGTGCTCTCACCTGAAGAGGACATTTATTTCAGAATATTATCATTTTATATTATACAGTATACATACAGTACATGCTTACAATCTAAAACACTCACACATGGAAACATTTCTTTACTAGTTATAAAACATTTAAACATAATATATGGGGATAAATAAAATATAAGCTTACCTATGAACATGGTAAAAAACAGAAACATACAGAAAACCATCATGTATTAATTTCCTCTGTTCTTCTGAAAGTTTCCTTTTTATGTTACAGTAAATGTCAAGTTTCCTTCTACTCTGTCTTCAGTGAAGCATCTAAGCATTTCTTGTGTACAAAGCCTCAACTGTAGCTTCCCTCTGTTTTAACCAATCAGAGTGCAGGATGTGCCACATTATGTAAAATACACACACATGTTCTAAAAGAATTTAATGAGCAAAAGATTCATATATTTAGTTCCTGTATTTCCTATTTCTATGAACTTAAACCTTTTCTAATCTACAAAATATATTGTTGCAATTACAAACAATTCTTATTGTGAAATTAAATTCTTCAGCAGATTTATAGTACACCCTTAAAGTCTAAACAAAACACCAGAGGTACTGTAGTGATTGATAGGATTTGAAAAAATTCCCCATAAAATTATAACAATATAAAACCCCTAACAAGGTGGTGTTTGAGAGCATGTGCACAAATACATAAGCATCTTGTATTAAGCTCAAGATTCTGCAGTAATTCAAGTGTTTCAGTCGGACTGCACTCCACACACCATGTATCTGTGCTGAAGCTTTGTTCAGGTTTAATGTTCATGACTACTTTAACACTCCACATGGTTCTGTTGTGTCCAGGTCCAATCAGGTTCAGTTCTAGAGTATTTTCATGTCATGTACTGCCATCTGCAGGAGCTGAATTTAAATAGACATATACATTATTTACATCAAGAACCATCAATATATTTTAAAACAAAAGTATTGCTCACCACGCTGGGAATAGTTCACAGTTTCAATTCACAGATTCATTTGGAATCATTACAGCATTTCAGCATATCAGAACACAAGAATAACCCGTCTTTTTCTTTTTTATCTGTATTTCTGACATTAACCTAGACAAAAACAAGTCCTCAGATTCAGCATCCTTAAAGAGACAAATTTGCTGGTGTGCTTGTGATTATTGTCCTTTAATATGACCCAGTTTCAGCACAACATAAGCTCATGGACAGTCTTACATTTGTCTCAAGAATATTCTAATATAAAGTGGAGATCATCAATGTCCAAATGATTAAAAGTTTTCTAGAGCCTTTGGCTGCAAAACAACCGAATCCTCACCCCTCCACCAACATGACACTTGGTATGAGGTGTTTGTTGTGATAAACTCTGTTTGACCTTCACCAAACATGAAACTATGAATAATGATTAACCATCAGTCCAAAAAAATATATTGTTCCCGAATTTGTTAAGATACTGCCATGTTTTTTTGGAGAGAAAGGGCTTCTTCCTCTCACCTCCTCCATGAAAGCCATATGTGGAGGCAGGACTGAGGTGGAGCACAGGTTTGTGAATGGAAGGTGGTGCAGGGAAGAGTAAGTGCTGTTTCCACAGGTCAGGGTCGTAACACTTAAGACCTGGGAAATGCAACTGTGAATGGATTTTTGCTGATCCATTTAAAATTTGGCAGACATTGTACATCCATTTAACTGAAAATACAAATGTTAATACACAATTTCCATTTTCATTTCATTTTCACTCAATCTTGATGAATTTCATTATGATCAATAAAAGGAAAGCAAATTTGACTAACACTTTCCTTATTCATCCATTTTAACTTCTTGTAACTATACAATGGAATTATGGTCTGGAGTGCTCACATTTTGTTCTGGATCTTAGTTCACATTTGGTAAAGTAACATACATTTATACACACAGGTATAATAAACACATGAAAGAATAAATAAATGTATGAATGGAAAAAAAATACAGGATATATAATTATAGGATATTGTTTGTACCAATAAAGCAGAATGTTACCTCTGCTTCACTTATATGAACATTTCAGAGTAACAGTGTACTGAATAAACAAAAAGTAACCATGTGCCTTTATCATGAATTAAAGTTTAAACCTAATGTCATGTATTGGAGTTGAGTTGAAAATCAACATTTCATATATATACACATATCTTGATGTATAGAAATGATCTGACCGAGGCTGTAATAGATGCAAATGAAATACTTTATTAGAGTTAGGATAGGAGGATGATGAGAGGAGGGTTAATATTGGTTGAAATGATATTAGATGAAAGACAAACACAGATAATTCATTAACACTAAACCTGGAAATGTAACGAGAAAGCAATCATTTCTAGTGAGAATGATAAAATGCTACACAGGCTACAACTGACTGCAATTCTGGTCCTAAAGTCCTGGGATCGTTGTGCAGACCTGTCAAGGGGAAAAAGAAGAGAGATATTTTAAAATGTGACAATTGAAATGTTACAAAATCAATTTATACTCATCTGTGGAGCGCTTGAGCAATGTAGGGACAAAATATGAACTGTAACAAAGTATGGAATGGGAACTTGTGCAATAAATTGTGTGTTTGTGTGTGTGTGTGTGTTGTGTTGGTGGGTACTGGGAAGGTGTAGAAGTAAGGGAAGGACATTGCCAAGAGCCTCTCCAAAGTCTTCACCATCTTCTTCTCGACATGCTGCCCGAGGAGATGCCTAACCGTGCTGGCTAAAGCTGGCGGGTCGGTGTAGAGCTCCAGGGGCTGAGAGAACAGTACCACAAAAAGGCCTGTAAGCTGATCCTATCAACAAATGACACAAACACAAATCCAGTGTAATGTCACTGTCTTAGAGATACAATGCTGACCATTTGTGTATCGTGGCATCAGAAGATATTTGAACACTTACAATAAGCACTGTGAAGTAGATCTTTGCTCCAGGCTCCCGAACGTCTACATCCCACTTGATGAGCGCAAGCAGGCGCTCCGAGAGTCCTCCCTGAAGCTTTAGGAAAGGGAGACGACAAGCTCCGTTAATGCCAGGGTTTAAAATATGGGAAAACAAAATGAAATAAAATAGATCCTGTTCTCAAACTACATTCAAGCATCGCTTTTAAATCTCCCGATAAGACGCTTACTGGCTGAGGCGTTAAGCCCTTCCTGAAGTATCCGCAGAGAAGCAGCTCGTAAAACACGTCCACGAGGTTGTAGTGGTAGGCCTGCAGAGAACAGAAAAGTTACAAAAAGAAATTAACTTTACATAATGGAGTCCTAATGGAGTTCTCTATTATCAAAGTCTTTCAGATTTAAACAGCTGTCATGTTACACAGACATTCATAAGCTTACACAGGACCCGGAGAGCTCTGCTTTGATGGAGTCCCGATGAGAAGGAGTCCTCAGGAACCGAATCGGAGCCACGGAGGCCAGCTGTACGCCAACTGCATCCTGTTAAAACGTAAAAAACAAAAAAATCTCTGTAATTCACTTATGGTGTTCTAGTTGGCTACTTAATTTACACCTTAACACGAAGCAGGATGTAAGTCTAAACATGTCCTGTTCTCCAAAAAAGATGATGTACTGTACATTTCCTCCCGCCGCCCCATCATAAGTGCTTCTTCTCATCGCAGTTTCATAATAACACATCTAACATTCTGTCACGTTCCTTACAGTAAAAACAGCTTGAGTAAAATAAAGGAAAGGTTTGTTTACCGGTTAAAAGGTTTGCATTACTCATTACGATATTTATCTTAATGATGCTACCAAGTTAATTATCCAGGCTTGCTAACAGTGTAGATAAACCAGTGTTTTTTTCACCCACACCCAGAAATAGAGGACTTTGATTTTTTTTTTTTTTAAAAAAAGGGAGAAGTAAAAAAACAAAAATTTCCTTTTTAACGCCGAAACGTTAATTAACCTGTGAGTTTGTAAACTAGTTAAGCTGAGAATAAACAGACAAATATTAGCATTAGTTAGCATTAGCTTGTGTAAATTCACCGTACATGGTGACTGATTAAAGTCTCAAAAACCTCCTGTCCCAGTCCATCATCCGAAATCTATTTAAATATTATACGGAATAATTATTAAAACCTTCACCCGAGTTCAGCAAGCTTTACACTCTATATGATATTGTGTAAATGAAATGATTAGCGAGGTTCGCTAGCTAGATAACATACATCTGTAACCAAGTCCTTTGGGGCGCTAACTGGATAATCACTAGTCTAATCATGATTTAGTGTGAAACCAGTACTCAGGGTTGGGAAAAGTGATCTGTTTGATGGGGTAAATATTATAATGTGGAAATAAATTCTCGTTAGCCGAGCTCATCAGCTTGGTTCAGGAGTTTAGCATTAGCACCAGTAGGCAAGTTTGCTAGCAGGCTAACTAAACATTATATTTACATCAACTGACCCAAACAATTGTGTAATAATTACAACAAACAGACAAGCTCTCTCAGTAGATAACATTAATCTATAATTTATTATTTACACTAGCTAGCAAGCTGCCCAATCACAAGACTTAGCATGTTTAAGTTTTAAACAGTAGCCAGGGTTCTTAAAAGTGTCCTACTACTGGGGTAAATATTACATTGTATTGTATATTATGTTATATTATATTGTATATTTATTGTTTATTGTATATTTATTGTAAAATCAGTGTGACATTAAAGGATAAAGATCGTCCTACCGTGAGGGGCTGAGTGTTGTCAGAAGGAGCTCTATCTCCCCGCAGGACGCGGTAACCATAGTAACCAGTGATTGCCGGATTGGACCTAAGATTTCCAGCCCAGCTACAGCTTAAAACCCGTCCATTTAAAAATGAAATAAAATAAAATACCAGCCTCAAATGCATACTGTGATAACTAATACATTAACAAACAGAAAACCCAAATCAAATGGGTAAGTGCAAAGGGCACTATTTAGACAAACACACACACACACACACACTGACAGACCCGCAGCACAGGCGATCTCACCCAGTGTCCAGCTCTTCAAGTCCTGCAGAAGGCTATTGAATCTGTCACCTGTCATAGAGAAGAGAACATAATGTTTTTAACCTTTAAATAATCAACAGGAAATACTTAAGTCAGACCCACACTCTGCATTTTCACACTGCATCACCACACAGACTAATATTTAATATAATATAGATAATAGATAATATTTCTGCAATAACAAAAAGTCAATGTTAACTCACCTAGTGAAAGCCACAGATACATGAATATAACAGTGAACATGATGACTGGTCTTAGCTCAGTGAAAATAGTGGAGATCTTTCTGTAATCTAATATGTTAACACCATAAAGCTTCAAAATTGCTCCACCCCACAGCATCACATGACAGTGTCACCAATGTTGTTGTCAGATTGTTGATTCTTACTGAAACATCCTGGCTTTACATTCAGCCTCATATGGGAAACCTGTCCAGAGCACATTTAAGCAAACACATACTGAAAGCAGGTTACTGTCAGTTTGTGTGCAGTTTTACATCACCTCCAAAAACATGACAGTAGAACATTTTTCTAGGAGAAATAATGCTTTTGTGTGAATGAGTGTGTGAAATGGTAACTATATGGTTTGTATATGGAGCTCTGCAAAGGGTGTTTTCCTACCTCATGTGAACAAAGTTCATACCATATCAACCATGACCCTGACAGAATCCCCCAAAAGGACATGTAACTTTCACTAAAGCATTGGAAGAGCTGCTTTCAATATAACAAATTATTATTATTATTGCTATTCATAGATTTACAGTAGATTTGCCATCAATATAATAAAATTGTGTGAAGGTTTTTGTACAGTGCAGCTGGATTTCCTGTCACTGTGGGCTCCAGAGCACAGTAGTATAGTGCAGAGTCTGATACAGCAGCAGAGGAGATGATCAGATCCACTTTCTCATTCGTTTTATCTTGCTCTTTTTTAAGTTTTATGGACAATCGTGGATGAGGTGGTTGAGCCTCAGTGACAGTTTCAGTGCTTTGATCAATCAGCAGCAGAAACTCGGGTCTTGATCCAGGTTTTTGTCGATACCAGTGGAGACTGTTAACTGATCCAGTATATGTGCAGGACAGTGAGATGTTGCTGCCTTCCATTGAAAATACATTGGTTTGATCTGGTTTAATGTTATTGTCAGCAGCCTCTGCTATAAAAACATTACAACAATATTGTGATATTTTAATCATAAATGACACATTTCACATGGAAAATTGTGTCTTCTTATTTAGAAAAAATAATATTTTGTGTGCAGTGTATATGACTTACCAACATCAGCATTAGAAATGAATGTCAGGGTTACTATTTGATGTACATCTCCACCTCTAACTCCACCTACTTGTATTTATGTATATTCATGATAACTGTTCTATACTGTATACTGTTTATATAAATCTGTAGAAATGTTTTTGTATTAATAAAACAATGTGGTCCTAAGCCATGGATTCACTCGTACCATTTACTCAGTTTTCCTGTGATATTTTGACAGTTATTTTTTAGTTATATTTTGTTAGTTACATCACTTGTTTTTGCGTCTCTCTCTCTCTCTCTCTCTCTCATTAATAAAATAAGAATCTTTTAATGGATGGACATTCAGGAATTGTTATAATATGTAATAAAGTCCTTTCTTTAGTAGGTGGTGTTTGTGACAGGACTGTGTGACACTGGTTTTGTTGGTGTGTAAACTAAACCCATCACTGGGTCACATGGTTATCACAGTGTCTTTTACATAGTGCTACTTTCCATTTGTAATTTTACAGATTGTTCTATTGCCTCATTGTTCTGTGAAATTCTATCTAAGACAGTTTTACTGGATTAAATCTACTTAGCAGTGGTATTTATTGGTTTTGTGTGTAGAAATCTGTTTTGTTTATTTACCTTCCTCTGTGTGTCATTTGTACAGCAGAAGGTGGCTTATTGTTAGAACCATTAAAAGAATAAGGTTTATTTGAGAATACAGAAGAAATATTCACACAAAAGTATGTCTTCATAACCCCCATATATTTCTCTTTAAATACTGCTGAATTTTTCATTTTCATGTTTGAAAGCAGCTATAAAACTCAACTCCACTGAATTGGCCATTAAGAATGTCTTGTCCTACATCTTGTCCTAACAGGGAAGTAAAGACACAAAATTACCTTTAAATTTACTTAAATACTTGATTATTAATCACAAGATAATATTTGAAACCAAAATACATTTGTTTGTTGTGATAAACCTGTTATACTGTATTTCACTGAGGTAATGAACAAACCAGCCTCTTTTCTTTCTTTGTCTATTTTATGTTGTCATTTGACTCTGATCTGACTTTGATTTTAATGTAATTGATATAGACATCTGCTTAATAAAGCCACTGTGAAAAAATTAGTTTAGCTGATGGATCCAGGCACAGCAGCTGCACTTTGCAGTTCACAGAACAGTATTGATTCACCCCTAATTATTAACAGTAGTACAGATTTATTATCAAATATAATTAGGATCATCTGTGACTTGGGGCCTGAAACAAAAATCTGACTTAGAAGTTTCCTAAACAGACAGGTTTTTCTTTTACAGGTTCTGCAGATGCAGGGTCTCAGAGGGTAACAGACATATTCCCAAAACCCACAACAATTAAGTGCTGAAGTATTTCAATCAATGTCAAAAGCACACTGGGAAATCAAACTAGAGGACATTCTTATTATTCAAGACTCAAGACCAAAGTAAACCTGCACAGAAACATATGTTGAACACGTCAGATCTCAAGCACAATAAACACAGAAATAACTGTTCATCAAAGAATTCATATTTTAGAATTAATATTAATAAAGCTGCCACCACTGACTATGAGAACTGCACTTAGTGCTGTGGAGACTGAGTGAACATGTGGCAGCACAGTGAGAGTCTGGAGTGGAGCAACCATTTCCATTTCAACCACAACTTGTGATTTCAAGTGCTATTTTATAATCTGCCAAATAATGAAGAGTGAAGTCTTCAGTTCACTAGTGTTACATTAAAAATCAGCACCTTAAAATACTTAAATACATATTGTTAGTAAACCTTGTGTTATATTTTATTACATCAGGAGAATAACAAAATAACACCATGAGCATTAGCAAAAATATTTTTTTTATTAAATATTAACATTTATTTTTAACGGATCTATTCTTCTCTGGTTATTCAACCAATAAGCATTAGCAACATATCCAAGACGATCATTGTTGATATTCAAGCAAATGAACGTCAAAGTCTGAGAATTAAGAAAGAAAAGTGTATTTGAATGAAACAGGTAAACATCTCCCCCTGCTGAGAAAAAAAACAAATGCAGCTTGACTTTTTGTACAGTCTGTATGAGTTTTGTGTCACTGTGGGCTTCATGGTGCAGTAGTACAGTGCAGAGTCTGATACTGCAGCAGGAAAGATCTCCAGATCTACTTTCTTGTCCTTTTTACGAACTTTGGTGGATAGTCGTGGGTCATGTTCAGATTTAGTGACACCATCTGAGGATTTATGAATCAGCAGGAGATATTCTGGTTCTGATTGAGGTTTTTGTCGATACCAGTGGAGATAGTAAGCTGAGTCATCATATGTGCAGGTCAGTGTGATGTTGCTGCCTTCACTTGAAGATATGATGGTTTGTTCTGGTGTAATGCTGCTGTCAACAGCACCTGCTGTAAAACATTACAACAACATAAACATTTCTACTTTCATTGTGTAAGTTAATTAATCATTTTTAGGTATCAGATTAAGTATCAGTTCATTTCCAGCATTCACCTAAAGTTTGTGTATAATATAAATGACTTACCAATGTTTTTAACAACTATGAAAATAAAGAAGAGTAACATGACTGTTGTGTCTCTCTTGCAGTAGGTATAAATGGCAGGATCTCTGTGAAACTTTCTAAACTGTATCTTACCACATCTAGCTCCACCCACTTTTACTTACTCATAGTCATGTCAGCTCTGGTATCATATGTAATAAATCCATTGTTTAAGTTAATTGACTGAAACAAGCAATGAATGTTCATAATATATTTTATGTCATGTTTAAATCTGTTAAGGCTGATTTTTGCTAAATTTAATGATAATTTTAAGCAGTTCACTAGAATAAGACACCCTTTATTAATCTCATATTGTGTCTGTATTTAATAACTGCATTCAACCATATATTTAAATTAATTTAAGTTATTCTGTAGTGCTACATGCTACACAATGTAATTAATGCTATGAGCCTCCCCTTGATAAAGCACTCCATAAATAAAATGTTTCACTATGCTGGAGTAAACAAATACTTGACTAAATGAGTCCCATTTGTCTCAGAAGGTATGAACACCATCTAAATTTGAAAAAGTCTTACAATATGTACAAATTCAGCTAACAAATAACTGATTACAAGTTTCTTTTCATCATTAATTCTATAGACTAGCACTGGTTCCAGTAGCCAGCATAAAAAATAGGCATACACAAAGAGTAACAATGTACAAGGCTTCATGATGTGTGTTAGTGTCCATGTGCTTGATTCTCAGTACTTTTTCCACTCCTGTGATATGGTGTGTTTCCTCCTTGTGCCTAGTGTGTCCATGATAGATTCTGGAGCCACCGTGACCCTGATCAGGATAAAGTCTTTACTGAAGAAATGCAGCATAACTAAACAGGTTTTAGACAACTTTAGGCAGACTGACTGCATTTACTACTAGATTTGTTAATATGGGTCTTTATCAAGCACAATCTTTTTCATAATGTTTGAGTGTTTTCCAGAGTTTATTCACAGTAATATCTGATGGATTTTCTCAGAAGCTACACATGTAGTACATATACTACACCATAACTCAAACACACTTTCATTTAATTTTATCCAAAGTAAGGTATTATTTACACAATTCCACAGCTGCCTGGCATACATCAGCATAAAAGTGAGTTTACATTCTTTACACTGAATAACAAAATTAAAATACAGAATATGTTTACAAGTATGTTATTTATTTGAAAAATATCAATGTAAAAAAAAATCACAATCTCTCAGCTTTGACAGACTGCTTTCCAGAATCAAATACATGGAGACACAAAACTCTGGTATATAATCACCTGCAGTAGCAGTGAAATTGGAGGACAGAATGACATAATTATCTTCCAAGACATGCTCTTCTGCTATAAGATGCTCAGTCATTTACATTGATGTGTTCCCTGTGGAAAAAAGAGAAAAGAAAAATGTACAAACTGAATGAAATATTAAAAAATGTAATTATTCTATTAAAACGAACATACCTAGTAGAAGCATTAACAGAATAAGATTAAAGAGCAGCATGTATTTTGAGTGCAGTGATAGCTTTGCTCAACACAGCTGACCTGAAAGCAGTAGCAGGCTTTATTCATTATTTTACCCTGAAAACACCTAATGTGACCGACAGGCTCACTCACCACTCCATCTGAGGTTTTATATGAAAAATAAATGATCAATACAGGACACTTGAAGCATATTTTTACAAATATTTTTATTTCACTTTAAACTCAAAATATCTCTTTAAAAACCACTGTGTCCCAAAGGATTACATGGTGGACAAGATAACTTTGTTCACTCAAGAGAAAAGAAGGATTGGAATTGATTATAGGTGTATGATATAAAATTATGGGTGTCCATATCATCATTTTCTATTCATTCTGTCACACATAATGGAAAGCTTTCTTTAGTTGCTTAAGACTGCAATAAAATTACAAATCATATACAATCTATTTTTATGCAATGCATGATATCTGAAAGTACTATGTGTGTATGATTGAAGAAAGGGTATAGCCTATATCATTGTGTTATTCATAATCAAATAAATCTACATCTCGGGGGTATGAGAGTAGGAACTAGTACTAGTATTGTACTTAGCCCATGATAAACTAACTGACTTCGCCTTCTTGTGAAGAAAGGAGCCACTAGCACAAGTTAGTTTCCTGAGTCCTGTGTGTGTTTTCCTCCAGGTTATCCAGTTTCCTATCACCTTCTAAAAACCACGACAGTAAGTGGATTGGAGACACAAACTTTTCTCAGTTAAAAGAACATTCTCACTATAACCACATTTCACTGACAACCAGAAACTCATAAAAAATTCATTTTGTGTTTATCTAATAGTTATGTTTTGCTACTTAAAGATGTCCTGTGTGACTTCATTAAACAGTTTATTCTGAGTGGCTAAATGAGCAGAATGTTCCACCAATCAGGCATAACATTATGACCACCTGCCTAATATCATGTTGGTCCCCCTTTCCCTGCTAAAACGGCCCTGACCCGTCATTCACTGTGTATTCTGACACCTTTCTATCAGAACTCACATTAACTTCTTCAGCAATTTGAGCAACTGTAGCTTGTTTATCAGATTGGACCACATGGACCAGCCTTCGGTCCAACTACTGTTCCTTCCCTGGACCACTTTTGATAGATACTGACCACTGCAGGACGGGAACACCCCACAAGAGCTGCAGTTTTGGAGACGCTCTGATCCAGTCATCTAACCATCAAAATCTGGCCCTTCTCAAACTCACTCAAATCCTTACACATGTCCATTTTTCCTGCTTCTAACACATCAACTTTAAGGACAAAATGTTCACTTTGCTGCCTAATATATCCCACCCACTAACAGGTGCCATGATGAGGAGATCATCAGTGTTATGTCACTGGTCATAATGTTATGCCTGGTCGGTGTATACACTCAATAAATGTAGAGCTGTGAGGCTATTTTGTTTTAACATCAGTTCATTAGAACAGTATGTAGTTTTTGTTGGTCATGTACTATACAAAATGCACAGGACTAACACATTAATGAGTAAGAAAATGGAAAGGAGAATCTTTTTCTCTGTTAGCTTTGCTATCACTCTGTCCCTCTTCTCTCTCTGCTCTTTTTCCTGCTTTCACCAAAAAGAGCCTGAGCTGCATCTACCAACATAATATAAAAGAAAGCATTTCCACAGAATGAATGAATCATGTGTAGTACATTGTCTACAGTCTAGTTGGGTTTCCTGTCACTGTGTGCACCAGAGTAGTACAGTTTAGAGTCTGTCACTGCTGCAGAGGAGATGAACAGATCCACTTTTGTCAAACTTAATGAACAATCATGGATGATGTTGTATGGCTGGTGTTACATGTTCACTAGCTTCATTAATTAGCATCAGAGGCTTTGGTCATAATGCAGGTTTTTGTTAATAGGTTTGCTAGGATTTACTAGGTTTTTGTTTGCTATGAGACACATTGCATGATCACATCAACTATACCTTATAAATAATATAAACAGCTGCTTACTGTCCTAATAAATGATCATTAACTCAGAAATTGGAATAGAAAAGCTATACTTGTATTCAGGCTATATAGGTAACAAGTTTGATCATTTCAAATTATTGTATGAGTGCAGCATTTGATTCTGCAAGCTACTGTTATAAACAGACATAGCTAATGTTAGCTTGCAAGCTATATTCTCACAGTTATATCAGAGAACAAACAAATCCTGAAATAAATGAATACATAACATTTACTGTTACAAATGAGATATTAAATAACAGTTGCAATATATGCCTTGAGGAATACAAGCTAGCTAGCAAAAATAACTGGAAAATGCTAACTGTCTTATATAGAAACTTTTTGGTTGCTTGTAAAAAGCACAATTTTTTTAATGGCTTTAAAGGCATCAAAGTTTTAAGAACTTTAAGAAATTTCTAAGTTTTAACGTTTTGGTACACCAACATTAACCTGCTCTGGCTAGTCAGCATTATCATCTCAGCTAGTATAATTGTCTCCTCATGGTAACTAGCTAACATTAGCTAAACAATGGTTTCAGTTATACTTAGCATGAAAAGCTAACAGGACATTACTCTTGAAAACTGCAATAGCATAAGAAAATATGATATCCTATTATACATAATGTTAGCAGAAGCAACTGAATAAACATCATCTAATTAACATGGTGAGCTAACATTAGAGATAATCTTAAAGGTTAAGTTTAGCCTTCTTTCCATTTTAATTAACTTTAGAAGAGTCCCCCATTATAGACTGTAATAATGTCATAGATAATTACAGTGGAAATGTGTTCCTGTAGTCAAACTGGTAGATGAAGGTGCTAGCAATGCCAGTAGTCATGGGTGTGAAAGTTCAGATTGAGCCAGCCTCTGAACTTTCAAACCCATGACCACCTAATGAAATGGACCTAATGAAAATTCAATTGTTTATGATTATCGATCACTTTATTTATTAAATATGTTCATGATTTCTTACCTATAAACAGCCTGACAGTAGTTACAGGGTCATTTACATGTTTCAGTGTCTGAAAATCCAGCCTTGTCCAGTCCAGTGGAGTGTACCTCTGAGCAGGGAAATGTTCACATCCAGTGAGTATTCATCACATTAAACCAGCCACCTTTTCATTTATCAATCAAACATTAAATCTAAGTACATTCTTTGTGTGTTTTTGAGACTCTCTACATGCAAAACCTAAGAAAGCTAGAGGTCTAAAATCCAGTGACAGATCCAGGCTCAGTGTCAGGTCAGGGTATAGTGATGGTTCCAGACACAGTGACATGGTCAGGGCACACAGTCAGGCACAGTGTTAGGTCATGATAATATGACACTTTATTAATCTCCTAAAGGGAACTTGTTACAGCAGCAGCATGTAAAATAGACAAAAATAGACATGTGACATAATAGTGCCATAATAAAGATGAACAGAATATGACAATAAGACTAATAGTAGACATAATATAGTAGTAAACATGCAGCAAACAAACAAATACACACTTAACATGAGGTATTTAAGAGTATAGTTTGAAGCAAAGGAAAATGTACATTTTTTAATTGCCCATACTATGCCCCAGTAACATCTGATAAAACGATTCTGTTATTGTCATTAAAATAGCATGATGTTTGTGAATATACTATGATTCTTGTGTAGGTGTTATTTTAATCTCTTTTCATTTTTTCCCCACCATCTGCATGTGTTACCACAAATGTTGTTTGTCTGTGGTTAACTGATATGTTGGTAAAGGGGCTTCTGTGGCTTTATAAATTTAGATATTCCATTGTTATGTTTTTGTAAAGCCTTTCAGTGACTCTGTATCACTGTGCTGCTACTCTAAGAGCACAAAGATAGAGTGCAGAATCTGAGAGCTTTAGACCTCTGATAGTAAGTTCAGTAGAGTCTCTGCTGGTTTTCGACTCTAATCGACGATCATCAGGAGTGCTCTCATAAGCACTATCTGACCTTGCGCCTTTATACAGTAAAAAACTGTGGTGCGCTGTTAGGATATTGTTTGTACCAGTAAAGCCAAATGTATTCACTGCTTGTCTCATATGAACATTTCAGAGTAACAGTCTCTGTTTCTTTCCTGACAATGTTGGCATCTTCATCCGTTGGTCCAATTTTATCTGCAAAACTGCCTGGTGTAAGAAGAACATAAAGAAATATATCAGTGAAGTATTTTTTGCAAATCATATAATAAAAAATAAAAAAATGACTAGATTAATACAAATATGGTAATTAATCAATATAATTTATTAACTGATTAAAAATCATTGTAATAATTATTATAACAGATGAAAATGAATGACCTGTAACTAGAGTGAGAATCAGTGGTATGTATCTCACTATGTACAGTAAGTTGTATAGTTGATCCATTTCTGAACACAGCTCTGTGAGGATTCTGTATAATAGTGCTGTATGTGCTGAACTTTACACGTCTCTAGAAGGACACACCCAGGAAGTGATGCTGTTGGAGCATAATTTTACACAGATCATCACTTCACAGTATCAGTGACAGTGAACTGAGTCACTAATACAACACAGAACTATTCCACTGTTGCTGATCAACTTTCTGTGTGATTTGGTTTGGATATTTTTGGATGTTTTATTTACCTTTTGCTCTCTTTTTGATCTTTTGTCTATTTCTGCACCTTAGTTTATTAGTTATTCCTCTTACAGTAAATAAAGTAATTAATGTTATTTAATTACACATTAAATTAGTGGTGTCTGCATCTACATCTGGAACCAATGTTCCATTTAACTCCAAACTAGTTTCTAAAGTAAGCAAACATTTAAAACTAATCCATTTGACATAGTCATGTTGTTTGCATGTATTTTTCAGATTCCATCTAGAATAAACCAAATAAATCAAATGTAGCATTAATATTCTAACTTTAATGGTACAAGACTGTCCAGAACAGAGCGTTTACTGGGTTTCTGATCCACAGTGTCCACTGGGTCCAATAATAACCAGTTACACAACAAACTAGCTGTATGAGGAGTTGTTAGTGAAGTGCAGTTTGGGCTTTATTCTACAAACAATACAACATTAGTTAACCTCTAATATTGTGTCCATTAAAATATTACATCTGATGGTTAAATGATGTGAAAGGATGTTGATGAAGTGAATGTAAAAGTGTAAATATCTCCATCTTGTGAGAAAAGCATGACTCTTAAGTTGGTAAAAGGAAAAGAAGAGTAAAGCTCAGTGTAATCACTGCTTGACTCGTATGAACATTTTAGAATAACAGAGTCTGTTTCTTTTCTGACAATGTTGGCATCTTCATCGGTCAGCCCAATTTAATCTGCTAAACTGCCCATTATAAAGAAGAATATAAATAAACTATTTAGTAGAATAACAAGTAAACTCTATGTCACAATTGTTTACTGTGAAAAGTAGCTTCCATCATCTCAGAGAATGTGAGCAGGTTGTGTGGTGCTCTAGTTCTAGACCCACAATAAGATAAGTGACTGCGCCATCTTGTGTTCACTGAAGAGAAAAACATAACACATTAATAAATAGTTTTATAATTTAGCAATTTAAAATTTCTCTCTCTCTCTCTCTCTCTCTCTCTCTCTTTCACACACACACACAAAGGGATTTAAGGGAGAGACACACTTCAGCAGGTAAAAGATAGTGTAGTGTGTGAACATTATCTGAGTGAGCATGTAGTGAACACACCCCTATTACACCAATAAACTTATCACATGCAATTACAATTTTGTAGTATGAAAGGTTCAGTGACAACAGCCTATGCAGGATTATAAAGTAAATAAAAGATTTAAACATTGCTTGGTGAAATATGTTTATGGCTTGTTAAAGTTGGGCTGTCAAAATACATAATACTTAAAATAAGTAATTGTTCTTTATTATAACAATGACACAACACCACACTACAAGAAAACACTTTAAGCAGAAGGATTTTAACAGTGTGATAGCACAGTGACACAGCAGGTAGTGTTGCTGCATCACAGCTTCAGGATCCCCAGTTTGATGATGAGTTCAAGTTACTGTCAGTTTGTGTGCAGTTTTGCATCACCTCCAAAATACATGACAGTAGTAAATTTACTAATAAATTCACTATGTGTAAATAAGTATGTGAAAGGGTTTGTGTATGGAGCTCTGCAAAGGACTGACATCCCATTCAGGGTGTTTCCTACCTCATGTGTGAGACAAACTCCATATCAACCACGACCCTGATCAGTAGAGAGAAAGAGAGAATCCCCCAAAAGGGCATGTAACTTTCTCTAAAGCATTGACAGAACTGCTTTCAATATAACAAAACTGTGTGAAAGTTTTTGTACAGTGCAGCTGGATTTCCTGTCACTGTGGGCTGCAGAGCACAGTAGTATAGAGCAGAGTCTGATACAGCAGCAGAGGAGATGATCAGATCCACTTTCTTACTCGTTTTATCTGGTTTTATGGACAATCCTGGATGAGGTGGTTGAGCCTCATTGACATAACTACCGCTTTCATCAGTTAGCAGCAGAAACTCAGATCTTGATCCAGGTTTTTGTCGATACCAGTGGAGACTGTCAACTCGTCCAGTATATGTGCAGGACAGTGAGATGTTGCTGCCTTCCATTGAAAATACATTGGTTTGATCTGGTTTAATGTTATTGTCAGCAGCCTCTGCTATAAAAACATTACAACAATATTGTGGTATTTTAATCATAAATGACACATTTCACATGGAAAATTGTGTCTTCTTAATTAGTAAAAATAATATTTTGTGTGCAGTGTATATGACTTACCAACATCAGCAAGAGTGAAAAACACCACGAAGAGGAACAACATTGTTTTCCTGAGTGTTTAGTTCAAACCTCTAGCTTTAGAAATGAACGTCAGTGTTACTATTTGATGTACATCTCCACCTCTAGCTCCACCTACTTGTATTTATGCATATTCATGACTACTTTTCTATACTCAACATTTTGACATTATGAGTTTGGATCTCTCTCTCTCTCTCCCTCTCTCTCTCTCTCATTAATAAAATAAGAATATTTTGTTGTGATGTCTTCATAACCACCATATATTTCTCTTTTTGTGTTTTTTTCCCACAAGGATGTTGAACGCAGTCATAAAACTCAACTCTACTGAACTGGTCATAAAGAAAGTCCTACATTGTGTCCTATCAGGGGAGTAAAAACACAATATGACCTTAAATTTACTTAAATACTTGATTATTAATCACAAGATAATATTTGAAACCAAAATACTTTTATGAAATGATTCTATGACAAAACAGTGGAAAAAATCAGTGCACTAATGAATGAGTTCTAGTCAACCTTGAATGAGGAACCTGTCCTAAGCACACAGTAAACAAATACTGACAGCATATCATTTTTAATAATGAAAACAATCAATCTATTCTATAAACATTAAATCATCATTAAATTACAATATATTGTGGTTGAAAAAAATAATATACACACATTAGGGCATTGTTTGTTTGCTTATTTGTTTGTTGTGATTATAAATAGGACAGTTTGGAGGGTATTTCACTGAGGTGATGAACAAACCAGCCTCTTTTCTGTCTTTGTCTATTTTACTTTGTCATCACCCATTTGATTTTAATATAATTGATAAAGCCATCTGCTTAATAAAGCCACTGTGAAATCATTAGGCATCATCAAAAACACTTTGCAGTTTACAGATTAGTATTGATTCACCCCTAATTATTAACAGTAGTACAGATTTATTATCAAATATAATTAGGATCATCTGTGACTTGGGGCCTGAAACAAAAATCTCACTGAGAAGTTTCCTAAACAATCTTGCTTTCTTTTACAGGTTCCACAGATGCAGGGTCTCAGAGGGTAACAGACATATTCCCAAAACCCACAGCAATTAAGTGCTGAAGTATTCAATCAATGTCAAAAGCACACTGGGAAATCAAACTAGTGGACATTCTTATTATTCAAGACTCAAGACCAAAGTAAACCTGCACAGAAACATATGTTGAACACGTCAGATCTCAAGCACAATAAACACAGAAATAACTGCTCATCAAAGAATTAGCATTTATTATCATTATACCTGGAATAGTATAGCATTTTGTGATATTTCTAACATGTGAACTTTAGACTGTCATTTACTAAGCTAGCTAAAGTCAGTGGACTAAAAGCTGCCACCACTGGCTATGAGAACTGCCCTTAGTGCTGTGGAGACTGAGTGAACATGTGGCAGCACAGTGAGAGTCTGGAGTGGAGCAACCATTTCCATTTCAACCACAACTTGTGATTTCAAGTGCTATTTTATAATCTGCCAAATAATGAAGAGTGAAGTATTTAGTTCAGTGTTAAATGAAAAATCAGCATCCTAAATTATTTAAATACATATTGTTATTGAACTTTGTGTTACATTTTTATTACATCAGGGGAATAACAAATTCATTTTTTTGATTAAAGATTAACATTTATTTTTAAAGGATTTCTTCTCTGATTGTTCAACCAATAAGCATTACCAACATATGTAAGAGGATCATTGTTGAAATTCAAAGCAAATCAACATCAGAGTCTGAGAAATAAGAAAGAAAAGTGTATTTGAATGAAACAGGTAAACACCTCCCCCTGCTGAGAAAAACATGCAGCTTGTCTTTTTGTACAGTGTGTTTGAGTTTTGTGTCACTGTGGGCTCCATGGTGCAGTAGTACAGTGCAGAGTCTGATACTGCAGCAGGAAAGATCTCCAGATCTACTTTCTTTTTATTTTTACGAACTTTGGTGGATAGTCGTGGGTCATGTTCAGATTTAGTGACACTATCTGAGGATTTAGGAATTAGCAGCAGAAACTCTGGTTCTGATTGAGGTTTTTGTCGATACCAGTGGAGATTTCTAGCTGAATCATCATATGTGCAGGTCAGTGTGATGTTGCTGCCTTCTCTTGAAGATATGATGGTTTGTTCTGGTGTAATGCTGCTGTCAACAGCACCTGCTATAAAACATTGCAACAACATAAACATTTCTACTTTCATTGTGTAAGTTAATTAATCATGTTTAGGTATCAGCTCATTTCCAGCATTCATCTAAAGTTTGTGTATAATATAAATGACTTACCGATGTTTTTAACAACTATGAAAATAAAGAAGAGTAACATGACTGTTGTGTCTCTCTTGCAGTAGGTATAAATGGCAGGATCTCTGTGAAACTTTCTAAACTGTATCTTACCACATCTAGCTCCACCCACTTTTACTCAGTAATAATATTTTGTCAGTTCTGGCATTATATGTGCTAAATCCATTGTTTAAACAACAAGCAGTGAATGTTCATAATATATTTTATTGCTTGTTTAAGTCTGTTTAGATTTGATAGATTTAGTGATAATATTAAGCAGTTCACTAGAATGAGAATTTCTTTACTAATTGTTTGCATATTGTTTCTGTAGTATAGTAACTGCATTCAATCATATATTCAGATTAATTTTATATATTCTGTAATGCTACATGCTACACAGTGTCATTAATTCCATAGTTATCTGTTTGTGTCTAAAGCCAAACGTCAGTATCTACCCTGAATGAGCCTCCCTAACACACCCATATAAAATGATTCACTATGCTGGTGTAAACAAATACTTGACAAAATGAGTCCCATTTGTTTCTGAAGGTATGAACACCATCTAAATTTGAACAAGTCTTACATCCTCTGTGATAAACAGACTAGCATTAATGTGCTCCTTAATCTCTATCACTAGTGAACCTTTGGGTACCTGCTACACGTTCTTTTTTTTTTTTTTTTTTTACAGTGAATCATTTTTGGCATACATTTATGCTGGTATTTTTTATTATGTGCCCATTTTAGAGGGATGCAATACGACAATTCACTGCAGACTTTGGTCCAAGTAAAAGCATGTCTCTTTTGCTCAGTTTGATGAAGGTCCTGCTGTGCTGTTTAGCTGTGAGATGAAGTCGTGTGAAGTCACCAGATTATGTCTACAACCCGATAGCAAGCAGTTGGCTAAGTTCTGAATCATCTATATTTTGTTATAATTTGCATAAAATAATACACACACTAGTGAGCTACAGCAGCTAGTTAGTCAAGTAGATAAGTAGCACCTTGACATAGCTTCAGCATCCCTGCTTTGATTCTGAGCCACAGATTACTCACTATGTGGAGTTTTGGATGTTCTCTCCATGGCCACAAGACATGCCAATAGCTGATATATCTAGATTGCCCCTAGGTGTGAATGAGTGTTTTAGCATGGTGTCCTGTAAGAGGCTTCAATCCAAGGACCCACCCTACTCCCAGCATTCCTGGGATAGGCTCAAGGTTGGAGCTTTGATTTTCAGAGGTTATTTGGTGAAATACACCATGGGATTTGCACCTCCTTGGACCTCTCAAGAAACAAGCTTCCAAATGAGAACCAAGCAGCCGGCACTCCAAGTTTCCATTAGTTTTGTCCCACTCAGTCTATTCCATGTAACATGTTAACAGTATAGGAAGGGCTCATCACTTTTCAGTTGACGACTATTGTAATAATTTCACTAACTCCATTCGTTTGGAAAGGAGACATCAACAAGCAGTGTTCTTGGGGATGTGCCCAAAGAACAGAAAGGAATGAAAGGAAGCCAATATTAAGTGGCAGGAACTTGGTTCATTTCATGAAAATAGTCAACATTAACTAAATACAAATTAATTTCTTTTCATTAAGTAGCACTGGTTTCAGTAGAAATAAAAATACTTACACAAATAGTGACAATGTGCAAAGCTTCATGTACATGTACATTCTCAGTACTTTTTCCACACCTGTGATATGGTGTATTCCAGTGGTGGGCTGTGCATTTCACACCTAGGCCTTCACTGGTGTCCTTCCTGAATTAATCCACCTCTATACCATCATTATGACGCCACGGCAATAGATACTAATCAACCGTTAAATAGAAAAGTATATATTCTCTGATTATCCAATCAAAGGACGGGAAATTGCTGACATAATCGTATGCCTGCTAGATGGACCCAATGACACCAACTCGAAATCTGATTGGTTAATTTAACAGTTTCATTGCCATTTATTTTAAGCTATGGACGCCTGCACTATTGATTCTGAAGGCCTTAAGGCAGATTTCTTTCACCCTGGCAACACATGATGTCAGCCACTGGCTGAAATATGATTGGATAAATACTCTTATCATAAATATACACTACTGGAAGCAGCGCAACCAAGAGAAAAGCTATGAAGTTTAGAGAATAGACAACTGTGAATAATTTAATACACATTCATGGAAAAATATATTAAATATATTAAAATGCAAGTCAGTGATTCAGATCACTGCTGTTTAGGCCAGCAGAGAAGGCCTTGCTGACACTGATAACCCACCACTGGTGTATTCCCTCCTTATGCCTAGTGTGTCCATGATAGATTCTGGAGCCTTTATTTAGGAAGATCAGTGAATGAACCCATTGTGGAATTCATGTAATGATACACATGTAAATACATATTGTAATTAGTCATATTAACATGTTTGTGTTACAGCCTGGGAATTATGTTCTGTTGGCAAAATTTCCCATCTTCTGTTTAGTTCAGTAAAACATTTTAAAACTTTATCTACTGCCATCTGTACAGAGTGTGTAAGCTCTTCTCTCTGGCAGTACAGGTCCATCACAGACATAATTAAACTGAACAAAGTGTGACATTTATTGAATGAGAAATGCAGCATAACCAGTTTTTAGACATCTTTAGGCAGACTGACTGCATTTACTGTCATGGACTGCTGGACATTTCCCTGTCAGGACACCAGAGGGCGGTCTGGCAGGGTTTAATTTTGTTCCCATGTGTTTTTGTTAACGTTGTATGCACCCTACCGCCCCACCGCTGCACACCTGTTCCTTACTTTTCAATGACTTTATCAGGACCTACTGCTTCTGATTCAGTATCTTCTGCTCGGCCACTGATACAGTACGCATTGATCAGTATAAGTGTGTAGTATAAATACAATATTGATATTCTTCATCTGTCATGTTGACATGGTGACCTGCAACTGCAAATCTGTAACAGTCTGCCAGTTAGAGCACCTGAACTTATTTTAATGATATTTATGGCTTTTGTCTGCATTTTGATGACATTTGGAAGTCCAAGACAATGGAGGCACCAGACAAGTGCTTTTTTTAAATAAAAATACATAAGTATCATCATCATCAAGCACTTTGCATAAAATTTACCTCAGGTTTGATTCCCTGACTCCCCTGTCCTCCACAAAACCTTTAAGAGAACAATGGGGGAAAATGCCATTCGGATATTTTCTGCAAGGTTGACAATGTTACTTTGGGACACCTTTGAAAATATTATTCTCCTTCCCTAGATTATACTACACCTCTTAAATTAGACACTTCTGAATGTTGTGAATCCCCAAACAAGTTGTACAATATTGTGCCTCTTAGAATACATGACAAATCCTAATTTGTGTTTGTACATATACATGAATGAAAATTCATTCGAATTAATCATGGGAAAAACTGCAGCAAAGTACAATGAATTAAATTTTAAACAGTACACACCAGCAACAAGTGACACAGTGTCTCTTTATTTTATTCTCTTTCTTCAGCTGCATATGTTACCACAAATGTCTTTTGTGTCTGTGGTTAACTGATAAGTTGCTAAAGGAAGTATCTTTGATGTTAAACGTTGAACTTCAAATGAATTATTTCATAGGTTTTTGTACAGTCTCTCAGTGACTCTGTATCACTGTGCTGCTACTGTAAGAGCACAGTGATAGAGTGCAGAATCTGAGATCTGCAGATGTTTGATAGTGAGTTCAGTAGAGTCTGGGGATGTTTCTGCATTGAATCGAGAGCCAGAGGGGTTGTACTGATCTGAACTTGCTGACTTTGCACCTTTAAGCAGTAAAAACTGTGGTGCACTGTTAGGATATTGTCTGTACCAATAAAGCCGAATGCTACCACTGCTTGATTCATATGAACATCTCAGAGTAACAGCTTCTGTTTCCTTCCCCACAATGTTGACATCTTTGTCCTTCGGCCAAATTTTATCAGCAAAACTGCCTGTTGTATTGAAAAATGATTAATAAAGATATAATACAAATATCGAAAAATTCTAAAAATGTTTTTTGTGTAACACCAAAAACACTGATATTAAAAATAAATGAATTAATTCTATGAATATTAGTTGATTCCATTAATTAATTGATGAACTGATGAAAATTACCTGTAACTAGAGTGAGAATCAGTGGTATGTATCTCACTATGTACAGTAAGTTGTATAGTTGATCCATTTCTGAACACAGCTCTGTGAGGATTCTGTATAATAGTGCTGTATGTGCTGAACTTTACACGTCTCTAGAAGGACACACCCAGGAAGTGATGCTGTTGGAGCATAATTTTACACAGATCATCACTTCACAGTATCAGTGACAGTGAACTGAGTCACTAATACAACACAGAACTATTCCACTGTTGCTGATCAACCCACTGCATCTGACTTCACCTCTTAAACATATCTTTTGGAGTTAGAGGTCAGGGCTGTGTCTCATGACTCTAACACCAAAAAGACACAATAACTCACAATACTTTAACCTTTGGTACTAACTTTTGAAACAAAGTTCATTTCCAAGCATGAAATGAAGTATTTTTCTACTTTATTTTGAATAGAAATTTTAATAGAAAAGCTATACTTGTTTTCAGGCTGTATAGGTACAGGTGTTTTGTTAGCTGATCATTCTGAACTACTGTATAAGTGCAGCATTTAACTCTTCAAGCTACTGTTATAAACACACATAGCTAATGTTAGCTTGCTAGCTAGCTATTCTCACAGTTTTATTAGAGAACAATCACCTCATAGAATAACCTGATACATTACTGTTACATATGAGATGTTAAAAGGCAATTATAATGTTGCAATATATGCTTGAAGACTACAAGTTATCTAGCAACAAAAACTGAAAATAACAGTCTGTGTCTTGGGGTAAAAACAAAAATCTCACTTAGAAGTTTCCTAAACAGACTTCATATGAAATTTAAAGGAGACTGAGGCGATCACGAATTTGTGTACAATTTATGGAGAAAAAGGAGAAAAAGTGTCCATGATAGATTCTGGAGCCACCGTGACCCTGATCAGGATAAAGTCTTTACTGAAGATTAATGAATGAACCCATTGTGGAATTCAGTTATGTAATGATACACATGTAAATACATATTGTAATTAGTCATATTAACATGTTTGTGTTGTAGCCTGGGAATTATGTTTGTTGGCTAAATTTCCCGTCTTCTGTTTAGGTCAGTAAAACATTTTAAAACTTTATCTATTGCCCTCTGTACAGAGTGTGTAAGCTCTTCTCTCTGGCAGTACAGGTCCATCACAGACATAATTAAACTGATCAAAGTGTGACATTTATTGAATGAGAAATGCAGCATAACTAACCAGGTTTTAGACATCTTTAGGCAGACTGACTGCATTTACTGCTAGATTTGTTAATATGGGTCTTTATCATAATATTTGGGTGTTTTTTGTTTAGTCACAGTAATATCTGATGGATTTTCTCAGCCATCACACATTTAGTACATATACTACTTATATAAACTTAACTATATATGAACTTAACTCATGCATTGGTAAATTGTAGTTTTATTTTATTTGACAGCTGATTTTATCCAAAGTAAGGAATTGTTTACACAGAACACAGTATGAACACAGAACACAGTATGAACACAGAACACAGTATGAACACAGAACACAATATGAACACAGAACACAATATGAACACAGAACACAGTATGAACACAGAACACAGTATGAACACAGAACACAATATGAACACAGAGCACAGTATGAACACAGAACACAGTATGAACACAGAACACAGTATGAACACAGAACACAGAACACAATATGAACACAGAACACAATATGAACACAGAACACAATATGAACACAGAACACAGTATGAACACAGAACACAATATGAACACAGAGCACAGTATGAACACAGAACACAGTATGAACACAGAACACAGAACACAATATGAACACAGAACACAATATGAACACAGAACACAATATGAACACAGAGCACAGTATGAACACAGAACACAATATGAACACAGAGCACAGTATGAACACAGAACACAATATGAACACAGAGCACAGTATGAACACAGAACACAATATGAACACAGAACACAATATGAACACAGAACACAATATGAACACAGAGCACAGTATGAACACAGAACACAATATGAACACAGAGCACAGTATGAAC
This sequence comes from Hemibagrus wyckioides, assembly GCF_019097595.1. Classification (NCBI taxonomy): domain Eukaryota; kingdom Metazoa; phylum Chordata; class Actinopteri; order Siluriformes; family Bagridae; genus Hemibagrus; species Hemibagrus wyckioides. Next base: position 272,463 of record NW_026690782.1, on the reverse strand, counting down.
ACAGAACACAGTATGAACACAGAACACAATATGAACACAGAACACAATATGAACACAGAACACAATATGAACACAGAACACAATATGAACACAGAGCACAGTATGAACACAGAACACAATATGAACACAGAACACAATATGAACACAGAGCACAGTATGAACACAGAACACAATATGAACACAGAACACAGTATGAACACAGAACACAATATGAACACAGAACACAATATGAACACAGAGCACAGTATGAACACAGAACACAATATGAACACAGAACACAGTATGAACACAGAACACAGTATGAACACAGAACACAATATGAACACAGAACACAATATGAACACAGAGCACAGTATGAACACAGAACACAATATGAACACAGAACACAGTATGAACACAGAACACAATATGAACACAGAACACAATATGAACACAGAGCACAGTATGAACACAGAACACAATATGAACACAGAACACAATATGAACACAGAGCACAGTATGAACACAGAACACAATATGAACACAGAACACAATATGAACACAGAGCACAGTATGAACACAGAACACAATATGAACACAGAACACAGTATGAACACAGAACACAGTATGAACACAGAACACAATATGAACACAGAACACAATATGAACACAGAACACAATATGAACACAGAGCACAGTATGAACACAGAACACAATATGAACACAGAACACAATATGAACACAGAGCACAGTATGAACACAGAACACAATATGAACACAGAGCACAGTATGAACACAGAACACAGTATGAACACAGAACACAGTATGAACACAGAACACAATATGAACACAGAGCACAGTATGAACACAGAACACAGTATGAACACAGAACACAATATGAACACAGAACACAATATGAACACAGAGCACAGTATGAACACAGAACACAATATGAACACAGAACACAATATGAACACAGAGCACAGTATGAACACAGAACACAATATGAACACAGAGCACAGTATGAACACAGAACACAGTATGAACACAGAACACAGTATGAACACAGAACACAATATGAACACAGAACACAGTATGAACACAGAACACAGTATGAACACAGAACACAGTATGGACACAGAACACAGTATGAACACAGAACACAGTATGAACACAGAACACAGTATGAACACAGAACACAGTATGAACACAGAACACAATATGAACACAGAACACAGTATGAACACAGAACACAGAGCACAGTATGAACACAGAACACAGTGTGGACACAGAACACAGTATGAACACAGAACACAGTATGAACACAGAACACAGTATGAACACAGAACACAGAGCACAGTATGAACACAGAACACAGTATGGACACAGAACACAGTATGAACACAGAACACAGTATGAACACAGAACACAGTATGAACACAGAACACAGAGCACAGTATGAACACAGAGCACAGTATGAACACAGAACACAGTATGAACACAGAACACAGCATGAACACAGAACACAGCATGAACACAGAACACAGTATGAACACAGAACACAGTATGAACACAGAACACAGTATGAACACAGAACACACAGTATGGAGACTTTGAACATTGATTTCTGGCATAAATTGGCATAAATGTGAGTGTTTACACTGAATAACAAAATTTAAAAATTATGAAACTATTGAATATTATATTTATTTGTACACTCCTTTAAACACCAGACAATAACAAAGCACCAGTTCAAAATAAAATAAACAGTGATTACATTTAAGTTAAATTAAAAATGTAATTTTAAAAATTCCTGTTCTTTTATTTAGTTTCTTTAACCAGGGCTGGGGTTAAGATAATATTTGTGCAGTATGTATGATAGAAGAACACCCACTGTGGGTGGAAGGATCAGGATGGAGTTGGGAGGGTGTAAATACAACCATGAAACTATGTTACTGAACTTTAATACATAAAGTAATAACATCATTTTCATTCAACTTTTGGCCCTCAACAATAGAACAAAAACAAACAAATTAAAAAAAAAATGTTTAGCATTTAACACCTTTTACATGACACTCTTTCTTTCTTTAAGGCCATAGGTTAAAGTAAAATAAAAAAAATCAGTTGAAATGAAAAAAAAGAAGAAAATAAAATCACTATTTCAGTCAAAAATCATTTCAGTCCTCCTGATGTTCTCTCGTATACTTTCCTGAAGAACAAATCTTTCCCAGTAGTCCCTGATTACCAATTAAGTAAGCATGAAAGTCTCAGCTGCCGTGATTGCTTCCATCAAACAGCACAATAAGGTATGTCTTCCCGTGCTTTCAGAGCTAAGTCGACCGAATGTGGCGCTATCACAGCGTTAACAATTGCTTCAGTCTTCGTACGAGACTTCATAACAACCTAAAAATGCAAATAAAAGTTCACAGACAAAAAGAGGTTTGATTCATCAAAAAGAGTATTTAAACTTTGTATATTTATAAAGGATTTTTTCTCTGTAATACTGTAATACATTATATGTCTGCTTGTGGTGGTGAGCATGCTGTTGTTCACTGCAACAAACTCAAAATATTCAGTACTGCCTTCCACAATATAACCTTATTTGAGTATCTGACATTGAAGGTGGTTGGTCTAACACCACTCATTATAATTCTAATCTATTGACCACCTTAGTGAACACAACATCTTCAACAGTAATACAACCTGATGACTTCAATATCCATGTAGACACGGATTCTGCTAAAACCGAGGAACTTATGTCAATACTGGAAAACTTTAACCTTATGCAACATGTAAACTTACCCACCCACTCTCATGATCACACACTTGACCTAAACTATTCATTTGGGTTAAGCTGGGTATCTCTGACCATAAGCTCATGGACAAGGGATTGACCCAATATGTTTCTCTTCTCTATTTATGCTTTTTCTATTCTTGACTCTGCTAAATTTTCCCACCCTTCTGAGATTCTGTCCAGCTATAACCTTGCCATTTCTCAAGCTTTAGAAGGACATGTTCCCACCAGTATAAGTATATATATATATATATACTTATACACCAGTATAAGTCTGGTTCCCTCTTCCTGCACCTCCCTGGTTCACTCCTGAGCTTCAGAAAATGAAAGTGATTGAGTGACCCCTTGAGAGTCTATATATGAAAACCAGCCTAGCTGAACGCTCTAGGTTACTGTCTGTGCAATGGCTTTCTGTATCCTCTGATAGAACTTATAGATCTCTGACCAGGAAAAAAAATAATAATAATATTAGTCTCCTAATAATCCAACATTTGTCAAAACAAATTTATGAATTTTGTATGAATTGAAAAAGAGACAGAATTCCCCTAATGCCACGTAAATTCAAAATCATCAGTAGAACTACTTTCAATATAACAAAACTGTGTGAAGGTTTTTGTACAGTACAGCTGGATTTCCTGTCACTGTGGGCCTCAGAGCACAGTAGTATAGTGCAGAGTCTGATACAGCAGCAGAGGAGATGATCAGATCCACTTGGTTTTTATTTTTATCAATTTCAGCAGACAGACGTGGTGGAATGGATTCACTTTTATCTCCATTTGGAGTGATGTAAAGAAGGAACTCAGACTTAGATTTTGGATATTGTCTGTACCATTGCAGGTTGGTGTTTGCTGCAACAACTGTTTCATATTTGCAGGACAGAGTAACATTATCACCTTCATCTACAACTTCATGAGTGAAAAGCGGCTTTATGGAATCTCCCATGGAGTCACCTGTCATAGAGAAGACATCATAATGTTTTTAAACTTTACACAATCAAGTCAGAATTACATAAATCACACCTACAGTCTGATGCTTCATAACACCACAAAAAGTAATTATTTAGTAATTCAACAATGAATATTTCTGCAATAACAAAATGTCAGTGTTAACTCACCTAGTGAAAGCCAAAGACACATGAATATAACAATGAACATGATGAATAGTTTTAGCTGAATGAAAATATTCTTTCTTTGCTCTATGTGATCATCATGATGGTTCATGAAGCTCCACCCCACAGCATCACATGACAGTGTCACTAATGTTACTGATTCAGCCTCGAAGGAGGAACCGGTCCTAAGCACACAGTAAACAAATACTGACAGCATAGAATTTTTTAATAACGAAAACATTCAATCTATTCTATAAACATTAATTAATAATTAAATTACTATATATTGTGTTTGTAAATTTAAAATATATACTGTACATTGGGGCATTGTTTGTGTGCTTATTTGTTTGTTTGTTGTGATAAACCTGTTGTTATAAATAGGACAGTTTGGAGGGTATTTCACTGAGGTGATGAACAAACCAGCCTCTTTTCTTTCCCTTGTCATTTGACTCATTAGATTTGAACATAATTAATATAGCCATCTGCTTAATAAAGCCAGGATGTAAAAGTAGTTTATCAATCAACATCAACATCTCTGGGGTATGTGAGCAGGAACCTAGTCCTTTGCCCACAATAAGCTAACTGACTACGCCATCTTGTGGAGAAAGGAGAATGACTACAAGGTTTTGTTTGTTTGTTTGTTTTCTCTACTTATTTACCACTTTGCCCCAATTTGTACTGATAAATTCTGCCAGATGGCAAATAGTCTGTAAATAGTAAATAGTCTGTTAGGAGGAAGGGAGGGAACATGTACAAAGTGGGTGATTTCTTAAATTCATTTTTCTGGTAAGGCTCAGCTGAAGTAAGAGAAACTGCACAGGATGCTGAATGTGGATGTGAATTTCGTGAATGTAGTGATGATAGAAGAGGCGAGGTTTAGTCTCCTGTCTCTGCAGAAAACTGACAAACTGATGGGATTTTATGGTGCAGAGAAGCTCCTCTGTGATGTACTGAGGTCAAAATTCATTTCTTTTCTTTTCTATCATGGATTGTTGCTTCTACAATAGTCCTCAAAACTTTTACCTTCTATAAGTATGTAGACTGATCATTGTGCTTAATAAAAAAAAGGTGTAGTCTCATTTCGGATGCTGCATCCTCCGGAGATTGCAGTTTGCTGTATACGTCATCAAGAATGTCTTTTTTGAGAAAAGTAACCATAATAAAATGGATTATTCCTTGTGAGGTGTGAAATACTGTAGAATAATTTCTTTTTTACTTTGTTATTTAACAGTTGATTAGTATCTATTGCTGTGGCTTCATAATGATGCTACAGAGGTGGATTAATTCAGGAAGGACACCAGTGAAGGCTTAGTGAAGTTTTTTTTATACAGTGTCCATTGTTAAAAGAAGTAAACAAACAAAATTTTATTGAATTGAATTGTTTAGGAAAAGGATTTCTTCTCTGATTGTTCAACCACTAATCATTTAGAAGGGGTTCGGTAGCTACTGTACAATATGGTAAATACTTGATTATTAATCACAAGATAATATTTGAAACCAAAATACTTTTATGAAATGATTCTTTCCCACACTGAACACTGTGCAAAACAGTAAAAAAAAGTAGTGCATAAATGAATGAGTTCTAGTTAACCTTGAATGAGGAACCTGTCCTAAGTACATAGTAAACAAATGCTGACAGAATATAATTTTAATAATGAAAACAATCAATCTATTCTATAAACATTAAAAAATAATTAAATGACTATATATTGTGGTTGAAAATGTAATATATATATACACTGGGGCATTGTTTGTGTGCTTATTTATTTGTTGTGATTAACCTGTTAGAAATAGCACAGTGTGGAGGGTTTTTCACTGAGGTGATGAACAAGCAAGCCTTTTTTCTTTCTTATTTTACTTTGTCATTTGACTCATCTGCTTAATGAAAAAATTAGTTTATCAAGGCACAGCCTGAGGCATGGTGAATTGTTCAAAGGTTACAGGAATTCATCAAAAACACTTTGCAGTTTACAGATTAGTATTGATTCACCCCTAATTATTAACAGTAGTACAGATTTATTATCAGATATAATTAGGATCATCTGTGTTTTGGGGCCAGAAACAAAAATCTCACTTAGATGTTTCCTAAACAAATTTGCTTTCTTTTACAGGTTCTGCAGATGCAGGGTCTCAGAGGGTAACAGACATATTCCCAAAACCCACAGCAATTAAGTGCTGATGTATTTCAATATCAATGTCAAAAACACACTGGGAAATCAAACTAGTGGACATTCTTATTATTCAAGACTCAAGACCAAAGTAAACCTGCACAGAAACATACACTATATTGCCAAAAGTATTCGCTCACCTGCCTTGACTCGCATATGAACTTAAGTGGCATCCCTTTCCTAATCCATAGGGTTCAATATGACGTCGGTCCACCCTTTGCAGCTATAACAGCTTCAACTCTTCTGGGAAGGCTGTCCACAAGGTTTAGGAGTGTGTTCATGGGAATTTTTGACCATTCTTCCAGAAGCGCATTTGTGAGGTCACACACTGATGTTGGACGAGAAGGCCTGGCTCTCAGTCTCCGCTCTAATTCATCCCAAAGGTGTTCTATCGGGTTGAGGTCAGGACTCTGTGCAGGCCAGTCAAGTTCATCCACACCAGACTCTGTCATCCATGTCTTTATGGACCTTGCTTTGTGCACTGGTGCACAGTCATGTTGGAAGAGGAAGGGGCCAGCTCCAAACTGTTCCCACAAAGTTGGGAGCATGGAATTGTCCAAAATGTCTTGGTATGCTGAAGCATTCAGAGTTCCTTTCACTGGAACTAAGGGGCCAAGCCCAGCTCCTGAAAAACAACCCCACCCCATAATCCCCCCTCCACCAAACTTTACACTTGGCACAATGCAGTCAGACAAGTACCGTTCTCCTGGTAGCCGCCAAACCCAGACTCGTCCATCAGATTGCCAGATGGAGAAGCGCGATTCGTCACTCCAGAGAACGCGTCTCCACTGCTCTAGAGTCCAGTGGCGGCGTGCTTTACACCACTGCATCCGACGCTTTGCATTGCACTTGGTGATGTATGGCTTGGATGCAGCTGCTCGGCCATGGAAACCCATTCCATGAAGCTCTCTGCGCACTGTTCTTGAGTTAATCTGAAGGCCACATGAAGTTTGGAGGTCTGTAGCGATTGACTCAGAAAGTTGAGTTGATTGATTGCAGAAAGTTGGTGACCTCTTCGCACTATGCGCCTCGGCATCCGCTGACCCCCTCCGTCAGTTTACGTGGCCTACCACTTCGTGGCTGAGTTGCTGTCGTTCCCAAACACTTCCACGTTCTTATAATACAGCTGATACTTGACTGTGGAATATTTAGGAGCGAGGAAATTTCACGACTGGATTTGTTGCACAGGTGGCATCCTATCACAGTTCCACGCTGGAATTCACTGAGCTCCTGAGAGCGACCCATTCTTTCACAAATGTTTGTAAAAACAGTCTGCATGCCTAGGTGCTTGATTTTATACACCTGTGGCCATGGAAGTGATTGGAACACCTGATTCTGATTATTTGGATGGGTGAGCGAATACTTTTGGCAATATAGTGTATGTTAAACAGATCAATTCTCAAGCACAATAAACACAGAAATAACTGCTCATCAAATAATTAGCATTTATTATCATTATTCCTGTAATTATATAACATTTTGGGGTATTTCTGCCATGTGAACTTTACACTGTCATTTATTAAGCTAGCTAAAGTCAGTGGGCTAAAAGCTGCCACCACTGGCTATGAGAACTGCACTTAGTGACAGTCTGGAGTGGAGCAACCATTTCCATTTCAACCACAACTTGTGATTTAGTGAGATATTTTTGGTTGAATATCTTTCTGTCAGCTCAAAGGGTTTAGAGCAGAGAAAACTTTTCTGTTCAGCATGGCCTTGTGTTTTAATGAGCTTGCTAACTTGTGCTGTCAGCTCTTTACTGATCACAAATAACATGCAACACCAACACTAACAGACAGAAGGAGCACACAGCTGCCTGAGAAAGCTGACTGGCTAATATCAGTGCTGGATCAAGTGCTATTTTATAAACTGCCAAATAATGAAGAGTGAAGTCTTCAGTTCACTAGTGTTACATTAAAACTCAGTATCTTAAATTATTTAAATATGTATTGCTATTGAATTTGTGTTACCTTCTTATTATTACATCAGGGGAATAACAGCATGAACTTCAGCAGAAATAAATCTTTCAGATTAAAGATTAACATTTATTAAAGGATTTGTTTTCTGATTATTCAACCAATAAGCATTCCCAACATAAGAGGATCATTGTCGAAATTCAAATCAACACCAGAGTCTGAGAAATAAGAAAGAAAAGTGTATTTGAATGAAACAGGTATACATCTCCCCCTGCTGAGAAAAACATGCAGCTTGACTTTTTGTACAGTCTGTTTGAGTTTTGTGTCACTGTGGGCTCCATGGTGCAGTAGTACAGTGCAGAGTCTGATACTGCAGCAGGAAAGATCTCCAGATCTACTTTCTTTTTATTTTTGCGAAGTTTGGTGGATAGTCGTGGGTCAAGCTTATGTTCAACTCTAGTGTCACTATCTGTGGATTCATGAATTAGCAGAAGAAACTCTGGTTCTGATTGAGGTTTTTGTCGATACCAGTGGAGATAGTAAGCTGAGTCATCATATGTGCAGGTCAGTGTGATGTTGCTGCCTTCACTTGAAGATATGATGGTTTGGTCTGGTGTAATGCTGCTGTCAACAGCACCTGCTGTAAAACATTACAACAACATAAACATTTCTACTTTCATTGTGTAAGTTAATTAATCATGTTTAGGTATCAGATTAAGTATCAGTTTATTTCCAGCATTCACCTAAAGTTTGTGTATAAAGTGTGTAATAAATGACTTACCAATGTTTTTAACAACTATGAAAATAAAGAAGAGTAACATGACTGTTGTGTCTCTCTTGCAGTAGGTATAAATGGCAGGATCTCTGTGAAACTTTCTAAACTGTATCTTACCACATCTAGCTCCACCCACTTTTACTCATAGTCGTGTTAGTTCTGGTATCATATGTAATAAATCCATTGTTTAAGTTAATTGACTGAAACAAGCAATGAATGTTCATAATATATTTTATGTCATGTTTAAATCTGTTAATTTTTGCTAAATTTAATGATAATTTTAAGCAGTTCACTAGAATAAGACACCCTTTATTAATCTCATATTGTGTCTGTAGTTTAATAACTGCATTCAACCATATATTTAAATTAATTTAAGTTATTCTGTAGTGCTACATGCTACACAATGTAATTAATGCTATGAGCCTCCCCTTGATAAAGTACTCCCTAAATAAAATGTTTCACTATGCTGGAGTAAACAAATACTTGACTAAATGAGTCCCATTTGTCTCAGAAGGTATGAACACCATCTAAATTTGAAAAAGTCTTACAATATGTACAAATTCAGCTAACAAATAACTGATTACAAGTTTCTTTTCATCATTAATGCTATAGACTAGCACTGGTTCCAGTAGCCAGCATAAAAAATAGGCGTACACAAAGAGTAACAATGTACAAGGCTTCATGATGTGTGTTAGTGTCCATGTGCTTGACTCTCAGTACTTTTTCCACTCCTGTGATATGGTGTGTTTCCTCCTTGTGCCTAGTGTGTCCATGATAGATTCTGGAGCCACCGTGACCCTGATCAGGATAAAGTCTTTACTGAAGAAATGCAGCATAACTAACCAGGTTTTAGACATCTTTAGGCAGACTGACTGCATTTACTGCTAGATTTGTTAATATGGGTCTTTATCAAGCACAGTCTTTTTCATAATGTTTGAGTGTTTTCCAGAGTTTATTCACAGTAATATCTGATGGATTTTCTCAGAAGCTACACATGTAGTACATATACTACACCATAACTCATGCATTGGTAAACTGCAGTTTTCTTTTATTCAACTTTCCTTTAATTTTATCCAAAGTAAGGTATTATTTACACAATTCCACAGCTGCCTGGCATACATCGGCATAAAAGTGAGTTTACATTCTTTACACTGAATAACAAAATTAAAATACAGAATATGTTTACAAGTATGTTATTTATTTAAAAAATATCAATGTCAAAAAAAAAATCACAATCTCTCAGCTTTGACAGACTGCTTTCCAGAATCAAATACATAGATGGAGACACAAAACTCTGGTATATAATCACCTGCAGTAGCAGGTGAAAGAAAGTAACAGTGATCTCTACAAACATAAAACATACAAGACTGAATGAATAAATGAATGTACCATTTTATTTATTTGTTTGTTTGTTTGTTTGTTTGTTTGTTTGATGGTTCCAAATGACTATTAATTACAGTGAATCATGGACAAAACTGGCAAGAAAAGATCAATAAACTTAATTTCATGTCATATGCACCCAAACATCCAAAACAATGGATCTGTGTCTATAAAATACTGTTTGTTCATAACAATGTAGATTTGTGACTTTAATGTGATGAATGTGCAGCTTATGTGGTTTTTAAACACATTTTACTTTTATTTATTAGTTTGCTTGCTTGCTTTTTTATTTATTCGTTTATTCCACAGAATTAATACAAACATTCTTTGTGTCTGTGGTTATCTGATAACAGGTTGGTAAAGGAAGGATCTTTGATGTGGTTTTAGAATCTTCATTTATACTGGTTTATACGTTTTTGTAAAGCCTTTCAGTGACTCTGTATCACTGTGCTCCAACTCTTAGAGCACAATGATAGAGTGCAGAATCTGAGAGCTTTAGTCCTCTGATAGTAAGTTCAGTAGAGTCTCTGCTTGTTTTCGATGATTATCAGGAGTGCTCCCATAAGCACTCTGTGGTGCGCTGTTAGGATATTGTTTGTACCAGTAAAGCAGAATATTTTCACTGCTTGACTCATATGAACATTTCAGAGTAACAGTCTCTGTTTCCTTCCTAATGATGGTATCTTCATTTGTTGGCCAAATTTTATCTGCAAAACTACCTGTTGTAAAGAACATAAAGAAAAAAACTGTAAGGCATTTTAAAAACCAGATATTGACCTGAAAATTAGAAAATTACTATATACTCTAAAAACATAAATATTACTTAATACAATTAAGTAAGTGATGAAAATAAATAACCTGTAGCTAGAGTGAGAATCAGTGGTATGTATCTCACTATGTACAGTAAGTTGTATAGTTGATCCATTTCTGAACACAGCTCTGTGAGGATTCTGTATAATAGTGCTGTATGTGCTGAACTTTACACGTCTCTAGAAGGCCACACCCAGGAAGTGATGCTGTAGTAGTGTAACTTTGTACATATCATCACTTCACACAGTTTCAGTGACAGAAAACTCATTAAAGTCATTAATATGGCTGGTGTTGCATTTCAAGATTCATCATCTATACGATACTATTAGCCTTTACCTCTTTGTTTGGTGTTTATATTATTTGTATATGTATAAATAATTATGATAGTTTGCTGTGGAACTGCAAAAGTCATGAATAGGCTCAATGGCTCAAATTTCCATAGTGATCATGATAGGAAACTGGATCCAGATTGAAACAAAATTTCTCATGAGTAAATTTCTGTCTATTCCCAAAAGGTAATTAAATTCACTTCAATTCATTTCAGTTCACTTCATTTTTATTTGTACAGCACTTTTAACAATAGACATTGTCTCAAAGCAGCTTTACAGAAATACAGAAATTCAGAATAGAAATTACAATTACTCCCTAATGAGTAAGTCTGAGGCAGCAGGGGCAAGAAAAAAGTCCATTAGACGATATGAGGAAGACTCAAAAGGAAACCCATCCTTAACTGGGTGACACCAGAGAGTGTGATTAAAAATAAATGAACTTCTCCAAGTGTATATAGTCAAATATTAAAAATAAAAATCAAATCAATTGCATATATCAGTTAATTGATGTGGATATGTAAGATACACAGAGAGAGTCCAACATCTAGGATCTTGCATTCTCTCACTGTGGCCTTAGTACAGAACCAACCCAGCCACTGGGATCAGCTAAACCAACCCTAATGGGATCAGCTTAAAGAAGCTGGTAGTATATTTGCCTTCAGTGTAGTTAAACAGTGTGAATGTTTTTGTGCAGCTGGATTTCCTGTCACTGTGGGCTGCAGAGCACAGTAGTATAGTGCAGAGTCTGATACAGCAGCAGAGGAGATGATCAGATCCACTTGTTTATCATCAACTTTAGCAGACATTTTTGGGTCAGTGTTGGAAATCTCCACTTTGAAGAATATTATGAAGGAACTCATACCAGTTAAAGAGTTGGGTATTTTCATTATCCCATGACAAACACCCCCATAACAAGAGAACATGTACAAAGTTGCTTTTATTTATTGTAGCTGTAATGTGCTTGTCCCTGCTGGAGTAAAAATATATTAGGTCACACTTATTTAAAGAAATACTGAAGCCAAAACTGGAAGGAGTGGAGTTTACTGAAACTGAAGACAAAGCTTTCTTTAGTTGCTTAAGACTGCAATAAAATTGCAAATCATATACAATCTATTTTTATGCAATGCATGATATCTGAAAGTACTATGTGTGTATGATTGAAGAAAGGGTATAGCCTATATCATTGTGTTATTCATAATCAAATAAATCTACATCTCTGGGGTATGTGAGTAGGAACTAGTACTAGTATTGTACTTAGCCCATGATAAACTAACTGACTTTGCCTTCTTGTGAAGAAAGGCACTAGCACAAGTTAGTTTCCTGAGTCCTGTGTGTGTTTTCTCCAGGTTATCCAGTTTCCTATCACCTTCTAAAAACATGACAGTAAGTGGATTGGAGACACAAACAGAATATCATCTAGACAAAAAAATTGTTAAGGAACAGAAACTTTCTCCTACAATTTTCTCAGTTAAAAGAACATTCTCACTATAACCACATTTCACTGACAACCAGAAACTCATATAAATTCATTTTGTATTTATCTAATAGTTATGTTTTGCTGCTTAAAGATGTCCTGTGTGACTTCATTAAACAGTCATTAAACACCCCACAAGAGCTGCAGTTTTGGAGATGCTCTGGTCCAGTCATCTAGCCATCAAAATTTGGCCCTTCTCAAACTCACTCAAATCCTTACACATGTCCATTTTTCCTGCTTCTAACACATCAACTTTAAGGACAAAATGTTCACTTGCTGCCTAATATATCCCACCCACTAACAGGTCACTAAGAGATCATCAGTGTTATGTCAATGGTCATAATGTTATGCCTGGTCAGTGTATACACTCAATAAATGTAGAGCTGTGAGGCTATTTTGTTTAACATCAGTTCATTAGAAAAGTATGTAGTTTTTGTTGGTCATGTACTATACAAAATGCACAGGACTAACACATTAATGAGTAAGAAAATGGAAAGGAGAATCTTTTTCTCTGTTAGCTTTGCTATCACTCTGTCCCTCTTCTCTCTCTGCTCTTTTTCCTGCTTTCACCAAAAGAGCCTGAGCTGCATCTACCAACATAATATAAAGAAAGCATTTCCACAGAATGAATGAATCATGTGTAGTACATTGTCTACAGTCTAGTTGGGTTTCCTGTCACTGTGTGCACCAGAGTAGTACAGTTTAGAGTCTGTCACTGCTGCAGAGGAGATGAACAGATCCACTTTTGTCAAACTTAATGAACAATCATGGATGATGTTGTATGGCTGGTGTTACATGTTCACTAGCTTCATTAATTAGCATCAGAGGCTTTGGTCATAATGCAGGTTTTTGTGAATAGGTTTGCTAGGATTTACTAGGTTTTTGTTTGCTATGAGACACATTGCATGATCACACCAACTATACCTTATAAATAATATAAACAGCTGCTTACTGTCCTAATAAATGATCATTAACTCAGAAATTGGAATAGAAAAGCTATACTTGTATTCAGGCTGTATAGGTAACAAGTTTGATCATTTTAAATTATAGTATGAGTGCAGCATTTGATTCTGCAAGCTACTGTTATAAACAGACGTAGCTAATGTTAGCTTGCAAGCTATATTCTCACAGTTATATCAGAGAACAAACAAATCCTGAAATAAATGAATACATAACATTTACCGTTACAAATGAGATATTAAATAACAGTTGTAATATATGCCTTGAGGAATACAAGCTAGCTAGCAAAAATAACTGGAAAATGCTAACTGGAAGTCTTACATAGAAACTTTTTGGTTGCTTGTAAAAAGCACAATTTTTTTAACGGCTTTAAAGGCATCAAAGTTTTAAGAACATTTGAAAACAAGAATATAAGATAATGTTACATTTACGAAATTTCTAAGTTCTAACGTTTTGGTAGACCAACATTAACCTTCTCTGGCTAGTCAGCATTATCATCTTATATCATACTATACTCTATCATACTATATACTATCATACTATATTATACTATATTATATATAGTATAATTGTCTCCTCATGGTAACTAGCTAACATTAGCTAAACAATGGTTTCAGTTATACTTAGCATGAAAAGCTAACAGGACATTACTCTTGAAAACTGCTATAGCATAAGAAAATATGATATGCTATTATTCATAATGTTAGCAGAAGCAACTGAATAAACATCATCTAATTAACATGGTGAGCTAACATTAGAGATAATCTTAAAGGTTAAGTTTAGCCTTCTTTCCATTTTAATTAACTTTAGAAGAGTCCCCCATTATAGACTGTAATAATGTCATAGATAATTACAGTGGAAATGTGTTCCTGTAGTCAAACTGGTAGATGAAGGTGCTAGCAATGCCAGTAGTCATGGGTGTGAAAGTTCAGATTGAGCCAGCCTCTGAACTTTCAAACCCATGACCACCTAATGAAATGGACCTAATGAAAATTCAATTGTTTATGATTATCGATCACTTCATTTATTAAATATGTTCATGATTTCTTAACTATAAACAGCCTGACAGTAGTTACAGGGTCATTTACATGTTTCAGTGTCTGAAAATCCAGCCTTGTCCAGTCCAGTGTAGTGTACCTCTGAGCAGGGAAATGTTCACATCCAGTGAGTATTCATCACATTAAACCAGCCACCTTTTCATTTATCAATCAAACATTAAATCTGAGTACATTCTTTGTGTGTTTTTGAGACTCTCTACATGCAAAACCTAAGAAAGCTAGAGGTCTAAAATCCAGTGACAGATCCAGGCTCAGTGTCCGGTCAGGGTATAGTGATGGTTCCAGACACAGTGACATGGTCAGGGCACACAGTCAGGCACAGTGTTAGGTCATGATAATATGACACTTTATTAATCTCCTAAAGGGAACTTGTTACAGCAGCAGCATGTATAATAGACAAAAATAGACATGAGACATGATAGTGCCATAATAAAGAAGAACAGAATACGACAATAAGACTAATAGTAGACATAATATAGTAGTAAACATGCAGCAAACAAACAAATATACACTTAACATGAGGTATTTAAGAGTATAGTTTGAAGCAAAGGAAAATGTACATTTTTTAATTGCCCATACTATGCCCCAGTAACATCTGATAAAACGATTCTGTTATTGTCATTAAAATAGCATGATGTTTGTGAATATACTATGATTCTTGTGTAGGTGTTATTTTAATCTCTTTTAAGTTTTTTCCCCACCAGCTGCATGTGTTACCACAAATGTTGTTTGTCTGTGGTTAACTGATATGTTGGTAAAGGGGCTTCTGTGGCTTTAGAAATTTAGATATTCCATTGTTATGTTTTTGTAAAGCCTTTCAGTGACTCTGTATCACTGTGCTGCTACTCTAAGAGCACAAAGATAGAGTGCAGAATCTGAGAGCTTTAGACCTCTGATAGTAAGTTCAGTAGAGTATCTGCTTGATTCTGCCTCTAATCGATGATCATCAGGAGTGCTCTCATCATCACTATTTGACCTGGCGCCTTTATACAGTAAAAACTGTGGTGCGCTGTTAGGATATTGTTTGTACCAGTAAAGATAAATGTCATTGCTGCTTGACTCATATGAACATTTCAGAGTAACAGTCTCTGTTTCTTTCCTGACAATGTTGGCATCTTCATCCTTTGGTCCAATTTTATCTGCAAAACTACCTGGTGTAAGAAGAACATAAAGAAATATATCAGTGAAGTATTTTATGCAAATCATATAATAAAAAATAAAAAAATGACTAGATTAATACAAATATGGTAATTAATCAATATAATTTATTAACTGATTAAATATCATTGTAATAATTAATAACTGATTCAAAATTACCTGTAACTAGAGTGAGAATCAGTGGTATGTATCTCACTATGTACAGTAAGTTGTATAGTTGATCCATTTCTGAACACAGCTCTGTGAGGATTCTGTATAATAGTGCTGTATGTGCTGAACTTTACACGTCTCTAGAAGGCCACACCCAGGAAGTGATGCTGTTGGAGCATAATTTTACACAGATCATCACTTCACAGTATCAGTGACAGTGAACTGAGTCACTAATACAACACAGAACTATTCCACTGTTGATGATCAACTTTTTGTGTGATTTGGTTTGGATATTTTTGGATGTTTTATTTACCTTTTGCTCTCTTTTTGATCTTTTGTCTATTTCTACACCTTAGTTTATTAGTTATTCCTCTTTTTTTATTTTTTACCATGAATGGTCTTAGCTGAATGGAAATATTTTTCTGTACTCTAATATGTTAATTCCATAAAGATTCATGAAGCTCCACCCACAGCATCACATGACAGCGTCACCAATGTTACTGACAGATTGTTGATTCTTACAGATAAATCCAGGATTTACTTACAGTAAATAAAGTAATTAAAGTTATTTAATTACACATTAAATTAGTGGTGTCTGAATCTACATCTGGAACCAATATTCCATTTAACTCCAAACTAGTTTCTAAAGTAAGCAAACATAACATTTAAAACTAATCCATTTGACATAGTCATGTTGTTTGCATGTATTTTTCAGATCCCATTTAGAATAAACCAAATAAATCAAATGTCACATTAATATTCTAACTTTAATGGTACAAGAATGTCCAGAACAGAGCGTTTACTGGGTTTCTGATCCACAGTGTCCACTGGGTCCATGCAATAATAACCAGTTACACAACAAACTAGCTGTATGAGGAGTTGTTAGTGAAGTGCAATTTGGGCTTTATTCTACAACATTAGACTCTTACTACATTTGATGGTTAAATGATGGTTAATGTGAAAGGATGATGAAGTGAATGTAAAAGTGTAAATACCTCCATCTTGTGAGAAAAGAATGACTCTTAAGTTGGTAAAAGGAAAAGAAGAGTAAAGCTCAGTGTAATCACTGCTTGACTCGTATGAACATCTTCATCGGTCAGCTCAATTTAATCTGCTAAACTGCCCATTATAAAGAAGAATATAAATAAAATAAATAAATCTGTCAAGTATTTTTGTGAACAAACTACAGACTATGTTCAC
Source organism: Hemibagrus wyckioides (assembly GCF_019097595.1). Taxonomy (NCBI): domain Eukaryota; kingdom Metazoa; phylum Chordata; class Actinopteri; order Siluriformes; family Bagridae; genus Hemibagrus; species Hemibagrus wyckioides. Next base: position 255,207 of record NW_026690782.1, on the reverse strand, counting down.
TCTTTCCACACTGGTAATATTTGTGTATAACTGGTTTTAGTTTAACTTTTCTAGTAATATATTGCCTCTAGTAGGCTACATAAAACAGAAAAACTGATGAAACACTATACTTTAACTAAAAATCCAAATCTACAAAGCTCAGAGTGTCTATTTTCATATGAGACATAAACCACGACTGTGGAGTTTAACCTGACTTCTTCTTCTTCTTCTACTTTCGGCTTTTCCCTTCAGGGGTCTCCACAGCGAATCATCTCTCTCCACCTATCTCTATCTGCATCCTCAACACTTACACCCACTAGCTTCATATCCTCATTTATTACATCCATATACCTCCTCTTTAGCCTTCCTCTTTGCCTCCTTCCTGGAAGCTCCATGTCCAACATTCTCCTACCAATATACTCACTCTCCCTCCTCTGGACATGTCCAAACCATCTTAATCTGGCCTCCCTAACTTTGTCCCCCAAACGTCCGACATGAGCTGTCCCTCTGATGTACTCGTTCCTAGTCCTGTCCAACCGTGTCACTCCCAAAGAGAACCTCAACATCTTCAGCTCTGCTACCTCCAGCTCTGACTCCTGCCTCTTCCTGAGTGATACTGTCTCTAAACCATACAGCCTGGCTGGTCTCACCACTGTCTTGTACACCTTCCCCTTGATTCTCGCTGAAATGTTTCTATCACACAGGACTCCTGACACCTTTCTCCACCCATTCCAACCTGCCTGCACTCGCTTCTTCACCTCTTTCCCACACTCTCCATTACTCTGGACTGTTGACCCCAAGTACTTAAACTCCTGTACCTTCTTCACCTCTTCACCCTGTAATCTTACTGTTCCACTTCCCTCCCTGTCATTCACACACATGTACTCAGTCTTACTACGACTGACTTTCATTCCTCTTCTCTCCAGCGCAAACCTCCACCTCTCCAGGTTTACCTCCACCTGCTCCCTGCTCTCACTAAAGATCACAATGTCATCTGCAAACATCATTGTCCAAGGAGACTCCTGTCTGACCTCCTCTGACAACTGGTTCATCACCATAGCAAACAGGAAGGGGCTCAGAGCCGATCCCTGATGCAGTCCCACCTCCACTTTGAACTCCTCTGTCTGACCTACAGCACACCTCACCACTGTCCTGCTCCTCTCATACATGTCCTGCACCACTCTGACATACTTCTCTGCTACTCCTGACTTCCTCATACAGTACCACAGCTCTTCTCTTGGCACCCTGTCATACGCTTTCTCCAAGTCTACAAACACACAGTGCAACTCTCTCTGACCATCCCTATACTTCTCCATCAACATTCTCAGAGCAAAAATTGCATCTGTTGTGCTCTTTCTGGGCATGAAGCCATACTGCTGCTCACAAATTTCCACTACCTTCCTTAACCTAGCTTCCACTACTCTTTCCCATAGATTCATTGTATGGCTCATCAACTTTATCCCCCTATAGTTGCTGCAACTCTGCACATCACCCTTATTCTTAAAGATCGGCACTAATACACTTCTTCTCCATTCCTCAGGCATCTTCTCACTCTCTAAAACCCTGTTAAACAGACTAGTTAAAAAATTCCACTGTTGCCTCTCCTAGACACTTCTGTGGAGTTTAACCTGACAATGAAATTAAATACTGAACATGGACACAACAAAACAGGTGAAAATTCTATTTAATGCTGGTGATTACTGTTTATTGACCAGTTGATTGACTAACAAAGATTAGCAGTCCAATTTCTCCTAACATCTAATATCTGAATGTCATCTAGAATGACTACAACACTTGATTTATCAGTATTAACAAATAAAACAGTTGAGTATTGGAATAGTGTAGTTTAGTTTCTGTGGTTCTGTGGTTGACAGAGGACCTGTCAATCTGATTAGATATTGTTTAAGATATATTATTTCAGTTGATAATTCTTTTTTTTTTGTTTGTCAGGATGGCTGAGTGATCTAAGGCACTGTGTTTAGGTTGCAGTCTCCCCTGGAGTTGAGAGTTCAAATCCCTCTTCTGATACTGGTTTCTTTCCATTGTGTCATCATCCTGTACAGAAGTCTGTTGTTAAACAGTTAAGGGTTTCTGGTTTGTTGAATGGCAGAATGGGGTTCAAGCCATGAGCAGGACCTTTAAAGTAATATATGTACTCCCACTGAATTATATGTATAAATTATATGTTAATTTATCAATTTTTTATAGTCAGATGTAAGTGTCAGGACATAAAAAGTCTTTTTGAGACATTTCAATATAAAACAATAACACATGAAACAAGCTCATTTATTTGAATACCCCGCCCAACCACCATTATGTATGCAAATATATTCAGGTCACATGACCGTAAAAGCACGTGTCCGAACATGACGGACATTTCCCAAGAAAGCACAAACACGGTGAGTAAAAGTTTAATATTCAGTTAGATAGTTGAAAACATTAAATCAATAAACAAACAAAGCTAGTGGCTCGATGCACAAACTTTATGATTTTAAACTGTACTTATTGAAAACTTTCTGGTAAGGATCCTTGATTGAAGTAAAAGAGCCGGTGATGAAGTTTTTTGTGTTTTTCACCTCATCTGTTTCATCTGTTGTAGTGTCTTGTGCTCTGAGACAGAATACTCTTTTCATATTAAACAATGGTACAGCTGCACAGGATGCTTTTTATTTCTTTTTTATGTTTTCTCTCATACATGTCTGCAGGAAATTAAGAGTTCCCCCTATGGATTAATCCTTCTACACTTGTCCTCGCACTCCTCCACCTTCTCTCTGTATGTAAACTCAATATTTTGCTGATGAGACTCAACACTGTATTGTCATCAGCATACTTGAAGATATGATTCATGCTGTGTTTTAAAGAAGATTTGTGCTTCAGCAAAGTTTTTATGATATTCAGACAGATTAAGCAGTTCATACCTACGAATCGTGGAAACAGAAAACTTGTAAAGATTAGCAACTTGAAAGTTATCATACAGTAGAGTAATATAAAATAAAAAAATTTAAATCAGCAACAGAGCACAGATTGATCACTGAGGATCACTAGTAATAATCCAACAAAAAAAAATCTCAAAAAAGTCTCTATAAATCACCATAGAGAGAGATTTCCTCCAAATATGTCGTGTAAATTCAAAATTATCAGAAGAATTGCTTTCAATATACAGCAGCAGAGGAGATGATCAGATCCACTTGTTTCTCTTCATGAACTTTAGCAGACATTCTTGGGGGAGTGTTGAGACTTGGAGTAACATAAAGAAGGAACTCAGGTTTAGAGTTCATATATTGCCTGTACCACTGCACATTATATATGGTATCACTGAAGTCTTTGTAGCTGCAGGACAGAGTAACATCATCACCTTCATCTATAACTTTATGAGTGAAAAATGGCTTTACTGAATCTGCCATGGAGTCACCTGTCATAGAGAAGAGAACATTATGTTTTTAAAGTTTATATAATAAAGCCAGAATGGCAAAAGTCAAACTCATATTTTGCCTTTACACAAAACACACAGACTAATTAATCACTAATTTAACACATTTTTAAAATAACAAAACTTCAAAACTCACCTAGTGAAAGTCACAGACATATGAGTATAACAGTGAACATGATGAATGGTTTTCACTGAATGAAGATATTCTGAAGTCTTTATGAAGGCTAATACATTAACATCATAAATGTTCATGAAGCTCCACCCCACAGCATCACATGACAGCGTCACCAGTATGTGGCTTTACATTCAGGATTGAGGTGGACTGGAAAGCTCTAACAACTAAAGGTTAGAGATAAGTAGAAATACATCATTATTACAATTGCACTTAAAAATAGTCGAGATCTTTTCTGTAATCAAATATGTTAACACCATCTTCTTTCTTCTTCCTTCTTCTTCTTTCGGCTTTTCCCTTCAGGGGTCACCACAGCGAATCATCTCTGTCCACCTATCCCTATCTTCTGCATCCTCAACAATTGCACCCACTAGCTTCACTAGCAATGTTTTACGCCGGATGCCCTTCCTGATGTAACCCTCTTAATTTATCCGGGACCGGCACAGAAGTCACTGGACTGTGACCCCCAAGGCTAGATTAATATGTTAACACCATAAAGCTATAGTGTTCATTTTAATATGTTAATATGTTAATATTTAATATGTTAACACCATAAAGCTATAAAATTGCTCCACCCCACAGCATCACATGACTGACTGTTGATTATTAAGGCTTAATTAAGCTTAAGTTAATACTCAGCTGCAATAGTTAAATATGAAAAATAAAACATTTTACTGTATTTGTTCTTATAACAGTTTAGTATTTCTTCTCTGAAATTATCTTAGGCACTAAGAGTAACCAGGGCAGGGGTTAGGATATTATATCAGCAGTATGTATGATAGAAGAACAAGTATACTCTATGTCTCAGAGAATGTGAGCAGGTTGTGTGGTGCTCTAGTTCTAGACCCACAATAAGATAAGTGACTGCGCCATCTTGTGTTCACTGAATAGAAAAACAACACATTAATAAATAGTTTTATAATTTAGCAATTTAAAATCTGTTTCTCTATCTCTCTCACTTTCACACACACACACACACACACACAAACATTTTCATGACAAAAAGGGATTTAAGGGTGAGACACACTTCAACAGGTAAAAGATAGTGTAGTGTGTGAACATTATCTGTGAGTGAGCATGTAGTGAACACACCCCTATTACACCAAAAAACTTATCACATGCAATTACAATTCTGTAGTATGAAAGGTTCAGTGACAACAGCCTATGCAGGATTATAAAGTAAATAAAAGATTTAAACATTGCTTGGTGAAATATGTTTATGGCTTGTTAAAGTTGGGCTGTCAAAATACATAATACTTAAAATAAACCCCAGAATTCAGCCAAAGTGATATCTGTCATGTTTTCCCAGAGAGCCACACATATGCTCTGGATTAATAATTTAATATATAATATAAAATGATATATAAATATATAAATATACCTTATATTTAAATTTCATTTACAAGACATCTGCAGTGTAATTACTCCAGACAGAACAGAGAGGATCATGAGTCCACTGGCATTGTGGAATTCTGCTATGAGGATTGACCTGAGCCTTGTCTTTAGTGCACTTGTTATCAGTCAATATGGAATTGTACCATGAGGGTAGAAATCTTTCTTTATAATAACAATGACACAACACCACACTACAAGAAAACACTTTAAGCAGAAGGATTTTAACAGTGTGATAGCACAGTGACACAGCAGGTAGTGTTGCTGCATCACAGCTTCAGGATCCCCAGTTTGATGATGAGTTCAGGTTACTGTCAGTTTGTGTGCAGTTTTGCATCACCTCCAAAAACATGTAAGTAGTAAATTTACTAATAAATTCACTATGTGTAAATAAGTATGTGAAAGGGTTTGTGTATGGAGCTCTGCAAAGGACTGACATCCCATTCAGTGTGTTTCCTACCTCATGTGTGGGACAGACTCCATTATCAACCATGACCCTGATCAGTAGAGAGAAAGAGAGAATCCCCCAAAAGGGCATGTAACTTTCTCTAAATCATTGGCAAAACTTCTTTCAATATAACAAAACTGTGTGAAAGTTTTTGTACAGTGCAGCTGGATTTCCTGTCACTGTGGGCACCAGAGCACAGTAGTATAGAGCAGAGTCTGATACAGCAGCAGAGGAGATGATCAGATCCACTTTCTTATTCGTTATATTTTGTTTTATGGACAATCGTGGATGAGGTGGTTGAGCCTCAGTGACATGTTTACCGCTTTCATCAGTCAGCAGCAGAAACTCAGGTCTTGATCCAGGTTTTTGTCGATACCAGTGGAGATTGTAAACTGATCCAGTATATGTGCAGGACAGTGAGATGTTGCTGCCTTCCATTGAAAATACATTGGTTTGATCTGGTTTAATGTTATTGTCAGCAGCCTCTGCTATAAAAACAACAACAATATTGTGATATTTTAATCATAAATGACACATTTCACATGGAAAATTGTATCTTCTTAATTAGAAAAAATAATATTTTGTGTGCAGTGTATATGACTTACCAACATCAGCAAGAGTGAAAAACACCACGAAGAGGAACAACATTGTTTTCCTGAGTGTTTAGTTCAAACCTCTAGCTTTAGAAATGAATGTCAGTGTTACTATTTGATGTACATCTCCACCTCTAGCTCCACCTACTTGTATTTATGCATATTCATGATAACTGTTCTATACTGTATACTGTTTATATAAATCTGTAGAAATGTTTTTGCATCAAGGGTTTAACTTTGGTTTGAGAAGTGTGTGTGTGTGGGGGGGTGTTTTTGATTTGAATCCCATTTCCTGCATTTACATACATTTAGAGACTATGGTAATACAAAATCCAGGAAATTGAATATAATGATAAATTTGGCTAAAAAGAATAGTAGGCTACTAAACTGTGTAAACTGTTCAAGCCCCAGCACCGCCAAGTTGCCACTGTTGGGCCCTTGAGCAAGGCCCTTAACCCTCTCTGCTCCAGGGGCGCCGTATCATGGCTGACCCTGCGCTCTGACCCCAACCTCCAAGGATGGGATATGCGAAGAAAGAATTTCACTGTGCTGTTATGTATATGTGACAAATAAAGGCTGTGTTGTTGTTGTTGTTGTGTATATAAAAAGATGTCTTACTTTCTTTATTGTTTAATAGGGGCCAATCACCAAGACTTGAGAAAATCATTTTATAAAGTCAAAAATGTTCATCATTAATGTTTTGTGTGTGAATAAAATGTAAATAATGTGAGACTCGATTTCCTCTGTTAAAGAAACGTTTATAACAGGACGTCTGTCAGAGACACATCCACCAAACCTCAGGGGTTTAGAATAGAAAAAGCAGAAAGCTTTTATGAACTGTGTGTGTTACAGCATTATTGTGTAATATCAGGTGCAGATAGACAGCAGTAAAATTAATATGTACTTATATGAAGATGTTGATGATTACTTTAATAATTGTCTTTCATGCATAAACCACTACCCTTAGTTAATGAATAAATTAAAATATTTACATTCCTTGTGCTTATTTTCTGTGCAGCACAAATACCTAAGGTAAATCATTTTTATGCCTCCAACACTGTATTACACCAGGGTAGGAATAAACATCTGTAATTCGTTACTGCTGTAATCCAAAAGGATGGGAAATTGATTACACTACTTTTTTGGTACACAGGATGCAAGATTCTCACACAGTCTCACAAACATATATATATATATATATATATATATATATATATATATATATATATATATATATATATATTATATATGTCTATATATTAAACTAGCATCCAGAGTCTGCTTGTCATACATTGCTGAGAGAAGATGCCCGGTTTAAAGTCAACTCGTTTTTATGCTACACAGAATGTTTATGAAAATATGATTATCCTGATTAATTTACTGAATCAACCACAACTCACATCTCTTTTCTTTCTGTCCATCCATGATGACATTAAAGTCATCTGTTGCTGCTTCTAGTGTTTCATCACTGACTGTGCAAACAGGGTTTTGAAAAGTGGGGGGACATGTCCCCTCTGTCCCCAGTGGAAATTATGTCCCTGTTTTGTGTTAACAGAAACTGTGGTTGTAAGAATCTATTCTCTCTCTCTCTCTCTCTCTCTCTCTCTCTCTCTCTCTCTCTCTCTCTCTCCACACTCCTTTGCATTGAAACACTTGCCCTCTATGTGTTATAAACAGCACTTTGAAGCCAGATAATTGTATTTACTGTGAATTATTGGAAGTGTTGCTATTTCTTGATATTTTCTGTTCTCAGACATTTTCTGTTGTGTGAAATAGTGTGAGCAGTTAGGAATCTGAGTGATATATGTGAACAGTGAAGAGTTACAGACACAATAAACTGGCAGCAGTACACAACTACAGAGTTGTAAAGTTATTTTAAAGATTAAAAATATGCCTGAAAGTATGACAACATCCTGAGTTCATTGTTGAGTTTGTAAAGGAAAATAGTTGATTTACACTCTCATGTTTTTACGTGTTATTTGGTCGTGATGCCAATGCTAATTTCCGTTAACTTGTCTATGGCAATTCCCATTATATGTTAGCATCAAGCTAATTGACAGCGTGCTAATTATCTTCCACATTTTTAGTGATGTTGGCAGTTATATTCTATGTTCTCAATCCTTCATACTTGGATTTATAATAACTCAAATATGCTTTTGAGGTGAACATGCAACTTCATGATCTTTTGTGTGTGTTTTTGTAGTTTTGTCAAGGTTACAACTGCACATTTTGAGGAATTTTGTGTGTGTGTGTGTGTGTGCTTGTGTGTGTGTATGTGTGTGTGCTTGTGTGTGTGTGTGTGTATGTGCATTTGTGTGTGTGTGTGTGTGTTTATGTGTGTGTGTGTGTGTGTGTTTGTGTGTGTGTGTGTGTGTGTGTGTGCGTGTGTGTTTGTGTGTGTGTGTGTGTGTGTGTGTGTGTGTGTGTGTGCGTGTGTGTGTGTTTGTGTGTGTGTGTGTGTGTGTGTTTGTGTGTCAGTCCAGTCTCTGGGTATTGAGGAGTCTGTTGGCTTGAGGTAAGAAATTGTTACACAGTCTGGTTGTGAGGACCTGGATGCTTCAGTACCTTTTTCCTGAATATATTTTATAAATTAAATATGTTAAATATCGCCTGGCAGATGTAGATTTGTAAATTTAATGTGGTAAATGTGAAGTTGTGTTAATCGCTCAGTATTCTTTGTTTGCTGTTTCCTCCAACTGCATGTTTTCACAAATGTTGTTTGTAGCTGAGGTTTACCAACAAGTTGTTAAATTGAGTCTCTTTCATCTTCTGTGGTTTTAGAAACTTTATATGTACCATTTTACTGTTTTTGTACAGCCTTTCACTGACTCTGTGTCACTGTGCTGCATAGCACAAAGATAGAGTGCAAAATCTGAGAGCTTTAGACCTCTGATAGTAAGTTCAGTAGAGTTTCTGCTGGTTTTCGACTCTAATCGATGATCATCAGGAGTGCTCCCTTCAGCGCTATATGACCTGGCGCCTTTATACAGTAAAAACTGTGGTGCGCTGTTAGGATATTGTTTCTACCAGTAAAGATACTGCTTTTCACTGTTTGTCTCATATGAACATTTCAGAGTAACAGTCTCTGTTTCTTTCCTGACAATGTTGGCATCTTCATCTGTTGGTACAATTTTATTAGCAAAACTGCCTGGTGTGAAAAGAATATAAAAAAATATGTTAGTGGAATAGTTTTTTTTAAAACAAATATTGACTTAAAAAATAAAGAAATGACTGGATGATGACATGGTCATTAATTAATGCACTGAATTAATTGATTAAATATTATTGTAATAATGAGGTCTGTTAATAAATTGATAAAAATAAATGACCTGTAGCTAGAGTGAGAATCAGTGGTATGTATCTCACTATGTACAGTAAGTTGTATAGTTGATCCATTTCTGAACACAGCTCTGTGAGGATTCTGTATAATAGTGCTGTATGTGCTGAACTTTACACGTCTCTAGAAGGACACACCCAGGAAGTGATGCTGTTGTAGTATAATTTTACACAGATCATCACTTCACAGTATCAGTGACAGTGAACTGAGTCACTAATACAACACAGAACTATTCCACTGTTGCTGATCAACCCACTGCATCTGACTTCACCTCTTAAACATATCTTTTGGAGTTAGAGGTCAGGGCTGTGTCTCTAGAATCTAACACCAAATGACACAATATCTGACAATACTATAACCTTTGATACTAACTTTTTAAACTAAATACATTTCCAAGTTTTTTCTATTTTATTTTGAGTAGAAAGTGGAATAGAAATGCTATACTTGTATTCAGGCTGTATAGGTAACAAGAGGTTTTGTGTTTTTGTTAGCTGATAATTCTGAACTACTGTATGAGTGCAGCATTTGACTCTGCAAGCTACTGTTATAAACAGACATAGCTAATGTTAGCTTGCTAGCTAGCTATCCTCAGTTATATCAGAGAACAAACAACTCCTGTTCGGTCTTCTGCAAGAGTCTCCTCATGATGAGGACCAAAAGAGAGCAAAATAAAATAAATACATGGAAGTTTGCTGATTTTATGGTTGTACATACATTTATTTTTTAATTATTTTTAATTATGACAACAATTACAATACAATACATAAACATAGCAACAAAACATTAATTTGGGGAAACAAACATTTTAATTAATAAAGTTCTTTTTAATTTCCTGTTTGAGTAAAAAAAAAAATATAACAGTCTAAATAATAGCAAATAGTTACTTAAATAGTTAAAATTAGTTAGGTTTACTAATATTACTAATAGTTAATTAGTTAGGTTTACTTCATTTTCTTTTATTTAAGTTGGTAAAACTGAAACTTTTTTCAAAATACATTTTTGTATATTTTTGAAAAATGTGTAATGAATTACTGTAAAATATTTACTATGAAAATGAATTTAAAAAACTAACAACAGTCAATTTAAGCAATTATTTTATGTACATTTTATTTATTTTTTTTTTTTTGGTAAATTGAAACTCCAAAAAGACTATCTATAGTGGAGAGATGTACAATAATATTCTGTTCATGAGTTTATTCTGCTGTGTGAGTTTATTTCACTTGAAAATTGTGAGAGTCAAAAACTAACAGAGTTCCTGATTTGATGGAATGTTATTTTTTGCATTTCTTTGTATAGCCTTCCCATACAGAGTTCCATAGAGTTCCTGGACTAAATCGCTGTTCCAGTTCACTTCAAATATTTTTCCATCTGATTTTATTCAGTAGGGTTAATTAAGTGTAGTGACCAAAGAACAAAACTGGAGCTATGATTGCACTGGTGTTAATTACAATCATACAGGACTCACAAACAGAATATTGTCTATAGAGAAAAAGAGCTGCAGAGGAACAGAAACTTTTCCTCCAACAATTTTCTTCATCTATTGATCAAGAGGAGAATAAACTGTGCACCTGAGCCTTTCCTCATTAATGTTCAAGAACATGTCTGTTATAAACAATCAGCTAAAAGAACATTCTCACTCTAACTACATTTCACTGGCAATCAGAAACTGATATGTATTTATTTTATAGTTATGTTTGGTTACTTAAAGATGATTGTGATTACATTAAACAGTGTATTCTGGGTGGATGAATTGTTGTCAACAGCCTTTACTATAAAAACACCAATTTATTTGAATTTATTGACAACAATTTATTATTAAGCAACTTTTTAAAATACTTGTTCTTTTGGTTTGTAACTTGCAAACTAAAGGACTTAGCAATATCAGCAATAGTGAAGAAAACCAAGTGGGCATAATAACATTGTTATCCTGAGTGTTTAGTTAGTTTGTGTTTATCTTTTGAAATAAACATCATATTTATTCATATTCATGACAACTCTGCTTTACCTCACACAGCAACTCTTTCTCATCTACTAGACAATTAGCAAATCTTAGTATTACATGTCTCTAGAAGGACACACCCAGGAAGTGATGCAGTTGTAGTATAGCTTTTTACAGATTATTACTTAACAATATCAGTGAGAGTGAACTGAGTAACCAGTACAACACAGAACAAAAACACTGTTACTTCACAAACCATTGCATCAGACATGCTATTTTATCATTGTAAAATATTTATTCCTAAATAAAAGGATATAAAGGTTTGACAGCGGCACACGCAGCACCGCACGCGAGTGGTCTCCTTGTTTGTAGCAGTGTCCATTGTTCAACTTCAACTGAATTGACTTTATTTTACTGTGAATACTGTGCACAAGAGCAGAAAACAAATGATGCACTAATAAATAAGGCAGTTATAGTCACTGCTAAAAAACCCCAGAATTGTTCTGTAGTGGTTATACCATCTGTAGAGATATTGCTATGTGGAGAGCAGGTTTCCTGTGTCAAGCATTAACACAAACGAATGAAAGTACACACATTGCAGTGTTAAATTAGATATAATACATAACTAATAAGACTAATTAAATCTAATTAAAAACAATTGCTGAATATACAAAAATCAATGTTAACTCACCGAGTGAAAGCCACAGACACATGAATATAACAGTGAACATGATGGATGAGCTTATAAATGAAAATAAAATTTCTGCAGTCTGATATATTAACATTATAAACATTCATGAAGCTCCACCCCCCAGCATCACATGACAGTGTCACTAATGTTACTGACAGATTGTTGATTCTTACTGAAGCTTTCTGGCTTTACATTCAGCACCACATGGATAAATTTTCCTGAGCACATGGTAAACAAACACAAACTGATAGCATGAAAAATACTTAAATAAAATAAATGAACTAATGAATGTGGAAGTGAGTGTGCATTGTGGGAAGTGGAGTCTGGTACAATGCAGGATGGGAAATGGAAATTTAGGTGTGTGTAGACCTAATGACCTGTTTATTAAATAGGATTACAAACAGTTGAGGAGTATTTTACTGTGGTGAGGAACAAACCAGCCTCTTTTCTTTCTCTAATCTATCATTTTTTATCAATATCATCTGTATTGTTGGATTTTTATATCATTATTTTTCATTTAAGCATGAAACTGTGTACAAATAAAGAGTGTAGTATTTATATTATCTCATGACAAACATCCCATTGCAAGTGAACATGTACATTTCATTTTTACAGAAATTGCATGTATAGCCCTACTACAAGTTCAGTTTCCTTTCTGGATTCAAGCAAACTCCTTTCAAGGCTTGATGATGTGTTGAAAATGACACTAATTAGCTTGATTGTACAAGCAGAGATTATTAAAACATTCTGATTGGTTCTAGACTTTTTTTATATAAAAGTATTATCTATGTAAGGCTGAAGAATAGCTGTAGTCTTTATAATTGTGTAAAGTATTCATAATCATAATGTCAGCATCTCTGGGGGATGTAAGCAGAATCCTAGTACTTGTCCAACAATAAGATAACAGCCTACACCATCTTGTGGTGAAAGGAAAGAGACTTTAACACACCAAGGTCTTTTCTGTTTGAACTTAGTTATTTATTTATTTTTTACTCAATCATAAAACTATATCCCAATTTGCACATAAAAAAGCCTGCTGGGAAAAAAGAAGCCATGGTTTTGTTTGATTGTTGGTTTTTTTTCACAAATTATGGCAATAATAATTTTCAGAACATTTCTTTATTCAACTCCTGAACTTGTACAGAGCCTCAGCTGCTTCACTGAAGTTCAGAAATGGTCCCAATTGGACCCTCTGAGTACCCTTCTGTTTAACTTTCTGTCTAATGTAACTTCTGTCTAATGTTTCCTGACCAAAATAGAATAGTTATAGAAGAATAGAAGAAGAATGAATGAATGAATGAATGAATGAATGAGCTGTCTACTAATAATCAAATATTATAATAATATAAACTCTTTATAAATCTTGAGAAAGAAAGAGAGACTTCCCCAAAAGGGCATGTAGCAAAACTGTGTGAAAGTTTTTGTACAGTGCAGCTGGATTTCCTGTCACTGTGGGCCTCAGAGCACAGTAGTATAGAGCAGAGTCTGATACAGCAGCAGAGGAGATGATCAGATACACTTGTTTATCATCAAATTCAGCAGACATTCTTAGTTGAGTGTTGGAAGTTGTAGTTTCTCTTTGAACAATCTGAAGAAGGAACTCAGGTTTAGATTTTGGATATTGTCTGTACCAGTGCAGGTAGTCTGATGCACTACTTTTTTTGTAGCTGCAGGACAGAGTAACATCATCACCTTCATCTACAGCTTTATGAGGGAAATCTGTCTCTATTGAATCTGCCATGGAGTCACCTGTCATAGAGAAGAGATCATAATGTTTAAATAATCAACAGGAAATACTTAAGTCAGACCCACACTCTGCATTTTCACACTGCATCACCACACAGACTAATATTTAATATAATATAGTTAATATTTCTGCAATAACAAAAAGTCAATGTTAACTCACCTAGTGAAAGGCACAGATACATGAATATAACAGTGAACATGATGACTGGTCTTAGCTCAGTGAACATAGTGGAGATCTTTCTGTAATCTAATATGTTAACACCATAAAGCTTCAAAATTGCTCCACCCCACAGCATCACATGACAGTGTCACCAATGTTGTTGTCAGATTGTTGATTCTTACTGAAACATCCTGGCTTTACATTCAGCCTCATATGGGGAACCTGTCCAGAGGACATTTAAGTAAACACATACTGAAAGCAGGAAATAAAGCTCTATTTTAAATCTAAAAAATAAAACTTTCCTGTTCTCACAATAGCATTAGAAGAAGAGAAAGAAGAGTAAAGGCAGTTTTGCAGATAAGTTTCCAGTTTTCAGTGTTTCTGACACAGAAGGTGCTTTTGTTTGTCAAAGAAATGACATTAGATGAGTATTTATTCTTATGACAGTTTAGTGTTAAGTGGACAGTTGTGTTGTTTAATCAGAATGATATCTCTGAAATTATCTTAGGCACTAAGAGTAACCAGGGCAGGGGTTAGGATATTATATCAGCAGTATGTATGATAGAAGAACAAGTATACTCTATGTCACAAAGGTTTTTCTGTGAAAAGTAACTTATAATAAATAGTTGTTAAAAAAGTAACACTAATAAATTAGCAAATTTTATATTTATAAAAAATATTAATTGATCTTTCTTTCTTTCTTTCTTTCTTTCTTTCTTTCTTAGTGCTGTGGAGACTGAGTGAACATGTGGCAGCACAGTGAGAGTCTGGAGTGGAGCAACCATTTCCATTTCAACCACAACTTGTGATTTAGTGAGATATTTTTGCCTGAATATCTTTCTGTCTGCTCAAAGGGTTTAGAGCAGAGAAGTCTTTTCTGTTCAACAAGGCCTTGTGTTTTAATTAGTTTGCTATCTTGTGCTGTCAGCTCTTGACTGATCACAAATAACATGTAACACCAACACTAACAGACAGAAGGAGCACACAGCTGCCTGAGAAAGCTGACTGGCTAATATCAGTGCTGGATCAAGTGCTATTTTATAAGCTGCCAAATAATGAAGAGTGAAGTCTTCAGTTCAGTAGTGTTACATTAAAACTCAGTATCTTAAATTATTTAAATATGTATTGCTATTGAATTTGTGTTACCTTCTTATTATTACATCAGGGCAATAACAGCATGAACTTCAGCAGAAATAAATCTTTCCGATTAAAGATTTATTTTTAAAGGATTTGTTCTCTGATTATTCAACCAATAAGCATTCCCAACATAAGAGGATCATTGTTGAAATTCAAATCAACACCAGAGTCTGAGAAATAAGAAAGAAAAGTGTATTTGAATGAAACAGGTATACATCTCCCCCTGCTGAGAAAAAACATGCAGCTTGACTTTTTGTACAGTCTGTTTGAGTTTTGTGTCACTGTGGGCTTCATGGCGCAGTAGTACAGTGCAGAGTCTGATACTGCAGCAGGAAAGATCTCCAGATCTACTTTCTTCTCATTTTTAAGAACTTTGGTGGATATTCTTGGGTCGTGTTTAGATTTAGTGACACCATCTGTGTGTTTAGAAGTCAGCAGCAGAAACTCTGGTTCTGATTGAGGTTTTTGTCGATACCAGTGGAAATATTCAGCTGAATCATCATATTTGCAGGTCAGTGTGATGTTGCTGCCTTCACTTGAAGATATGATGGTTTGGTCTGGTGTAATGCTGCTGTCAACAGCACCTGCTATAAAACATTACAACAACATAAACATTTCTACTTTCATTGCTTAAGGGTGTTAATTTTTTTTTTAAAAGAATCATGTTTAGATATCAGGTTCCTACAACATTCACCTAAAGTTTGTGTATAATATAAATGACTTACCAATGTTTTTACCAACTATGAAAATAAAGAAGAGTAACATGACTGTTGTGTCTCTCTTGCAGTAGGTATAAATGGCAGGATCTCTGTGAAACTTTCTAAACTGTATCTTACCACATCTAGCTCCACCCACTTTTACTTACTCATAGTCATGTCAGCTCTGTCACATGAATTTTCATAATAGAATTTATTGAATGTTGTTTAAGGCTGATTTTTACTAAATATAGTGACAGTGACCCTATCACCATCACCTTGATCCTGGTCAGGTGTTTACTGAAGATTAATGAATGAATCCTTTGTGGACTTTAGTTATGCAATGATACACATATTAATGCAAATTGTAATTCGTCATATTAACATATTTGTGTCACAGCCTGGGAATTATGTTCTGTTGGCTAAATGTCCCATCTTCTAAATAGGTCAATAGGTCAGCTCTAAACCACATGAAGCCTCTCACCAAAATGCATATAAGATGCTCAGTCATTTGAATTGATGTGCTCCCTGTGCTAAAAAGAGAAAAGATATTTTTTAATAAGTAAATGAAATATGAAAACATCTTGGAACTAATATGAAGTGTTACATCCTGTGAGGTTGTGTTGTATATTCTGTCTTATATGTGTTTAGTCCTTCAGGTTGGTCCCCTCTGTACTCTAGCCCTCCTTACTGCTTCAGCTCCAGCAGTTAACACTTCTGCCAAGGCTGGGATGGAAGCCAGTAACCCCAACTTCAATGCTCACTTGGTGTGTTGTGCTTGCGTGTGTGTTGAGATTCAGTGTTGTGTTTTACTGTTCTGATTTTGACCTTTGCCTGCCTTGACTACAAGTTTGATCTGCTTCTTGTTAATCGTTGCTGCCTTGTGTATATAATCTTTCTTTGCACGTGTAAATATTGAGACATTGTATGTATTCACTGGCACGAGGGCTATGACTGTCATTTTTGTTGGAGATGTTCATTTCTTTCTTTTTTCTTTTTGTTTAGGTCAGATAGCTAATCTCAGTTTGTTTCTGTTTTGTTATTTTTGGTCTTTTGGTCTGTGTTGTGACTCATTCCTGTTAACTCTGGGGCATCACATACATGTTCTGTTCTACCTCCTATATATATAACCTTGTGCTATTTCTCACACTTCATGTCCCAACTTGGTCATAAGAACTAATATTAAGATGAACATACCTAGAAGAAGCATTAACAGTAAAAGATTAAAGATCAGCATGATAGAGATGGTAATCTGCTGAAAGATAAAGCTGAAGGAGTTTACTGTCATAGCCTGTGGAGCTCCACACTTCCTGCAGCTGACACTGTTGATCAGAATATGTCTCACCAGGGGGCAGAGTGATGCCAGGGTTTATTAGATGTAATGTTTTAGTTGTAATTACTGCATCACACTGAGCGATTGACAATGTTATTTTATGATAACTTAGAAAATATTTTTCTTCACTAGATTATACTACACCTCTTGATTTAGACACTTCTGAATGTTGTGAATTGTTGATGACAAATCTTAGTTTGTTTTTATACATGTAAATGAATATAATATATATATAATTTAAATGAATCGTGGGAAAAACTGGCCAGCAAAGTACAATGAATATAAAACAGTACACACCAGCAACAAGTGACACAGTGCCTCTTTATTTTATTCTCTTTCTTCAGCTGCATATGTTACCACAAATGTCTTTTGTGTCTGTGGTTAACTGATAAGTTGGTAAAGGAAGTATCTTTGATATTAAACGTTAAACTTCAAATGAATTATTATATAGGTTTTTGTACAGTCTCTCAGTGACTCTGTATCACTGTGCTACTACTCTAAGAGCACAGTGATAGAGTGCAGAATCTGAGATCTGCAGATCTTTGATAGTAAGTTCAGTAGAGTCTGGGGATGTTACTGAATTGAATCGAGAGCCAGAGGGGTTGTGCTCCTCATCATCTGCTGACTTTGCGCCTTTATACAGTAAAAACTGTGGTGCGCTGTTAGGATATTGTTTGTACCAGTAAAGCCAAACATAATCACTGCTTGATTGATATGAACATCTCAGAGTAACAGTGTCTGTTTCCTTCATGACAATGTTGGCATCTTCATCTTTCGGCCAAATTTTATCTGCGAAACTGCCTGTTATACAGGAGAATATTGATAAAGATATAATACAGATATCAAAACATTCTAAAAATATTTTTGTGTAATACCCAGCATACCCCCAAAAATAATGTAAGACATTAAATTACATTAATTTTACATGAATTTAGTTAATTCCAATAGTAAATTGATGAATTGATGAAAATTACCTGTAACTAGAGTGAGAATCAGTGGTATGTATCTCACTATGTACAGTAAGTTGTATAGTTGATCCATTTCTGAACACAGCTCTGTGAGGATTCTGTATAATAGTGCTGTATGTGCTGAACTTTACACGTCTCTAGAAGGACACACCCAGGAACTGATGCTGTTGGAGCATAGAATTATACACATCATCATGACACTGGTGAACTGAGACATCAACACAATACAACATTATTCCACTATAGCTGAATAATCACAGTTATTTTTGTTCTTTTCTCACTCATTTGCAGTTAGATAATACAATGTGAATGTACACAACAGCCATGACTGAATACATTTTCTCTATTACACACAATTCCTTGTGCTCATATATTCTGTAGTATGCTTCCTCAGAGCTTCTCTTATTAAAGTGTTTAAACACATAAATACATTTCAGATGTATTGGTCTGTATCTTGTTTACACATGAATATACACATACGATATGAATCACTTAAAAACATTCAAATGGAAATTAGTATGTCATGTTAATATGGACTTATTGATATTAATAACAGCTGTTATAACAGGGTGGATAAGTAGCATTGTTTTGTCAGTTCAGAGCTCTCTTATATAAATGACAGATTTATATCTACATTCACTGTTGCAAAGAAACATTTAATTTAATATGAAAATAAAGTAATGAATAATATAAATGACCTACTAACATCAGTTATAGCTATGTATGTATAATCATGTATAAGTACATACAAACCCTCTCTACCCCATAAACAATATAAGAAGCTGCTTAGTGTCCTCCAACTGCAGCCTAAAAAATGTTGGCTGATGAAAATATGTTGTCAATAAAGCACGAGTACTAGTATTATAATCAGGTCAGATATGATCATAAAACAAACAGAAAGCAAATTCCACTGAGAGTTTTCTTTTTCATCCATTTCATCTGTTTATACAATCATACTCAATCATGACTCCGTGTTTTGTAAAAGGACATTGTCTTAGCTCACATGCAGCAAAGTAACATGCAGTTGTATTTACATGCATAATGACTGTCTGAATAGATAAATAAACATTTGTTACAATAAATCATATAAACTGTAAAGAAATTACATCCCTTAATATATTCATATGTATACATGTATATACACTTGACATGGTTCATTATTTTCTAGACATCCACACAGATGTTCTGTATTAATTGTTTTATATTAGATCTAATATTTACAGTAGTGTGTGATGGATTTATAATTCCCAATGTATTTCTATCTGAAATGCTGCACAGTTGTTTTTGTATTTTTTATATAAAAACAATAACATTTCTAAATGAAAAGCAATAATTTATTCAATAGTAACTGTAAAAAAAGTAAAACCAAACAGGAAACAATTGTTGAAAACAGCCATAAATCTCAACATTTAAACTGCAATGGATTTAAAAAATCTATCAATTCACATGATATACTTTCTGTCATATCAGGGGATTAAATAAAGAAAACTGAATTGAATTGAACTTTCTCCCACTGAACACTGTGCACAAGAGCAGAAAACAAATGATGCACTGATAAATAAGGCAGTTCTAGTGACTGGTCTGTTGTGGTTATACCATCTGTAGAGATAATGTTATGTGGAGAGCAGGTTTCCTGTGTAAAGCTTTAATACAAACAAATGAAAGTATACATGGCATATAAAATGAAGCGACAAAACAATGCAGTGTTAAATTACACAGATATACTCCATCACAACAGAAGTGACAAAGCATGTGAGTCTAATTCTTATATCCTGCAAAGCCTAAAACTCAGTCCTTAGTTCTGGAGATTTCCTCATTGTTACTGAGCCATCAGTAGTCTTTTTATTGCAATATATACTGAAGATGGCATGTACCAACATGACATTAAAATCCAGCCTGGTTCGCCTGTGAAACAGCAACCGCATTGAATGGCATTTGAAAAACAGCAAAGTGCAGATGAGCAGATACAACAGAGTCTAGATGCTGGTTTAGCCTCCCAAAGTAATAGCCGCTGGGCTTCACCCATTGTAATGGTACGAAAGAAAGATCAAACGTACCGACTATGTGTAGACTACAGGGCACTAAACGAGCGCACTGTAAAAGACGCCTATCCGCTCCCAAGAATCCAAGACACACTAGACACACTGTCCACGGCAAAATGGTTTAGCACATTGGACCTTGCTTCCGGGTACTGGCAAGTGGAGTTGACCCCACAGGTGAGACAGGCAGCGTTCTACAGCAGGAAGGAACTGTTTGAGTGGAACATCACGCCGTTTGGCCTTTGCAATGCTCCTGCGACGTTCCAGTGATTAATGGACCGTGTCTTGGCTGGAATGCAGTGGGAAATCTGCCTGGTATACGTAGACGACATCATCGTCCTGGGCAGGAATGTAAAGGAAATGCTCCAGCGGCTGGCACAGGTCTTCAAAAGGCTGTGCCAAGCGAACCTGAAGCTGAAACCCGCCAAATTTTGTCTCTTCTGCCGCCAGGTAGTCTACCTTGGCCACGTCGTCTCAGAGCATGGTATAGCCGCCGACCCAGAGAAGGTGCAGAAAATTCGAGAATGGCCACAGTTTGTGGGTCTCGCATCCTACTACAGGCGGTTTGTCAAAGATTTTGCTGCAGTTGCAAAGCCCCTTCACAACCTGTTGAGGAAACATGCCCGATTTCACTGGACCCCTGAGAGCCAACAGGCATTTGATGAGTTAAAGAAGCTGCTCACTACCACCCCCATCCTTGGCTACCCTATGGACAGTGGTGATCTTGTTCTGGACACAGATGCTAGCAATTTCGGAATCAGAGCTGTGCTTTCTCAATTACAGCAAGGGGAAGAACATGTACTAGCATATGGGAGTCGGAGTCTGACGCCAACTGAGCAGAATTAGTGCACAACGCGTAGAGAACTTTTAGCTGTGGTGGAGTTCACAGCACATTTTCATCAGTACCTGCTGGGCAGATCCTTCACTGTACACACAGACCATAGTACCTTACACTGGCTCCTGAGGATGAGAGAACCAGAGGGACATTTGGCCAGAGAGGCTTCTGGCTCGAGAAGCTTGGGTAGTATGACTTCAAAGTTGTTCATCACCCGGGGCACTGTCACAAAAATGCTGATGTGCTTTCTCTGAGGCCATGCTGTTCAACTTGCCCATGTAACCTTAAGAATCCCACCTTGAGTAGCCCTCAGCTCTGTCACCAAGCGGTCCAGTGTGACCTTGATGGCAAACCTATACATGATGAACCTGCAGCCGTTACCCCAGAGTCTTGTCCAGTGGGGGTAGTACAACCTGCCATTACTGCCAGTACCCTTCCATTCTCTGGGTGGACTACCGACGAACTGCGTTCTGCTCAGACAGCCGATCCGGAAATTGCTCCCATCAAGAGGTGGATGGAGGAAGGCAATGAATGACCTTCCTGGGAGAATGTGTCCCCCTATGGCCCAGCAACAAAAGCTTACTGAAGCCAATGGCAAAGACTGTACCTGAATGAGGGCCCTGAGTTTTATCCCCAGATAATCCTGCCGCGAGTTTTCTGGGAAGATGTAATGCGCCAGATGCACGAGGAGCCAGTGGGTGGACATTTCGGTGTGGAGCGAACACTGTCTCGGTTGGGGACCAGATATTGTTGGTACCAAATGCGAGAAGATGTTTCACTTTGGTGTCGCACATGCACATCGGTCTGCCGTTATGGGGCACCACTTACACTCCATAGTGACCAAGGCACCAATTTTGAATCGGAGGTCTTCCAGAGCATGTGTGAGTTGCTAGACATTGACAAAACCCGCACAACACCTTTCTGACCTCAGACAGATGGACAGGTTGTGCGATTTAACCCTCTGGGGTCGACGGCATTGTCAACGATGCCAATCACTTTTTTTCACTTTGAAAGTGTTTTTGTAAATGAAATTATATTGTAGCAACCCAGAAAAAAACATGCACACAAACGGTAGACGGTTGTCTTTCCAAAAAGGTTATTGCCAAATAAATGTTTGTTATTAAATTAATGTTAAAAAAAAAAAGCAAAAGTATGTCAAATTCTTGTCTCCACACTCACCGGAGCCCCGCCCCCGCACTTAGCGCTCCATTCACATGCAGGATTTATGTAAACGACTCTATTCAGATGGAAGTAAATGCTAATTGCTGTGTTGTTTGTGGGGAGTGATGTGCTAATGCGTGCCCGTGTCTAACAGAAAAAAAGGGCTTGAATGAAGAAACAAACCAAAAAAAATCTTCCACTCTTTGTGATCTGAGTATATAATGACTGAAATAAAGCTGTCAGAAAGTCAGAAAGCGTGCACCGATGTGAACAGCTTTATTTCAGTCATAAACCGTGGCAACTTTTGCTAAGCAGACAAAATGTAAAATCAATAATAGTACCACAGAAAAACAACATAGCACAAATATATACTCACTAAATAAACGCTAAATAAAAGTGAAAGTGCGTGCCGATGTGAGCAGCTGTATTCCAGTCATCATATACTCAGATCACCCCAAAAAAAATAGCACGATATGAACAGCTTTATTTCAGTCATAAACAGTGGAAACTTTTGCTAAGGAGACAAAATTTAAAGCAAATAATATAATAGTATCCCAGAAAAACAACATAGTTACCTGTGAATGGCTTCAATGTGGTTGTGAATATGCCTTTTAGCAAACGTTCTAAAAGCATTACATTTCAATGAAAATTTCAGAAACCATGCTTTATTTTTTGTTTCTCTCAACAAAACCTGGCCTCAGTGTACCCTGTTTTTGTAGGAGGAATCTGAATGTATAGGTGCAAACAGCTGAGACATCAATAGGAGTCCTGGGGAAACCTGGTGTCACCTGAGCCAGGTGTCAATAGGTCTTACATATTCATAAATAGTCATTGATTATTCAGGGAAACAGAGGCTCTGTTGAAAAAAGTTAGGCACATCAGTCACTTTACTCCAAATAAAAGGTCTTTCTGAGTGTTATAATTTAGCTATTTTTCTATGGGCCCACACCCAAGACTTTCATGAACTCAGTCCTGTGTTCAAAACAATCTGCAAGGTTTGTTTATTCTCCATTTTCACTGTTTTTTTCTGCTAGAGTTCAAAATTCTATTTTCGTGTATGTGTACTTTGACATATGCTTAAAAGTCACACATGAATCTAACATACTTACATCAGCCATATTATGAAAGCCCAGTTTGTGCTCTATGTAAAGTTGAAATGTATTAGGTACTACATTGGTAAAGCTTTGAAATTTACAAAAATTTAAGAAGAGCCCCGATTCACTGCAGGTTAAAGGTACTGCAAAGCAAGCCCAGCAGGGGGCACCCCCACAGGTAAATGCTAGCAACTGACAACAGGTGTGTTCTAAATGGATGTCATTTTAATATTGGTCCAAGGATTCATAGATTAAAAGTTTCCTACTGCCATGGGATTATCTACACATGATAGTGTTTGTAGGCTTGGTCATTTCCAGACGACTTTTAATGTTGTAAACTGTTAACCAGTTAAGGATACCTGAATCAGTGGAGTCAGGCTGGGGTATGCGGATTCGTCCGGGGGGACCTTCTGATCCGTAACACAAATCAATCGCCCCTTGAAAGCCAAAGCCTATTTGATCATCTTTGCTATCCAAGAGCATCCCTTCAAGGCCACAATTTACCCATCTTTGTAACCTCACCACGTTGTGTAATCTATTCCACGGATAAATTAGGGTGTCGGAGGACGAAGGTAGGTCTTACCCTGGATTACATTGTTGTCGTTGTTAATACTTTTATTTAGTGAGTCCCTGCAAGTAGAGCTGGTATAATGATCAAGGGAATTTTTTAAATGTGGAGACAGTCCATGTAGATGGTGGAGGTGTTTGGAATATGTTCTTGGCCATCAATGGCACAAATCAATCGTCTCTTGAAAACCAAACCCTATTTGAGCATATTTGCTGACCATCAGCATCCCTTCATGGTCACAATTTACCCATCTTCGTGAATTCCCCATTTTTTAATCCATTCTAAGAATAAGTGAGTTTGTCGGAGAGTGATGGAAAGGCCTACCCTGGATTACGATGGTGTTGGAAAGAACGCCTTCATTGAGTAGTGCGGAACAATGTGATCAGAAGTGTGTGCGCGCTCGCGGTTCATCTAGTTTGGAAAGCAGAGAAATAAAAGCTTATTTGCTATTTATTTTAGAGTTCATGTAAGTTATTCCATCCGGGAGTAAATTCTGAGGGAAGTTAAATGGCATGCATCGGCTAACTTTGTCCGTCTCATCCTTTTTTTCGAACACTGAACTAACGAACTGCTACCCTGCCACTGTGAGTTATCAGAGCAGAGGAAGTAACACAGGGTTCTTAAAAGTGTCCTACTACTGGGGTAAATATTACATTGTATTGTATATTATGTTATATTATATTATATATTTATTGTTTATTGTATATTTATTGTAAAATCAGTGTGACATTAAAGGATAAAGATCGTCCTACCGTGAGGGGCTGAGTGTTGTCAGAAGGAGCTCTTTCTCCCTGCAGGACGCGGTAACCATAGTAACCAGTGATTTCCGGATTGGACCTAAGATTTCCAGCCCAGCTACAGCTTAAAACCCGTCCATTTAAAAATGAAATAAAATAAAATAGCAGCCCCAAATGCATACTGTGATAACTAATACATTAACAAACAGAAAACCCAAAACAAATGGGTAAGTGCAAAGGGCACTATTTAGACACACACACACACACACACACACACACTGACAGACCCGCAGCACAGGCGATCTCACCCAGTGTCCAGCTCTTCAAGTCCTGCAGAAATCCGCGGAAGTTTTGATAATTTTATGATCATTCCTAAATATTATACAACATTACATTAGTAATATTGACTGTCAGATACTGAGTCAGGAAGTGGTTATGCCCAAGGCATAAGCGAACTAAGCGGCTGCTTAGGGCCCCGTAGCCACCAGGGGGCCCCCAAGAGTACATGAAATGACATCGTCTTTTTTTTTGATATCTGTCAATGGACAATGGTTATTATACAAAATGACAATAATTAGTTATAATTAGTCATATTGGTGGCACAGAGGGGCCCCCGAAATAAAATGTTAGGATATTGTTTGTACAATTAAAGCCAAACACAATGACTGCTTCACTCATAAGAAAGTGTCTGTTTCCTTACTGACAATGTTATCATCTTCATCCTACGGACCGATTTTATCAGATTAACATCATCACCTTCATCTACAACTTTATGAGGGAAAAGGGGCTTTATTGAATCTGCCATGGAGAAGAAAATGTAATGTATTTAAATTATTCTATTTTTGTATTTATTCAATTTTATACAAATTTACTAACAATTAAAATGAGTAAATATTTTAGTTTTTATATTTTATAAGTAGTGTCTTGACTTGTGGCATTTATTTGTTTGTTGTGATAAAGCATGTTCATTAGAGTTCATATTATTCTCCAAAGAAGTATTTATAACAGAGTCTACATCTTTGGAGGATGTGAGCAGAGTCCTAGCACCTGACCCACAATAAGATAACTCACTACACCATCTTGTGGAGAAATAAGAAAGACTTGGTTTTTAAGATAATTGAAGGTAATTTATTTATTAATGACATTAATAAATAAACTTCTGAACTATAATTAATATTATATAATGTATATATTTAGTATTTTTTGCATTTCTTTGTATAGCCTTCCCATACAGAGTTCCATAGAGTTCCTGGACTAAATCGCTGTTCCAGTTCACTTCAAATATTTTTCCATCTGATTTTATTCAGTAGGGTTAATTAAGTGTAGTGACCAAAGAACAAAACTGGAGCTATGATTGCACTGGTGTTAATTACAATCATACAGGTCTCACAAACAGAATATTGTCTATAGAGAAAAAGAGCTGCAGAGGAACAGAAACTTTTCCTCCAACAATTTTCTTCATCTATTGATCAAGAGGAGAATAAACTGTGCACCTGAGCCTTTCCTCATTAATGTTCAAGAACACGTCTGTTATAAACAATCAGCTAAAAGAACATTCTCACTCTAACTACATTTCACTGGCAATCAGAAACTGATATGTATTTATTTTATAGTTATGTTTGGTTACTTAAAGATGATTGTGATTACATTAAACAGTGTATTCTGGGTGGATGAATTGTTGTCAACAGCCTTTACTATAAATACACCAATTTATTTGAATTTATTGACAACAATTTATTATTTAGCAACTTAATTAAAATACTTGTTCTTTTGGTTTGTAACTTGCAAATTCAGCAATAGTGAAGAAAACCAAGTGGGCATAATAACATTGTTATCCTGAGTGTTTAGTTAGTTTGTGTTTGTTTTTTGAAATAAACATCATATTTATTCATATTCATGACAACTCTGCTTTACCTCACACAGCAACTCTTTCTCATCTACTAGACAATTAGCAAATCTTAGTATGCTAAAACTACAGTAAAACCAAGCCCCAGATCCATAAGCTGCAGCTGCAACCTAATGAATGGTCATTCAATCAGAGTTTATTTTTAGTACCTACTTTATCCTGGTCACACTTCCACAAGTGTCTATATACATTATATATACACACCTTCATTCATTCATTCATGCTTTGTCCTGGGCAGGTGAATCTGGAGCTTCTCCCAGCAACACTAGGGATGATGCAGGAATACACCCTGGATGATACAGCAGTCTAATGCAGGACAAAATGCACAGACACATTCACACACTCATTCAGACTTAGGGGAAATTTAGTGTCAGCAGTCCACCTTAAGTTGGAACATTTAAATCACAGTACAAATAAGAAAACAGAGGACAAGCTCAAAAGGCTAGAGTCATCATCCCTCCATCAAATAATTATGTTTAAGATTATAGACATTACCCTTATGTGCAATCAAATCTTGTCACTAATTTTTTTATATTATTATATTTATCTGAATGATCAAACTCACATCTGTTCAAATGAACATGCAGAATAAACATTTAATAAATGAATGTAGATGTAGATTTATGAATTAAAGTATAGTTGTGTTAATCCCTCATTTTCTTTTTAGGCTATTAGCTCCAGCTGCAAATGTTTTCACAAATGTTGTTTGTATCTGTGGTTAACTGATAAGTTGGTAAAGTGAGTCTCTTTCATCTTCTGTGGTTTTAGAAACTTAATATACCATGTTGATGTATTTGTAAAGCCTTTCAGTGACTCTGTATCACTGTGTTCCAACTCTTAGAGCACAATGATAGAGTGCAGAATCTGAGAGCTTAATACCTCTGATAGTAAGTTCAGTAGAGTCTCTGCTTGTTTTCGACTCTAGTCGATGATCATCAGGAGTGCTATCAACACCTGCATTTGACCTTGCTCCTTTATACAGTAAATACTGTGGTGCGCTGTTAGGATATTGTTTGTACCAGTAAAGATAAATGTATTCACTGCTTGCCTCATATGAACATTTCAGAGTAACAGTCTCTGTTTCTTTCCTGACAATGTTTGCATCTGTTGGCCAAGTTTTATCTGCAAAGCTACCTGGTGTGACAAAAATATAAAGAAACATGTCAGTGAAGTATTTTTTGTAATTCCAATATTGACTTAAGGAATCAAGAAATTACTAGATTAATACAAACATGCTTATTAATTAATGCAATTATTTAACTGATTAAATATCATTGTAATAATTAATAACTGATTGAAAATTACCTGTAACTAGAGTGAGAATCAGTGGTATGTATCTCACTATGTACAGTAAGTTGTATAGTTGATCCATTTCTGAACACAGCTCTGTGAGGATTCTGTATAATAGTGCTGTATGTGCTGAACTTTACACGTCTCTAGAAGGACACACCCAGGAAGTGATGCAGTTGTAGTATAACTTTTTACAGATTATTACATAACAATATCAGTGAGAGTGAACTGAGTAACCAGTACAACACAGAACAAAAACACTGTTACTTCACAAACCATTGCATCAGACATGCTATTTTATCATTGTAAAATATTTATTCCTAAATAAAAGGATATAAAGGTTTGACAGCGGCACACGCAGCACCGCACGCGAGTGGTCTCCTTGTTTGTAGCAGTATCCATTGTTCAACTTCAACTGAATTGACTTTATTTTACTGTGAATACTGTGCACAAGAGCAGAAAACAAATGATGCACTAATAAATAAGGCAGTTATAGTCACTGCTAAAAAACCCCAGAATTGTTCTGTAGTGGTTATACCATCTGTAGAGATATTGCTATGTGGAGAGCAGGTTTCCTGTGTCAAGCTTTAACACAAACGAATGAAAGTACACACATTGCAGTGTTAATTTACGCAGATATACTACATAACTAATAAGACTAATTAAATCTAATTAAAAACAATTTCTGAATCTACAAAAATCAATGTTAACTCACCGAGTGAAAGCCACAGACACATGAATATAACAGTGAACATGATGGATGAGCTTATAAATGAAAATAAAATTTCTGCAGTCTGATATATTAACATTATAAACATTCATGAAGCTCCACCCCCCAGCATCACATGACAGTGTCACTAATGTTACTGACAGATTGTTGATTCTTACTGAAGCTTTCTGGCTTTACATTCAGCACCACATGGATAAATTTTCCTGAGCACATGGTAAACAAACACAAACTGATAGCATGAAAAATACTTCAATAAAATAAATGAACTAATGAATGTGGAAGTGAGTGTGCATTGTGGGAAGTGGAGTCTGGTACAATGCAGGATGGGAAATGGAAATTTAGGTGTGTGTAGACCTAATGACCTGTTTATTAAATAGGATTACAAACAGTTGAGGAGTATTTTACTGTGGTGAGGAACAAACCAGCCTCATTTCTTTCTCTAATCTATCATTTTTTATCAATATCATCTGTACTGTTGGATTTTTATATCATTATTTTTCATTTAAGCATGAAACTGTGTACAAATAAAGAGTGTAGTATTCATATTATCTCATGACAAACATCCCATTGCAAGTGAACATGTACATTTCATTTTTACAGAAATTGCATGTATAGCCCTACTACAAGTTCAGTTTCCTTTCTGGATTCAAGCAAACTCCTTTCAAGGCTTGATGATGTGTTGAAAATGACACTAATTAGCTTGATTGTACAAGCAGAGATTATTAAAACATTCTGACTGGTTCTAGACTTTTTTATATATAAAAGTATTATCTATGTAAGGCTGAAGAATAGCTGTAGTCTTTATAATTGTGTAAAGTATTCATAATCATAATGTCAGCATCTCTGGGGGATGTAAGCAGAATCCTAGTACTTGTCCAACAATAAGATAACAGCCTCCACCATCTTGTGGTGTTTTACTCAATCTTAAAACTATATCCCAATTTGCACATAAAAAAATCTGCTGGGAAAAAGAAGCCATGGTTTTGTTTGATTGTTTGTTTTTTCACAAATTATGACAATAATAATTTTCAGAACATTTCTTTATTCAACTCCTGAACTTGTACAGAGCCTCAGCTGCTTCACTGAAGTTCAGAAATGGTCCCAAATGGACCCTCTGAGTACCTTTCTGTTTAACTTTCTGTCTAATGTAACTTCTGGTTTCCTGGCCAAAATAGAATAGTTATAGAAGAATAGAAGAAGAATGAATGAATGAATGAATGAATGAACTGTCTACTAATAATCAAATATTATAATAATATAAACTCTTTATAAATCTTGAGAAAGAAAGAGAGACTTCCCCAAAAGGGCATGTAGCAAAACTGTGTGAAAGTTTTTGTACAGTGCAGCTGGATTTCCTGTCACTGTGGGCCTCAGAGCACAGTAGTATAGAGCAGAGTCTGATACAGCAGCAGAGGAGATGATCAGATACACTTGTTTATCATCAACTTTAACAGACATTCTTGGGGGAGGATCAGAATTATAAGTTCCACTTTGATCAATATAAAGAAGGAACTCAGGTTTAGATTTTGGATATTGTCTGTACCAGTACAGGTAGTTGTTTCCTGAAACACCACTGAATTTGTATTTGCAGGACAGAGTAACATCATCACCTTCATCTACAGGTTTCTGATTGAAATCTGGCTCTATTGAATCTGCCATGGAGTCACCTGTCATAGAGAAGAGAATATAATGTTTAAATAATCAACAGGAAATACTTAAGTCAGACCCACACTCTGCATTTTCACACTGCATCACCACACAGACTAATATTTAATATAATATAGTTAATATTTCTGTAATAATAAAAAGTCAATGTTAACTCACCTAGTGAAAGCCACAGATACATGAATATAACAGTGAACATGATGACTGGTCTTAGCTCAGTGAAAATAGTGGAGATCTTTCTGTAATCTAATATGTTAACACCATAAAGCTTCAAAATTGCTCCACCCCACAGCATCACATGACAGTGTCACCAATGTTGTTGTCAGATTGTTGATTCTTACTGAAACATCCTGGCTTTACATTCAGCCTCATATGGGAAACCTGTCCAGAGCACATTTAAGTAAACACATACTGAAAGGAGGAAATTAATGTATTTATGTAAAAATTATCAATTTAATCTAGTAAAAATCTAATCTAATAATTACATTGTCAGTATTTTAATTATATATGTTAGTGATGTCTCTAAATTAGAGAATTATTGTATAAACACCAGCAGGCAGATTAATGTTAGAAACACTAAGTGGAAGAGAATAAGGTTTAATTGAATAATTTTTTTACTTGATAATTAAGGTTTAAACTCACAATAGCATCAGAAGAAGAGAAAGAAGAGTAAATGCAGATTTACAGACAAGTTTCCAGTTTTCAGTGTTTCTGACACAGCAGGTACTTTTGTTTGTCACAGAAATGACATTAGATGAGTATTTATTCTTATGACAGTTTAGTGTTAAGTGGACAGTTGTGTTGTTTAATCAGAATGATATCTCTGAAATTAGCTTAGGCACTAAGAGTAACCAGGGCAGGGGTTAGGATATTATATCAGCAGTATGTATGATAGAAGAACAAGTATACTCTATGTCACAAAGGTTTTACTGTGAAAAGTAGCTTCCATCATCTCAGAGAATGTGAGCAGGTTGTGTGGTAGTGTCTCTAGTACTTAACCCACAATAAGATAAGTGACTGCGCCATCTTGTGTTCATTGAAGAGAAACACCTTAACTTGGACAAAATAAAAACCTGCAAACAGTTCATACAGCCATTCATATATATTCATACTGTGGATTAGTAATTATATATTAGAACTTACATTTAAATTGTATTTACAACACCAGGTTACGTTATTTAATGTAAAGCACAAAAATAAATAATAATAGAAAACTAAAAGGAAACAGATGTTGAAAACAGCTGTAAATCTCAACAACTAAACTGAACTGGCCATTGAGAAATACTTTATGTTCACATGACATACTTCCTTTCCTATCAGGGGATTAAACACACACACACACACACACACACACACATCTTATTATTTGCTGATACTTTACTTATGGTTTGCTGATAATAAGATAATCCTTAGTTTTGAAGATGATCTTCTGTTGAGGTTGAACTAACCCTAGGAAAATGTGCTAGGAGAAATTGCACTTCTGTGTGAATGAGTGTGTGAAAGGGTTTGTGGAGTGCAAAGGACTGACATCCCATTCAGGGTGTTTTCCCACCTCATGTCTGGGACAGACTCTGTATCTACTATGACCCTGACCAATAGAGAAAAAGATAGAATCCCCCAAAAGGACATGTAACTTTCTCTAAAGCATTGGAAGAGCTGCTTTCAATATAACAAAACTGTGTGAAAGTTTTTGTACAGTGCAGCTGGATTTCCTGTCACTGTGGGCTCCAGAGCACAGTAGTATAGAGCAGAGTCTGATACAGCAGCAGAGGAGATGATCAGATCCACTTTCTTATTCGTTTTATCTTGCTCTTTTTTAAGTTTTATGGACAATCGTGGATGAGGTGGTTGAGCCTCAGTGACAGTTTCAGTGCTTTCAAGAATCAGCAGCAGAAACTCGGGTCTTGATCCAGGTTTTTGTCGATACCAGTGGAGACTGTTAACTGATCCAGTATATGTGCAGGACAGTGAGATGTTGCTGCCTTCCATTGAAAATACATTGGTGTGATCTGGTTTAATGTTATTGTCAGCAGCCTCTGCTATAAAAACATTACAACAATATTGTGATATTTTAATCATAAATGACACATTTCACATGAAAAATTGTGTCTTCTTAATTAGAAAAAATAATATTTTGTGTGCAGTGTATATGACTTACCAACATCAGCAAGAGTGAAAAACACCACGAAGAGGAACAACATTGTTTTCCTGAGTGTTTAGTTCAAACCTCTAGCTTTAGAAATGAATGTCAGTGTTACTATTTGATGTACATCTCCACCTCTAGCTCCACCTACTTGTATTTATGTATATTCATGACAGATCTGCTGTTCTGAATACTGTTTATATAAAGCTTGTAGAAATATTTTTGTCTTAATAAATCAATGTGGTCCTGAGAAGCAATGGATTCACTCATACCATCTACTCAATTTTTCTGTGATATTTTGACATTAAAAGTTATAACACATGTTTTTGGGTCTCTCTCTCTCTCTCTCTCTCTCTCTCCTTTCTTTAGTAGGTGGTTTTTGGGATTGCACTGTGACACTGATTTTGGAATATGGAAGAAATATTTATACAAATACCTATGTCTTCATAGCCCCCATATATTTCTCTTTCAAATACTGCTGAATTTGTCATTTCCATGTTTTTTTTCCTCACAAGAAAACAGATATTGATAGTAGCTGTAAAACTTAACAACTCCACTGAATTGGCCATTAAGAAAGTCTTGTTGTACATCCTGTCCTAACAGGGAAGTAAACACACAAAATTACTTTAGATTTACTTAAATACTTGATTATTAATCAGAAGATAATATTTGAAACCTCTTCTTCTTCTTTCTGCTTTTCCCTTCAGGGGTCTCCACAGCGAATCATCTCTCTCCACCTATCTCTATCTTCTACATCCTCAACACTTGCACCCACTAGCTTCATATCCTCCTTTATTACATCCATATACCTCCTCTTTGGCCTTCCTCTTTGCCTCCTTCCTGACAGCTCCATGTCCAACATTCTCCTACCAATATACTCACTCTCCCTCCTGTGAACATGTCCAAACCATCTTAATCTGGCCTCCCTAACTCTGTCCCCCAAATGTTCAACATGAGCCGTCCCTCTGAAGTACTCGTTCCTAATCCTGTCCAACCTTGTCACTCCCAAAGAGAACCTCAACATCTTCAGCTCTGCTACCTCCAGCTCTGACTCCTGTCTCGTCCTCAGTGACACTGCCTCTAAACATACAGCATGGCCGGTCTCACCAATGTCTTGTACACCTTCCCCTTGATTCTTGCTGTGAACATTTTGTATCACACAGAACTCCCAACACCTTTCTCCACCCATTCCAACCTGCCTGCTCTCGCTTCTTTACCTCTTTCCCACACTCTCCATTACTCTGGACTGTTGACCCCAAGTACTTAAACTCCTGTACTTTCTTCTCCTCTTCACCCTGTAATCTTACTGTTCCACTTCCCTCCCTGTCATTCACACACATGTACTCAGTCTTACTACGACTGACTTTCATTCCTCTTCTCTCCAGCGCAAACCTCCACCTCTCCAGGTTCTCCTCCACCTGCTCCCTGCTCTCACTACAGATCACAATGTCATCTGCAAACATCATTGTCCAAGGAGACTCCTGTCTGACCTCCTCTGACAACTGGTCCATCACCATAGCAAACAGGAAGGGGCTCAGAGCCGATCCCTGATGCAGTCCCACTTTGAACTCCTCTGTCTGACCTACAGCACACCTCACCACTGTCCTGCTCCTCTCATACATGTCCTGCACCACTCTGACATACTTCTCTGCTACTCCTGACTTCCTCATACAGTACCACAGCTCTTCTCTTGGCACCCTGTCATACGCTTTCTCCAAGTCTACAAACACACAATACAACTCTCTCTGACCATCCCTATACTTCTCCATCAACATTCTCAGAGCAAAAATTGCATCTGTTGTGCTCTTTCTGGGCATGAAGCCATACTGCTGCTCACAAATTTCCACTACCTTCCTTAACCTAGCTTCCACTACTCTTTCCCATAGCTTCATTGTATGGCTCATCAACTTTATCCCCCTATAGTTGCTGCAACTCTGCACGTCACTCTTATTCTTAAAGAACGGCACTAATACACTTCTTCTCCATTCCTCAGGCATCTTCTCACTCTCTAAAACCCTGTTAAACAAACTAGATAAAAATTCCAAAATTCAAACTTGCCCATCACCTCCTCATCACCTGTGTTCCCCTCACCAACATGTCCATTAAAATCTGCTCCTATCACCACTCTCTCACCTGTGGGAATACTCTCTGTCACCTCATCTAATTCACTCCAGAATCTCTCTTTCTCCTCTAACTCACAATCTACCTGTGGGACATAACCACTAACAACATTCAACATCACCCCTTCAACCTCTAACTTCAGACTCATCACCCTGTCTGACACTCTCATCATCTCCAGAATATTCCTCACAAACTCCTCCTTCAGGACCACACCTACCCCATTTCTCTTACTATCCACACCATAATAAAACAGCTTGAATCCTGCTCCTATACTACGAGCCTTGCTACCCTTCCACCTGCTCTCCTGTACACACAGTATATCCACCTTCCTTCTCTCCATCATATCAGCCAGCTCTCTACATTTCCCTGTCATAGTACCAACATTCAGAGTTCCTATTCTCAGTCCTTCACTCTTACCTTTCCTCTTCTCTCTCTGTATACACACTCTCCTCCCTCCTCTACTTCTTCGACCAACAGTAGCCCAATTTCCACCAGCGCCCTGTAGGTCAACGGCGCCGATGGCGGTCGTTGTTAACCCGGGCCTCAAACCGATCCGGTATGAAATTTAGAGTACTGACGATGCGCATGGTTAAATTTGGCAATGTTTTATGCTGGATGCCCTTCCTGACGCAACCCTCTCTGGGCTTGGGACCAGCACAGAAGTCACTGGACTGTGACCCCATGGCTAGATTAAGATACTATTTGAAACCAAAACACATTAATAAAATTTTTCTTAGTCTTTTTTTATCTTTCCCAAACTGAACACTGTGTAAAACAGTAGAAAAAAGCAGTACACTAATGAATGAGTTCTAGTCAACTTTGAATGAGGAACCTGTCCTAAGCACATAGTAAACAAATACTGACAGCATGTAATTTTTAATAATAAAAACAATCAACCTATTATAAATTGGACAGTAAATAGCTAAATATATACCTGCCATAAATAAGACAGTTTGGAGGGTATTTCACTGAGGTGATATAATAAATGATTTCTTTGTCTATTTTTCTTTGTGATTTGACTCAATTGTTTTTTAGTATAATTAATATAGCCATCTGCTTAATAAAGCCACTATGAAAACATTAGTTTACCTGACGGATCCAGGTACAGCCTGAGTCTTGCCGAATCGTCCACAGAAATTCATCAACAACACTTTGCTGTTCACAGAGTAGCATTGGTGAACCCCTTATTATTAACAGTAGTGCAGATTTATTATCAGATATAATTAGGATCATCTGTTTCATGGGGTAAAAACAAAAATCTCACTTAGAAATTTCCTAAACAGACTTTATACAGGTTCTGCAGATGCAGTGTCTCAAAGGGTAATAGACACATTCCCAATACCCACAGCAATTAAGTGCTGAAGTATTTCAATCAATGTCAAAAGCACACTGGGAAATCACACTAGGGGACATTCTTATTATTCGAGAAGTCTTTTCTGTTCAGCAAGGCCTTGTGATTTATTGAGCTTGCTGTCAGCTCTTGACTGATCACAAATAACATGTAACACCAACACTAAAAGACAGAAGGAGCACACAGCTGCCTGAGAAAGCTGACTGGCTAATATCAGTGCTGGATCAAGTGCTATTTTATAAACTGCTAAATAATGAAGAGTGAAGTCTTCAGTTCACTAGTGTTACATTAAAACACTTACAATAAGCACTGTGAAGTAGATCTTTGCTCCAGGCTCCCGAACGTCTACATCCCACTTGATGAGCGCAAGCAGGCGCTCCGAGAGTCCTCCCTGAACCTTTAGGAAAGGGAGACGACAAGCTCCGTTAATGTCAGGGTTTAAAATATGGGAAAACAAAATGAAATAAAATAGATCCTGTTCTCAAACTACATTCAAGCATCGCTTTTAAATCTCCCGATAAGACGCTTACTGGCTGAGGCGTTAAGCCCTTCGTGAAGTATCCGCAGAGAAGCAGCTCGTAAAACACGTCCACGAGGTTGTAGTGGTAGGCCTGCAGAGAGCAGAAAAGTTACAAAAAGAAATTAACTTTACATAATGGAGCCCTAATGGAGTTCTCTATTATCAAAGTCTTTCAGATTTAAACAGCTGTCATGTTACACAGACATTCATAAGCTTACACAGGACCCGGAGAGCTCTGCTTTGATGGAGTCCCGATGAGAAGGAGTCCTCAGGAACCGAATCGGAGCCACGGAGGCCAGCTGTACGCCAACTGCATCCTGTTAAAACGTAAAAAACAAAAAAATCTCTGTAATTCACTTATGGTGTTCTAGATGGCGACTTAATTTACACCTTAACACGAAGCAGGATGTAAGCCTAAACATGTCCTGTTCTCCAAAAAGGATGACGTACTGTACATTTCCTCCCGCCGCCCCATCATAAGTGCTTCTTCTCATCGCAGTTTCATAATAACACATCTAACATTCTGTCACGTTCCTTACAGTAAAAACAGCTTGAGTAAAATAAAGGAAAGGTTTGTTTACCGGTTAAAAGGTTTGCATTACTCATTACGATATTTATCTTAATGATGCTACCAAGTTAATTATCCAGGCTTGCTAACAGTGTAGATAAACCAGTGTTTTTTTCACCCACACCCAGAAATAGAGGATTTTGATATTTTAAAAAAAGGGAGACGGAAAAATACAAAAATTTCCTTTTTAACGCCGAAACGTTAATGAACCTGTGAGTTTATAAACTAGTTAAGCTGAGAATAAACAGACAAATATTAGCATTAGTTAGCAGTATCTAGCATTAGCATTAGCTTGTGTAAATTCACTGTACACGTTGACTGATTAAAGTCTCAAAAACCTCCTGTCCCAGTCCATCATCCGAAATCTATCTAAATATTATACGGAATAATTATTAAAACCTTCACCCGAGTTCAGCAAGCTTTACACTCTATATGATATTGTGTAAATGAAATGATTAGCGAGGTTCGCTAGCTAGATAACATACATCTGTAACCAAGTCCTGTAATTGGCAGCAAACCTTTTACATTTCCCTGGACAAGCACACTCCACAACTCCTGACACTTTTCAGAGCTAAGGCATCGAAGGATGGTACCATTGGCAACCAGATGGCTAAAATATTAAAAGACTATCATGAACAAGTAAGTGGAATTCCCATTGAACATACTCAAGGGCTGTACAGGTTAAAAACATTAACAATAATTAAAATCAGTTAAATATAATAATGATGAATGTTTTCAGTTGCCAGAAAAGACAAAAACATGAAGGCATTCTAAAACAGTAGTCTATACAAACAAAATAAATAAATTACACAAAGTAGTGTAGAATAACATGCAAGTAAGTGAATGATGATAATTTTTGTGTGTGGATGAACTAATCCTTAAAATGTGCTTGTGCTGTTATTAAACTGCCTAAAGGAATTTGCCTGTTATGTGGATTAGTAAGAAAGTGCCAGGTAATAACTAGTGCTGTTACATGTTGTAGCTAGGTTTGCAGTGTTAGAATGTTGTCTCATCATTAATCATGTTAATAAATTCAAAATGTTGCTTAGTTGGGAATTAAAAGTATGGTCATTTTTTGTTTTGTCTTTAAGGATCAGGATGACATCAGTGTCATTGGAACTCTTGTCCTGGCTGGACTGCCGCTTTACTTGAAGGAAGACTCGTCAGATGTTTTCAAGACACACACGGTAAGGCTCATCAGGACTACTTTCTGAAACATTTTGATCTTTTTGTTCACATCGAAAAAAATACAGCTAGAGTAGCTGTACAGTTGATCATTTCAGTAATCTTAAAGGAAAGGTTTACTCAAATGATGATTATATAATTCATTTACTCACCCTCGTGTAATTCCATTAGATTTTTGTTAAAGGTACGTTTAAATCTTTTTCTCTCCTTTTGTCTGTCCAATTAAAGGCAATCTGTATTTTCAAGCTTCAAAAATTACTTTAATTTAGACTTTACTAAAATATTAACATGGTTCAACACACACATTAAACACATTATCTAAATATAATATCTAAATTTGATGTGCATTGTTTTCTGTATGTTTATATCATTGTCATATGTAAAGCTCATACTCCAAAG
This sequence comes from Hemibagrus wyckioides, assembly GCF_019097595.1. Classification (NCBI taxonomy): domain Eukaryota; kingdom Metazoa; phylum Chordata; class Actinopteri; order Siluriformes; family Bagridae; genus Hemibagrus; species Hemibagrus wyckioides. The sequence goes on along the minus strand of NW_026690782.1, from coordinate 216,875 downwards.
TCATGAACATGATCTGCACTATTCGCAGAGGCTTGTTATGTTGTAATTATAAGGTTTAGTTAATTCTAATGGGAACCACTGGTATTAATTTTGTTTTGCCTCTTTGTTTTTTTGTTTGTATGTCTTGATTGTCCTTGAAGATGACGTGGTGATGTCTTCAAAATCCTGGGTCAGTGCTCTGATGCTGCTTTTTGGGCTGCTTTATGCCCTTCATATCAGCTACCCCAAGAAGCTGACTTTTTTTTTTTGGTTCCTGCAACCAAGGAAAGTTAGATTTTGCTTAGTCTTTAAATCTGTTTGTGTTCAGGTAACAGATGTAATTAAGTCCAAATAACTTTTTAGCTACACAAATGGTTTGAGGAAACCGATTGCCTTAAATGGTTTGAGTTGACTGAACTCAAATTAATCAAGACTAACTTTATCAGTTTGTGTTCTGTCAACTCAAACCATTTAAGACCATCGATTTCCTCAAACCATTTAAGTAACTATATATATATATATATATATACTTTACTACTTTTTTATTTATTGATTTATGCCACAGAATTACCACAAACATTGTTTGTGTCTGTGGTTTTCTGATAACAGGTTGGTAAAGGAAGGATCTTTGATGTGGTTTTAGAATCTTCATTTATATTGGTTTATACGTTTTATTAATATTGACTTAAGAAATAAAGAAATGACTGGATGAATAATAAAAAAACATGGTTATTAATTAATGCAACTAATTAACTCATTAAATATGATTGTAAGAATTAAAACTTTTGGTAAACTGATTAAAATGAATTACCTGTAACTAGAGTGAGAATCAGTGCATCTGACTTCACCTCTTAAACATATCTTTTGGAGTTAGAGGTCAGGGCTGTGTCTCAAAAGACACAATAACTCACAATACTTTAACCTTTCATACTAACTTTTTAAACTTTTTAACCATGAAGTCATGACATTGAAAACTCACAGCTGAAAATGTTAAATATGAATTCCACACGTTTACTTTCTTTGTTGCTTGTTTTAATCTGCTTCTGAGAGAAATTCCGTTTCCAAGCACGTCATTTAATGTGTTTGACTTCATGCAACAGTATTAAACTCATGAAATATACTGTAGGGATTAAGTTGTAATGTTTTATTTATAAGGCCATATACATCAACGTGTTTGGAGTAATGTTCAAAGCAGATAAGTTATACCTACCTTATTATTAAAACAGATGGATGTGCATGCAATGAGTAAAATTTCATTTTTATGCACTTTTATGCATATGCATAAGTCGTTTTATTAATACCTTAATTTCACTATACACAAATACGGCTAATATATTATTCATCACTCTAAACATGTTAATGTGAATAATGACATTATTCTCAAAATATCACGAATTTAATCCCGTATTGCTACGAATCTCGTGATTTTTACGTTATTCTCATAGTGTTAACTTTATTCGCGAAATATTACTACTTTGTCACAATTTTATTTAGTTTGACTTTTTTTCTGGAATAACTACCAGTTAAATTTTGCATTATAATGACTTTAATCTGAAGAGGTTTTCCATTTTAAATTTTATCTTTGCACTGGCATCTTTAAAGTTGAACAAAAACAAGTTGTGTGCAAATGGCAGGACAACACCAGCGCAATTAAGTATTTACAAAGCACATAAAATACTTCGCAGCTTTACACTCACACAGTCACGGGTAAATTTATACATATTCATTTAAAATGTAAATATTATTATATATGTATTAAAGTATTAAAATATATACTTTAGAAACTGTGTTTATGTCTTTCAGAATTTATTGTGGATGTTTTCTCACAATCACTACATTACATGTGCAGTTAACAAATTTACTGGACACTTTTTAATGTAACGTGATAAATTACAAGCGTATTTAACAAGAGTATGAAGACTACATAGCAAACTTTGAGTGATTATACTGTATAATGTGCTCAGGCCAGAGGTGTACCATGTGCCACCTGGTGGAGATTCTGTGAAGTACAACACATGCATTTAAATACCAAAGCGCCGACATCTGTATACATCAATTTAATTCAATTTTCAATTCAATTTTATTTCTAAAGCACATTTCAATTCAACCTTAGTTTGCCAAAGTGCTGTACAAAAATAAAGGGAATAAAAATAAAAAGGATGAAAGCAGGAAAACACATACACATTACAAACAATTAACAGCAGAAGAAAAGAGATGCGTTTTTAACATAGATTTGAATTCAGCTAACGTGGAAGCAGTTCTAATGGGTGATGGCAGGCTGTTCCACAGCTTAGGACCAGCTACTGCGAAGGCTCTGTCTCCCCTGCGTTACAGGCGAGACCATGGTATTCACAAAAGATGACCATCTTGGGATCCAAGTGACCGAGCAGGATTGTAAGTGGTGAGTAAATCGGAGAGATATCTTGGAGCTAAGTTGTTAAGAGCTTTATAGACCAATAACAGAATTTTGTAATCAATTCGATATCAGACTGGCAGCCAGTGCAGGGAGCGTAACATTGGTGTGATATGGTCTCGTTTGCAGCTACCCGTGTTTGCAGACACCAGAGCATGCAATGCATACCAGTTACTCTGATTTGGAATAAATTAGCCTGCATTAAGCTTTCAGTAAATGAACAATTATGCAGTGTCATGTGAGTTTAAATTGGGAGTGAGCAGAAACAAAGTAGCTTGAAGACAACTGTCATGTAACAAAGACTCTTTTTCACTGACTTTTTTCTTCTATAAGAATCCGTCATTGTTGTGATATGCTAATTAGGACATGCGGAAGTGTCACGTGACTTTCTGGCTCCTCCTGTCTCATTTTCTCATTACCTCGTTGCTGGTCTGTGTGATTGGTGTTAGATGATATATACAGTTCAAGGTGATAAATGTGGAGCCTTGCCTTGTCTTTAATGCACTTCTAATTTAATTATAAATTTCACTTAGGAGTAAAGGATTGTCACCAGCAGAACTGCCTTGAGTATAACAAAACTGTGTCAGAGTTTTTGTACAGTGCAGCTGGATTTCCTGTCACTGTGGGCACCAGAGCACAGTAATATAGTGCAGAGTCTGATACAGCAGCAGAGGAGATGATCAGATCCACTTTCTTATCTTTAAGTGTAGCATTCATTCTTGGGGGACGGTTTTCACTTAGATCTCCAGTTTTGTAAATATAAAGAAGGAACTCAGGTTTAGATTTTGGATATTGTCTGTACCAGTGCAGGGAGAATCTTGTATCACTTGTTTCATATTCACAGGACAGAGTAACATCATCACCTTCATCTACAACATTCTGAGTGGAAAGTGGCTTTATTGAATCTGCCATGGAGTCACCTGTTATAGAGAAGAGAACATAAAGTTTTACACAATCAAGCCAGAATTACACACAGAAATCATGCTTTCTATAACACCAGACAATTAATAAACAATACATAATATCTAAACTAACAAAAGGTGTTAACTCACCTAGTGAAAGCCACAGACACATGAATATAACAGTGAACATGATGACTGGTTTTAGCTGAATGAAAAAGCTCTTTCTGTACTCTAATATATTACCATGATAAATGTTCAGGAAGCTCCACCCCCCAGCATCACATGACAGTGTCTCCAGTGTTGATGACAGTGAAACATCCTGGCTTTACATTAAGCCTTGTTTGGGAAACTGTGCTGAAACTGTTTACATTGTAAACAAACAAAAACTGACAGCAGGAAAAAATTACTATTAATTAAAATGAGTAAATATTTTATTTTATTATTTTTTATATTTTATAAGTGGTGTCTGGACAAAAAGGTATTTGAAAGAATGTTTATTAAATAGGATTACATTTTCATGAGGTGGTATTTTATTAGGTGAGGAACAAACCAGGCTCTTTTCTTTCTCTTATCTATTATTCTTTATTGTGGATTAAACAACAGATAGAGTCGATATTATTTTGCAAAGAAGTATTTATAATCACAGAAGTCTACATTCTTGGGGATGTGAGCAGGGTCCTTGTATTTGGCCCACAATAAGATAACTCACTACGCCATCTTCTGGAGAAAAGAGAAAAACTTTAACAAACAAATCTTTTTTCTTTAAATTCACAAATTAGAACAACAAATAGTAATTTCTGAACTTCTGTACAGAGCCTCAGCTGCATTAAATTCAGAATTGGCTCTGTGGACTTTTCTGAAAAACTTTCTATCTAATGTAACTGAGTAAACTAGGGAAATACAGTATCTTTTAAAACAACAATATTTTTCCCAAATCAACAAACTGTTGTTTAGAGAGAAAAGCAATTATTATTATTATTATTATTATTATTATTATTATTATTATTATTATTATTATTATTATTATTATATTTTTAATTCTTCAATTACAAACAAACAAAACAAGATACATACTCAAGTTACACAATATGACGATATATAGCCAGCAATAGGTTAAGCAAACCATTAACAAAGCTGATTAAATATCATAATATCATCAAAAATGAATAAACAGATAAAAATAAATGACCTGTAACTAGAGTGAGAATCAGTGGTATGTATCTCACTATGTACAGTAAGTAAATCAATTCAATAGCATACATCAGGTAATTGTTGTGAATATGTAATATAAACAGAAAGAGACTAATGTCTAGGATCCTGCATTCTCCCCACTGTGGCCTAAGCACAGAACCAACCCAGCCACTGGTGGTTGCACAAGTCAGTGCATTTTCAAGCTGAGATTAATTGGGAGGTGTGGGAGTAATTTTTGAATGGTTTAAAGTGGTTTAGAGTGTTTAAAGTGGTTTTGAATGTTTTAGTGTTTAGAGTGTATATGAATGCATTCTTGTTTGTGTTTGTATAAAATAATCAGAGGACAGCATGGTTGGGTTGTCAGGCACCACCTTAATTTATTGGGCACCTCTATTTACAGTTTTAACAATGAATGGTTAAACACTACGAAGTTTGGGTGCGAGACTTTGTTGACAGTAGATGAGATTTGGACGGAGTATCAATCTTGGTATGGCTGGGGTTGGAGCTGTGCCCAAGGTCCTGAGCAGAAGCGCAGCACATCATAGGAAGTCAAGGGTAGCAGGAGATAGAGCTAGGAATAACTGGAAAACAAGCTGGAAAAGTCCTATTGATAAGTGCACAGATGTCCACTATTTTTATAACTGACCTCGGAAGTCTGATTATAATGGAATGTGAAAGAGTTAAAAAGTAAGAGATAATGGTGTCCAAAAAGAACCTGATATTTCACGAAGAAAATAGGAGTGACTTTCTCAGAAAAGAGGGTTTGGTTTGAATATTATGAAAAGATAAGAGAAAAGAATTAAAAGACTATGTTTTGTGATGATTATTTCGGAGGTTGTTGGGATGTTCATTCGTGAGCAGCTCAATTCTTGTAACCAGCGCTGATTGCTAATAAAACCTTGTATCTGCATTCATCCAGTCTGGGCAGTTTGGATTTTTTTAGTTAGAGCCTTGCTTGACTGAGCTGTCAGGTCAATGTGGAGCTGGAGACAGATAATAGCAAAGTATTAATTGAGTAGTATTAAATAGAGCGTTATAGTATTGGATAAAAATATTTTCCACAGAGGGTTGCATCAAGAAGGGCATCCACTGTAAAACCTGCATCAAATCAAAATATACAAACGATCCATTGTAGCAAACCCTAATAGGATCAGCCTAAAGAAAAAAAACAGTAGTATGTTTGCCTTCAGTGTAATTAAACTGTGTGAAAGTTTTTGTACAGTGCAGCTGGATTTCCTGTCACTGTGGGCTACAGAGCACAGTAGTATAGAGCAGAGTCTGATACAGCAGCAGAGGAGATGATCAGATCCACTTGTTGCATGTTTTTATCAACATGAGCGTTCAGACGAGGTGGGTATACCACAACAAAAAATGTCAGTGACTCAATAATTTGTCATGTGCCCTTGACCATCAATTACAGCTTGACAACGACGTCTCATGCTGTTCACGAGTCGACTTCTTGTCTGCTGAGGCATGGCATTCCACTCTTCTTGAAGGGCAGCCCTCAGGTCATTGAGGTTCTGGGGTGCAGGGTTACGAGCCTCTACACGGCGATTCAGCTGATCCCATAGGTTTTCTATGGGATTCAGGTCTGGAGAAAGTGCAGGCCACTCCATTTGAGGAACCCTAGCCTCCAGCAGCCGTTCTCTAATGATGCGACCTCGATGAGCTGGAGCATTGTCGTCCATGAAGATGAAATTAGGCCTGTGTTGTTCATGCAGGGGCACAATGAATGGATTAATGATGTTATTCAGGTAGTATTGGCTTGTCACTGTACCATTCACAAGATGTAGGGCAGTTCTGTATTGAGTAGACACACCTGCCCAGACTGTAACACCACCACAACAGTGGCTGATGCATAGCGCTCTCCTTGAAGTATCCAACATCATTGGCAGCCATCATTTCTGCTCAACGTGAATTGACTTTCATCAGAGAACAGCACCGAGGCCCAATGGTCCCTCGTCCAGCGTAAATGCTCCCTGGCCCATGAAAGACAATGACGCCTGTGCCTGGTGGTATGGTCAGGTACCCTTGCAGGTCGTCTAGCACGCAGACCACGCTGATGTAAATGGTTTCGAATGGTCTGACGTGACACTTGGGTGTCTCTCACCTCCCTTAAATGTGCCTGGAGTTGAGTGGCATTCATCATCCGCAGAGCACTGTTCACAATGAAGCGGTCATCAATGTGGGATGTGGCAAAAGGACGTCCACTTCTATGCCTTTCTGTGACTCTTCCAGTCTCTCTGTATCTCTGTCACAACCTGCTGATGACACTCTGTGACACTCTAAGCTCAGTGGCCACTTCCCTCTGAGAACATCCTGTTTGAAGCCTCACAATGGTGAGGTACTGTTGATCAATTGTTAGGTGTGGTCTTGGTCTCATGATGTCAAAATGTGAACAGCATGATGAAGAGGACTGTTTAAATACCAATTCTAATTGAACCAAAAAATTTATTGGTCGATTCATGGATCAAACACAAGTTGTGAATTTTGCCATTAAGCACCTTGTTAGAGAACAGCAAGTTCTGCAAAAAGTACTGAAACACTGAACAGTTGGACATGTGCATTCAAAAGTGTAGAGAAGGTCAAATTAATTTCACCTGGAAAGGTTATAGTGCATTTTAGGTGCATCCTGTAATTTCACCCGAAAGCTGAATATCCTTCACTTTTTGTGAGTAGTGTTTATGTATATATATATATATATATATATATATATATATATATATATATATTGCCTCTAGTAGGCTAGGTAAAAACAGAAATATTTATGAAACACTACAATTCAAATTCCAATCCAAAATTACAAAACAAAACAGGTGGAAATTCCATTTCTTGCTGATGATTATTGTTTATTGACCAGTTGATTGACCAACAAAGATTAGCAGTCCAATTTCTCCTAACATGTAATATCTAAATGTTATCTAAATGACTACAACACTTGATTTATCAGTTTTAACAAATAAAACAGTTGAGTATTGGAATAGTGTAGTTTAGTTCTACAAAACCTATACAGAATCCTGCGCTTCAACAGAGGACCTGTTAAGCTGATTAGATATTGTTTAACTGATTTTAGTTCAGCTTCTTAGCTTGATAATCTGTTCCAGTTTAATGTGTTAGGATGACTGAGCGATCTAAGATGCTGCGGTCAGGTTGCAGCCTCCCCTGGAGGCCTAGGTTTGGATCCCACTTCTGACTTTGGTTTCTTTCCTTTGTGTTGTTGCTTTGTTTATCAGCAGAATGGGGTTCAAGCCACATGTTGGGTCCCTGAGCGAGGCTCTTAACCCTCACTGCTCCATGAGTGCTGTATCATGACTCACCCCAATTTCAGTTGGATGTGTGAAGAAAGAATTTCACTGTGCTGTAATTTATACATGACAAATAAAGGCTTCTTCTCAATATATGTATGAACACAGATGTGAGAAAAGTTCTCTTTTATTTTTAAAGAGGTAAGAAGAAGGTGAAGGGTGCTGTTGTCGGCAGTGTGCTCTGTAGCTGTGAATTCCAGGCAGTGCTGAGCAGTTATAAGGCAAAACCCAAGGCCAAAACAGCAGGATTGGGGAACGTCATCCTTAATTAGCCGCACATTTCCATTATCTTTCTGTGTCTGCTACAATGGTTAATATAAGAACATATTCCCTCTTCCTGCACCTCTTCCTCACCTCGTCACTCCTGAGTGATTGGGTGACCCCTTGTGCATCTATATAGGAAAAGCAGCTTAGCTGTATGCTCTCTAGCTTACACAGAGCACCCGCTTAGATACAGAACGTCTCCAAACAGCACCTGATCATCTTATTTCTCCACCATCTTCACTAATGCCAGCTGTAAACCCTAAACACTTTTCACCACAGTGCACAAACTCACCCATCCATCATCACATAATATCTCTGGTAGTGATGCTCTCTGTCATCACATGATGTGTCTGTTTAATCCAAATAATGTATTTATGTTTAGTTACAACCCTAGCAGCCAGACAGGCAAAACAAGGTTTATTTATCTACCATGCTTAAATGTGATTGATAGATGTAAAAGTTTCCCACAAAAGAGTGTTGGAATATTGTAAAATTCTGCTATAAGAATTGAAGACTTTATTCTTTATTTACATGTTATCAAGGAATATGGAATAGTATCCTCAGTGTATTAAAATGTATACAGTAAAGTGTAAAGGGTAGAAGGGTGGGAGGCATCAACTACAAAGTTGTTGGCTTTATACCTGTATATTTTCTGGTAAAGATCCTTAAAAGTGTTAGATAAAACCTGTTGATGTTTCCAGTGGTTTTCATTATCTTCCATAGAGTCTTTTGCTCTGACACTGAGTGCAATTTCATATTAAACAGCAGTAAAGTTACACATGATGCCATCAATATTTCCCTGAATGTAGTGATGAGGATGGGAGAGAGGTGTTTGCTCTCCTGTCTCTACATGAAATTAATTCTGAAATTTTCTGACCCAGATGAGATCCTATGTGATGCAACACAAAACTGTCATCACTGTGGGCCAACAGCTATCTATGTTTATATCCATGGGTTATTGGTTCTACACAGATTTATAAATATCATGGTATTATAAATACCAAATATCATACCATTAATGAATATCAAATATTCACTTTTGTTGAACAATTTTTTTTGGATTGTTGAACTGTCAGACCAAGACATCAGGTAGTATTGCTGCCTCACAGTTCCATTATCTGACATTGAAGGTGGTTGGTCCAACACCTCTTCTAAAAATGCTAATCTATCGACCTCCTTAGTGAACTACTTACTCTTGCTTGTACAACATCTTCACCTGTAATATGACTTGATGACTTTAGTATCCATGTAGACACGGATTGTGCTATGAACAGGGAACTTATGTCAGTACTGGAAAACTTTATTCTAATGCAACATGTAAACTTTCCCACCCACTTTCATGATCACACACTTGACCTGATCTGTTCCCCTGGGCTAAACCAGGTATCTCTGACCACAAGCTTATTGATTTCAGTTTCACTATTCCACTACAAAAATCAAAACAAAAAACCTTGATATCATCCTAATCTCAAAGGGATTGATCCAATATCTTTCTCTCCCTCTATTTATGCTTTTTCTGTTCTTGACTCTGCTTAATTTTCTCGCCCCTCTGAGATTCTGTGCAGCTATAACCTTGTCATTTCTCAAGCTTTAGAAGAACATGTTCCCACCAGTATAAATCTGGTTCCCTCTTCCTGCACCTCTCCCTGGTTCACTCCTTAGCTTCGGAAAATGAGTGATTGGGTGACACCTTGAGAGTCTATATAGGAAAATCAGCCTAACTGTACACTCTATAGCGTACCATAGCATACCAGAGCACCTGCTTAGGTACAGAACTGCTCTAAATAGCACATGGTCAGCTTATTTCTCTACTATCATCCCTAATGCCAGCTGTAAAGCCTAAATAATTTTTTTCCACAGTGCACAAACTCACCCAGCCATTGTCACATAATATCTCTGGTAGTGATGCTCTCTGTCATCACATGATGTGTCTGTTTAATCCAAATAATGTTCAGTTACATCCCTAGCAGCCAGACAGAAAAAAACAAGATTTATTTATCTATTATAAAATATTTAAATGTGATGGATAGATGTAAAAGTTTCCCACAAGGGAAAAATAAGATATCTGTACATATATGCATAACAGACATAAGGTGGAACAAATAAATGTATAGCATGCATTTATTTATTTATTTATTTATTTATTTATTTATTTATTTATTTATTTATTTCCAGTCAATAATTAACAAAACTGGCAAAAAAAGGTCAATGAATTTCATGTACCTTGCACCTGTAACACATTGGATCCGTTAGTGTTTATAAAATATTTTTTTTATCATAACAATGTAGATGTGTGACTTTATTGTGGTATTGTGGTATTTTTAAACACATTTTACTTTTATTTATTAGTTTGCTTGCTTACTTTTTTATTTATTCATTTATACCACAGAATTACCACAAACATTCTTTGTGTCTGTGGTTATCTGATAACAGTTTGGTAAAGGAAGGATCTTTGATGTGGTTCTAGAATCTTCATTTATACTGGTTTATATGTTTTTGTAAAGCCTTTCAGTGACTCTGTATCACTGTGCTCCAACTACTAGAGCACAAAGATAGAGTGCAGAATCTGAGAGCTTTAGTCCTCTGATAGTAAGTTCAGTAGAGTCTCTGCTTGTTTGTGTCTCTAATCGAGTGTCAGTGGGAGTGCTCTTGTAAGCACTTAATGATCTTTCACCTTTATACAGTAAAAACTGTGGTGCGCTGTTAGGATATTGTTTGTACCAGAAAAGCAGAATATTTTCACTGCTTGACTCATATGAACATTTCATAGTAACAGTCTCTGTTTCCTTCCTAACGATGGTATCTTCATTTGTTGGCTCAATTTTATCTCCAAAAATGCCTGTTGAAAAGAACATTAAGAAATAAAAATGTAAAGTATTTTCAAAACCAAAATATTGACCTGACAAATTATGAAATTACTATATACTCTAAAAACCTAATTATTAGTTAATACAGTGAATTAACTAATGAAAATGAATGACCTGTAACTAGAGTGAGAATCAGTGGTATGTATCTCACTATGTACAGTAAGTTGTATAGTTGATCCATTTCTGAACACAGCTCTGTGAGGATTCTGTATAATAGTGCTGTATGTGCTGAACTTTACACGTCTCTAGAAGGACACACCCAGGAAGTGATGCTGTTGTAGTGTAACTTTGTACAGATCATCACTTCACACAGTTTCAGTGACAGAAAACTGAAGTCATTAATTTGGCTGGTGTTGTATTTCAAGATTTATCATCTATACAATACTATAAGCCTTTACCTGTTTGTCTGGTGTTTAAATTATTTGTACGTTTTTAAATAATTATGATTTTTTGCTGTGGAACTGCATATGTGATGAATAAGGTCACTGGTCACTACATCAAGCTTTTATATGAAAAATGAATGCAAAATTTCCATAGTGATCATCATAGGAAACTAGATCCAGATTTAAACAAACTCCCTCATGAGTAAATTTGCTGTGTCTATTTCCAAAAGGAATTAAATTCAGTTCACTTCATTTTTATTTGTACATCACTTTTAACAATAGACATTGTCTCAAAGCAGCTTTACAGAAATACAGAAATTCAGAATAGAAATTACAAAGTTACAAAGTCTGAGGCAACAGTGGCAAGAAAAAACTCCCTGAGATGATTTGAGGAAGACTCAAAAGGAAACCCATCCTCCTCTGGGTGACACCAGAAAGTGTGATTATAAATACATTAACTTCTGCAAGTGTATATATAGTCAAATATTTAACATGCAAATCAAATCAATTGCATATATCAATTCATTGATGTGGATATGTAAGATACACAGAGAGAGTCCAACATCTATGATCTAGCATTCTCTCACTGTGGCCTCAGTGTTGGAAATTACATCTCCACTTTGAAGAATATTAAGAAGGAACTCAGGGTCAGATGTTGGGTATTGCCTGTACCAATGCAGGTAGTTTGTTTAGGTCAGTAAAACATTTTAAAACTTTATCTACTGCCATCTGTACAGAGTGTGTAAGCTCTTCTCTCTGGCAGTACAGGTCCATCACAGACATCATTAAACTGATCAAAGTGTGACATTTATTGAGTGAGAAATGCAGCATAACTAACCAGGTTTTAGACATCTTTAGGCAGACTGACTGCATTTACTGCTAGATTTGTTAATATGGGTCTTTATCATAATATTTGGGTGTTTTTTGTTTAGTCACAGTAATATCTGATGGATTTTCTCAGCCATCACACATTTAGTACATATACTACTTATATAAGCTTAACTATATATGAACTTAACTCATGCATTGGTAAATTGTAGTTTTATTTTATTTGACAGCTGATTTTATCCAAAGTAAGGAATTGTTTACACAGAACACAGAACACAGTATGAACACAGAACACAGTATGAACACAGAACACAATATGAACACAGAACACAGTATGAACACAGAACACAGTATGAACACAGAGCACAGTATGAACACAGAACACAGTATGAACACAGAACACAGTATGAACACAGAGCACAGTATGAACACAGAACACAATATGAACACAGAACACAATATGAACACAGAACACAATATGAACACAGAACACAATATGAACACAGAGCACAGTATGAACACAGAACACAGTATGAACACAGAACACAGTATGAACACAGAACACAGTATGAACACAGAGCACAGTATGAACACAGAACACAGTATGAACACAGAACACAGTATGAACACAGAACACACAGTATGAACACAGAACACAGTATGAACACAGAGCACAGTATGAACACAGAACACAGTATGAACACAGAACACAGTATGAACACAGAACACAGTATGAACACAGAACACACAGTATGAACACAGAACACAGTATGAACACAGAACACAGTATGAACACAGAACACAGTATGAACACAGAACACAGTATGAACACAGAACACACAGTATGAACACAGAACACAGTATGAACACAGAACACAGTATGAACACAGAGCACAGTATGAACACAGAACACAATATGAACACAGAACACAGTATGGAGACTTTGAACATTGCTTTCTGGCATAAATTTACATTAGCACATTATTTATTTGAAAGCAACAGCTCCAGCAACAAATCTCACAAAGTTTATGTCTCAAAACTAATTTAAGACACATTAGTGCTGATAGGTATACACATGATTTTGTGTGAATGTGTGAATGAGAGAGAGTGAGGATGAAAGTCATACCCTGACTGGCCTTGGATCCTCTCTTCTTATTCTTTCAAAATAAGTGCTTGAAAACACAACACATCAGCTTCACACATCGGAAGAGATGAATATTATATTTATTTGTACACTCCTTTAAACACCAGACAATAACAAAGCACCAGTTCAAAATAAAATAAACAGTGATTACGTTTAAGTTAAATTAAAAATGTAATTTTAAAAATTCCTGTTCTTTTATTTCGTTTCTTTAACCAGGGCAGAGGTTAAGATAATATTTGTGCAGTATGTACAGTATGATAGAAGAACAGGCAGAGCCTATATCACAGAGGGTTTATTGTGAAAAGTATGTGAAAAGAATGTGAGCAGGTTTATATGGTGTTGGCTAGGGTGACCATATTTCCATTTTCAAAAAAGAGGACAGTGGGGGCAGGAGGAAGGCGGACACCCACTGTGGGTGGAAGGATCAGGATGGGGTTGGGAGGGTGTAAATACTTGACAAATGCATTCACAACCATGAAACTATGTTACTGAACTTTAATACATAAATTAATAACATCATTTCCATTCAACTTTTGGCCCTCAACAATAGAACAAAACAAAAATTAAAAGCATTTACCATTTACCACATTTTATATGACACTCTTTCTTTCTTTAAGGCCATAGGTTAAAGTAAAATAAAATAAAAAATCAGTTGAAATTAAAAAAAAAGAAGAAAATAAAATCACTATTTCAGTCAAAAATCATTTCAGTTTCTAATCTATTGACCACCTTAGTGAACTACTTACTCTTGCTTGCACTACATCTTCACCAGTAATACAGCTTGATGACTTCAGTATCCATGTAGACACGGATTCTGCTAAAACCGAGGAACTTATGTCAATGCTGGAAAACTTTAACCTTATGCAACATGTAAACTTACCCACTCACTCTCATGATCACACACTTGACCTAAACCATTCATTTGGGTTAAGCTGGGTATCTCTGACCATAAGCTCATGGACAAGTGATTGACCCAATATGTTTCTCTTCTCTATTTATGCTTTTTCTATTCTTGACTCTGCTAAATTTTCCCACCCTTCTGAGATTCTGTCCAGCTATAACCTTGCCATTTCTCAAGCTTTAGAAGGACATGTTCCCACCAGTATAAGTCTGGTTCCCTCTTCCTGCACCTCTCCCTGGTTCACTCCTGAGCTTCAGAAAATGAAAGTGATTGAGTGACCCCTTGAGACTCTATATATGAAAACCAGCCTAGCTGAATGCTCTAGGTTACTGTCTGTGCAATGGCTTGCTGTATCCTCTGATAGAACTTATAGATCTCTGACCAGGAAAAAAAAATAATAATAATATTAGTCTCCTAATAATCCAACATTTGTCAAAACAAATTTATGAATTTTGTATGAATTGTAAGAGAGACAGAATTCCCCTAATGCCACGTAAATTCAAAATCATCAGTAGAACTGCTTTCAGTATAACAAAACTGTGTAAATGTTTTTGTACAGTGCAGCTGGATTTCCTGTCACTGTGGGCCTCAGAGCACAGTAGTATAGTGCAGAGTCTGATACAGCAGCAGAGGAGATGATCAGATCCACTTGGTTTTTATTTTTATCAATTTCAGCAGACAGACGTGGTGGAAAGGATTCACTTTTATCTCCATTTGGAGTGATGTAAAGAAGGAACTCAGACTTAGATTTTGGATATTGTCTGTACCATTGCAGGTTGGTGTTTCCTGTAACAACTGTTTCATATTTGCAGGACAGAGTAACATTATCACCTTCATCTACAACTTCATGAGTGAAAAGCGGCTTTATGGAATCTCCCATGGAGTCACCTGTCATAGAGAAGACATCATAATGTTTTTAAACTTTACACAATCAAGTCAGAATTACATAAATCACACCTACAGTCTGATGCTTCATAACACCACAAAAAGTAATTATTTAGTAATTCAACAATGAATATTTCTGCAATAACAAAATGTCAGTGTTAACTCACCTAGTGAAAGCCAAAGACACATGAATATAACAGTGAACATGATGAATAGTTTTAGCTGAATGAAAATATTCTTTCTTTGCTCTATGTGATCATTATGATGGTTCATGAAGCTCCACCCCACAGCATCACATGACAGTGTCACTAATGTTACTGATTCAGCCTCGAAGGAGGAACCGGTCCTAAGCACACAGTAAACAAATACTGACAGCATAGAATTTTTTAATAATGAAAACATTCAATCTATTCTATAAACATTAATTAATAATTAAATTACTATATATTGTGTTTGTAAATTTAAAATATATACTGTACATTGGGGCATTGTTTGTGTGCTTATTTGTTTGTTTGTTGTGATAAACCTGTTGTTATAAATAGGACAGTTTGGAGGGTATTTCACTGAGGTGATGAACAAACCAGCCTCTTTTCTTTCTCTTGTCATTTGACTCATTTGAACATAATTAATATAGCCATCTGCTTAATAAAGCCAGGATATAAAAGTAGTTTATCAATCAACATCAACATCTCTGGGGTATGTGAGCAGGAACCTAGTCCTTTGCCCACAATAAGCTAACTGACTACGCCATCTTGTGGAGAAAGGAGAATGACTATACCACAACAAGGTTTTGTTTGTTTGTTTGTTTTCTCTACTTCTTTACCACTTTGCCCCAATTTGTACTGATGAATTCTGATAAAACATGTACAAAGTGGGTGATTTCTTAAATTCATTTTCCTGGTAAGGCTCAGCTGAAGTAAAAGAAACTGCACAGGATGCTGAATGTGGATGTGAATTCCGTGAATGTAGTGATGATAGAAGAGGCGAGGTTTAGTCTCCTGTCTCTGCAGAAAACTGACAAACTGATGGGATTTTATGGTGGACTATCATTGTGCTTAGTAAAAAAGGTGTAGTATTTCCTACACTGTTCACCCGATTTGAATGAAAAACTCTTAAATTAAAGGTGAAAGTATACACTTTAATCTCATTTTCACTCATATTTGGTTGTTTATTTCATAGAACATTTTCTAAGGCATTTCACTAAAGTGAGAAGAAAATCTTCTGCTGGTCTTGGTCATACTATCAAAGATGCCAGAAAGCCATTAAGCCTCACAGGAGAGAGGTGTTTGGTATGTGTGCATGACATTTGCTGATTTGAATGAAGGTTGGTTTTCACTTGGTGTGTGTTTGGTAAACTGAGTGTTTTATTTGCTTTAGGTGTCTTACCTCCTCCCTGTGGCTTTCATATACATTTAGATTTACTTTTATCAATACCACTGTAATCAGCTAATCTTTATGGACATGACTGTAGGTGTTAATCATGAATACACTATATGGCCAAAAATATAAAGATGCCTAAATTGACCCCCATATCTGAAATAGGAGGCCATGACTTTGCAATAGGATGTTCAACAAGCACATGTGGGTTCCTTGGTCAGATGTCCACATACTTGTGGCCATGCAGTGTACCTACATGTACCTCGGTGTTGACAGGTTGGGATGTGAAGTACACATGGATAATTTCTATGTGGTGTTCTCCTTGAGTCCTGTGTGTGTTTTCTCCAGGTTATCCAGTTCCCTGTCACATTCTAAAAACATCAGTAAGTGGATTGGAGATTCAAACAGAATATCATCTAGACAGAAAAAGATCTGCAGAGGAACAGAAACTTTCTCCAACAATTCTCTCAGTTAAAAGAACATTCTTACTATACCCATATTTCACTGACAACCAGAAACTCATATAGATTTAATTTGTGTTCATCTAATAGTTATGTTTATCTACTTAAAGATGCTCAGTGTGACTACATTAAACAGTTTATTCTGAGTGACTGAATGAGCAGAATGTGTTATACACTCAATAAATGCAGAGCAGTGAGACTATTTTCTTTAATATCAGTTCATTAGAAAACTATGTTATATCTTGAATTATATCCTGATCACACTCCCACACCTGTCAATATACACCTACATTCATTCATCTTCAATAACTGCTTTATCCTGGTCAGGGTTGCAGTGGATCTAGAAGGCCACACCCAGGAAGTGATGCTGTTGGAGCATAATTTTACACAGATCATCACTTCACAGTATCAGTGACAGTGAACTGAGTCACTAATACAACACAGAACTATTCCACTGTTGCTGATCAAACCACTGCATCTGACTTCACCTCTTAAACATATCTTTCGGAGTTAGAGGTCAGGGCTGTCTCCAAAGGACACAATAACTCACAATACTTTACCCTTTGATACTTGAACTTTTGAAAATAAGTACATTTCCAAGTATGTATTTTACTTCATTTAAATAGAAAAGCTATACTTGTATTCAGGCTGTATAGGTAACAAGAGGTTTTGTGTTTTTGTTAGCTGATAATTCTGAACTACTGTATGAGTGCAGCATTTGACTCTGCAAGCTACTATTATAAACAGACATAGCTAATGTTAGCTTGCTAGCTAGCTATTGTTACGGTTACATCAGAGAACAAACAACTCCTGAAATAACTTAATATATAACTTTTACTGTTACATGTGACAGGTTACAAATGACAGTTGCAACATATACCTTGAGGAATTCAAGCTAGCTAGAAAGAAATACTGAATGGATCATTAACTTAGGGAACGATCTCACTTAGAAGTTTCCTAAACAGACTTGCTTTCTTTTACAGGTTCCACAGATGCAGGATTTCTATGGGGAACAGACACATTCCCAAAACCCACAGCAATTAAGTGCTGAAGTATTTCAATTAATGTCAAAAGCACACTGGGAAATCAAATTAGGAGACATTCTTTATTGTTCAAGACTCAAGACCAAAGTAAACCTGCAAAGAAACATATGTTGAACACATCAGATCTCAAGCACAATAAAGAAAGAAATAACTGTTCATTGAATAATAAACATTTAATATCATTATTCCTGAAATGATGAAATGGGGTATTTCTGGTATGTGAACTTTACACTGTCATTTTCTAAGCTACCTAAAGTCAGTGAGCTAAATGCTGCTACCGCTGGCTATGAGAACTTGTGATTTAGTGAGATATTTTTGGATGAAGATCTTTCTGTCAGCTCAAAGGATTTAGAGCAGAGAAGTCTTTTCTGTTCAGCATGGCCTTGTGTTTTAATTAGTTTGCTAACTTGTGCTGTCAGCTCTTGACTGATCACAAATAACATGTAACACCAACACTAACAGACAGAAGGAGCACACAGCTGCCTGAGAAAGCTGACTGGCTAATATCAGTGCTGGATCAAGTGCTATTTTATAAACTGCCAAATAATGAAGAGTGAAGTCTTCAGGTCACTAGTGTTACATTAAAACTCAGTATCTTAAATTATTTAATACATATTGTTAATACATATATTGTTTATATATATATATATATATATATATATATATATATATATATATATATATATATATATATATATATATATATATATATTTATAAAAGCATTTATCAAAAGTTTGTGTATAATATAAATGACTTACCAATGTTTTTAACAACTATGAAAATAAAGAAGAGTAACATGACTGTTGTGTCTCTCTTGCAGTAGGTATAAATGACAGGATCTCTGTGAAACTTTCTAAACTGTATCTTACCACATCTAGCTCCACCCACTTTTACTTACTCATAGTCATGTCAGCGCTGGTATCATATATGCTAAATTCTTTGTTTAAACAACAAGCAGTGAATGTTCATAATATATTTTATTGCTTGTTTAAATTTGTTGAGGCTAAATTTAGATATGTTTAGTGATAATATTTAGCTGTTTGCTAGCATGACAGCTTCTTTACTAATTGTTTGCATTTTGTGTCTGTAGTATAATAACTGCATTCAATCATATATTCAAATTAATATCAGAGGTTATTTGGTTGAATAAAGCATGGATCTTGAACCTCTTGAGAAACAAGCAGCCAGCCCTATAAGTTTTCATTAGTTTTATCCCACCCAGTCTATTCCACTTAAAATCAGGGTTTTGAACCCAGGACCTCTCACACCCTAAGTAACAAGCCACGACATCCTTCTCTCGCTTGCTGTATGCAGACGGATGGTCACTGTACTCTGCAACTGTACGGCCATCCTGTTTGTATGGACTTGGGTCTGATCAAAAGGTTAAACAAAGTCAAGTTAACAATAAAGCAAGGGCTCTTGTAGGATTTTAACCTTTCTGCAACCCTCAAGAACCCAGCAGCCAAGTGTGAACCAAGTAAGCAGCTCTTGGCATTGGGCCAAATACATCATGAATCTTGGTTAACATGATAAGCAAAATCCAAGTCTTGCAGAACAAAGAGTTAATGGGAAAGCATAGGCTCATACAGGATTTGAACCCAGGACGTCTTGCACAAAAAGGATGAATCATTCCATCAAACCAACAAGCCAGAATGCTTTTTACTGGGTTGTCAAGCACTGATGCTATTGTACTGTACCATGCAAATGCACGTCTTCCTGTTCTATGGGCCTGTGCAAAACTTTTCAGTTGACTACTATTGCAAGTCCAAAATGCTGGAAAGGAGACATCATCAAGTAGTGTTCTTGGGTATGTGCCCAAAGAACACAAAAAAATGAAAGGTATTAAGTTGCAGGAACTTTATTTAACTTTACGTTTATTTCATGTAAATAGTCAACATTAACTAAGTACAAGTTGGTTTCTTTTCATCAAGTAGCACTGGTTCCAGTAGCCAACATAAAAAAATGCTTACACATGATTTGTGTTAGTGTCCATGTGCTTGATTCCGTTGCTATGGTGTGTTCCCTCTTTGTGCCTAGTGTGTCCATGATAGGGAGCCACCGTGACCCTGATCAGGATAAAGACTTTACTGAAGATTAATGAATGAACCCATTGTGGAATTAAGTTATGTAATGATACCAGTGGTGGACTGTGCATTTCAGACCTAGGCCTTCACTGGTGACCTTCCTGAATTAATCCACCTCTATACCATCATTATGACGCCACCATGGGCGTTGCTAGGCCTCTACAATTCTCTATAAATTGTACACAAATTGGTGATCGCCTCGGTCCCCTCAAAATTTCATATGAAAACGGCAGCAGACTTCGGCTCCTCCCCGTCTTTCAGCGCGTTCTTCAATCCACAGACTGCTGCGTCGCAAAGCAAGGATCAGAGGACAAGTGTGTGTGTGTGATCAGGAAGACTCGTATTTGGCTTGTTCAGTACTGTGTTATACATATCTATGCAATACAGTGGAATGCTGCAATAAGTTTACCATCTTAACCTGTTAGTCAAACCTTTATTTTATTTTATTTTTTTATTTTATTTTATTTCTATTATACCCTCACTGGGGGCTGAGCCCCCCTTAAATGAAAATTCTAGAATCGTCCCTGGATGCTATGGCAATAGATAATAATCAACCGTTAAATAGCAAAGTAATAAAGAAATTAGGCTACAGTATTTCACACCTCACAAGGAATAGTCAATTTTTTTACGGTTACATTTCTCAAAAAAGACATTCTTGATGACATATGCAGCAAAGAGCAATCTCCTGAGGACGCAGCATCCGAAATGGGACACAGCGAATATAGAAACAATGTTTATGTGCAGTTCGCTGCCTCTCTGACTACTCCAATTATCCAATCAAAGGACGGGAAATTGCTGACGTAATCGTATGCCTGCTAGATGGCCCCAGTGATGTAACAGTTTCATTGCCACTTATTTTAAGCTACGGGCGCCTGCACTATTGATTCTGAAGGCCTTAAGGCAGATTTCTTTCACCCTGGCAACACATGATATCAGCTACTGGCTGAAATATAATTGGATAAATACTCTTATCATAAATATACACTACTGGAAGCAGCGCAACCAAGAGCAAAGCTATGAAATGTAGAGAATAGACTATGGAGAATAATTTAATACACATTCATGGAAAAATATTTTAATTATATTAAAATGCAAGTCAGTGATTCGGATCACTGCTGTTTAGGCCAGCAGAGAAGGCCTTGCTGGCCCTGACAGCACACCACTGAATGATAGATATATTTTTTATATAATTAAAAAATAAAAAATTATTAAATTAAATTATTAAACTATTTTATCCCTATTTTATTTTATGCCAAATGAGCAAGCCTGTGGTGACGGTGGCAAGGAAAAACTCCCTGAGATGATATAAGGAAGAAACCTTGAGAAGAACTAGGCTCAGAAGGGAACCCATCCTCATTTGGGTGACACTGGACAGTAAATAATGTAACTGTAGCTGATTAATGTCCTTTTTACAACAGCAATAAATGGCTCATGGGGAACTATTAGGTCACTGTAGTTTCTGAGGTCATTAAAGACACTAATTCCTTGCTGTCTCAAGCTGACAGATGTAATGGCAGATCTGTGATGGTGTGAAAGTCCCCAAGTGGCTCTGTCCATGGCTGTCTCCTGGGTCAGGCTGTCCACACAGATCCATCCACAGCATCAGTGAGCACCACCAAGCAACAAGACTCTGACCAGGGGTAGAGGCAGTGGTCACACCGGAAGCTGGAAAATAGGATATTAAGATATTAAGATTAATAAGATATTAAGTATGCTTCTGATCATGTGATGTTTAAAGACTCCGGCAAGACTAGCTATGACAGCATAACTAAAAGGGAGAGCCTGAAGGTGACAGACATGAAGGCTTCCCGGGACATAAAGCATCCAACCACTTCACAGTCAGCAAACCTGAGCGACTTGCGAGGGTGGTAAGGCGACAGCATCCAACACATCCCAGTCACCAAACACTCTATGACCATGAACCTTCCAGATCTGCTCCTTTACTTAAGAAAACTATACATTAAAAGCTTGACTAAACAAATGCATCTTCAGCCTAGACTTAAACATTGAGACTGTGTCTGAATCCTGAACACTAATTGGAAGGCTGTTCCATAACTGTGTGGTTTCTACTTGAGGTACTACCAAATAACCTGCACCCTTTGAACAGAGTAGGCGTGTCGGATCATAAAAGACTAAAGATCGCTCAGGTACTGTGGCGGGAGAACATTTAGTGCTTTATAGGTCAGTGACAGTATTTTATAATCAATGCGAAATCTGACTGGGTGCCAATGTAGTGTGGCTAAGATAGGAGTGATGTGTTCATATCTTCTGGTTCTAGTTAGGACTCTAGCTGCTGCGTTCTGGACTAACTGGAGCTAATTTATGCTCCTACTGGTACATCCAGACAGTAAGGCATTACAATAATCCTATTGTAAGGACTCGTCTGAGACCGGAATGTTCGAATCCATGCGCAGATCTTTACTGATAAATCCACATGCAGAAATCGGAAACCATAAAGCGAGGCACAAGTCAAAAACCGGAAAGCAAACACTAGAAACCAAAACAGAAACTCGTAGTCAGATAATAACAGGCAAGGTTCATAGCAATATCAAGGTAGTAATTCAACAAAGGCTTGGTACATCTCGAGGGAATGATACTTTGCGTGTAATAAAGGGTGTGTGCTGCTTAAATGCCCAAGCAGACCCGGAATTGAGTTTGTGTGTGTTAATACTCGGGTGAGGGCTCCCTCTGGTGTTCTGGATCTGGGCATGCTGTTACACCAACCTAGAGGTAACAAAAGCACTAAATAGCAACTAGTTTTTCTGCATCATGAAGTGAAAATAAATAAAACATTACAACTTATTCCCTATATTGCATGAGTTTAATACTGTTGCATGAAGTCAAACACATTAAATGATGTGCTTGGCCACGGAATTTCTCTCAGAAGCAGATTAAAACAAGCAACAAAGAAAGTAAACGTGTGGAATTCATATTTAACTTGGTGTGAGGTTTTATTGCGTGTGATGGAAGCGTGAAGAGCGCGTTGCCCTGCAGGCAGCTGAACACGGAGCGCGAGCCTCCATCAGGATACGTTTAAAAAAAATCTTAAGATTCTACAAATGCGCCCTTCTTCTACTTACGCACTCGTTTTGAGTGAAATGGATAAAACATATTGTGCCTAAAAGCTATTTCAAGCCATTGTTATAATATTATAGCAATATGTAAAAATTTGTTTATGGATTGGTCAAATGGCTCTAACATTTTTATGGCTCAGTTATTAATAGTTTTTACATCATACGCGTTTGATCGTTACTGTAGCACTTATATATTATCTTATGTCACGTTTATATATTCTCTAAAACACTTCTAAATATGAAATATATCTATCTATCTGAACATGGTCTCTGTTTAATAATCACTGCAGCATCTCCCTCCCGCAGCCCGCTGCTATGTACAGTACTGTAAACTCATGCACTCTGAATCTTACTTCCCACATTCATCTGAGTTTATGTAGCGCAGTTCTTTGACATTAAATGGCATATAAAAAAGCTTTACAGGAGCCTCCGCCTACTACAGTAGTTCTGATATACTATCTGATTTAATATTGTTTGTTTATTGTTTCACAGCTTAAATATACATTAATATACATAGACAGCAGGATGTTTGTTAGTGGATTAAATTAGGGGAAGTTTTAGGATGTTTTTGAGGCGATCTCTTCGCCTTTCTTCCCCAAAGAGGTGCTAAATGTAATTTACATGTAAAAACCGGTTCGAGCGGTGTTCAGACTATCTGAGAGATCCTCCCCCACACTGACTTTTAGGGTTGGGGAGGGTTTACTCTTATGAGTTAGATTGTCAGAACACGGTGCCGAATTCGGGGATAAAACTGTACAATAACTCACCTTTGTATGTCACAATCTAGTCTTTAGTTAGTTTAATCGGTTTAATACTTTCTAACCAAAATGATGAGCAAGCTGAAGAGTCTGCATAATGTTTATTTTTTATTTAATGCAATCAGACCACATTTTTATTATTTTAAGGTTTTTATTGAGTGATTACATTGGGCGGTGGTTTCTTTTATGATAGCTTCCTCGAAGAAAGACCGGTCCATTATCCCTTCAAATATTGCAATCGCTCCTGGTCCAAGTCTGGATATTGCCCCCCAAACAGTGCTTAATTTGTACATGAATAATTTCCGGAACAAAACCAGCAGTGTCTCGCCGCTGTGACCGACACCAACCACACAACTTCAGTTTTCCCGGAACATGACGTCACTAACCGGTGGTAGCGCAATTATAAACATTAATCCGTTGCTGAATGGTCTCGTGTATTATTCTGTTCCATATTGATCATATATTTCAGATGATATGTGTTCCTAAATTCTGACGCCCGCTACATTAGAATGTATATATGCCCCAAGTTGAAGCCATTTAACTCTTTGCCAGGGGCGATTCTAGGATTTTCATTTAAGGGGGTCTCAGCCCCCAATGAGGGTAAATAGTAAAAATAAATAAATTAATTAAAATAAAGGTTTGACTAACAGGGTAGGATGGTAAACATTTGAGTACTGAACAAGCCAAATACGAGTCTTCCTGATCACACACACACCCACACCCACCCACACCCACCCACACCCACACACACCCACCCACACCCACACACACACGTCCTCTGATCCTCGCTCTGTGACGCCGTGGTCTGAGGATTGAAGAACGCGCTGAAAGACGGGGAGGAGCCAAAGTCTGTTTTTATGTAAAATTTAAAGGGGATTGGGGAGATCACCATCCTACCCTGTTAGTCAAACCTTTATTTTAATTAATTAATTATTATATTTTTACTATTATACCCACATTGGGGGCTGAGCCCCCTTAAATGAAAATCCTAGAATCGTTCCTGGTGTAGAGTTTATGGAGAATGGCAGAATTTTAGGAGGGCTGAGTAGAAATGTTAGGGGGCTAAAGCCCACCTTAACATGGCCTGCCGTCGTCCATGCTGCTACCATATGCTTTCTGCTATCTGCTACCATATGCTTTCTGCTATCTGCTACCATATGCGATTTAGTAGGACTGTGCTCAGTATCATTTATCTGATCAGTGGAGGTTTCTGTCTCCGTGTAACTCGCTTTGCTTCTGTCTCCCACTATCTTGATAAAAGGTGTGCAGTTCCATCTTCTCAGGATCTCTTTTGATCAGGCACACCATCAGCTTTTCTCATGGATTTTGAAAAATTAAAAAATATGTTTGACGGTCTCTTTGACATTTTTAAAATATCATATTTATTTAGGTAGATCAATAAACCATTCTTTTTTCCGCTGCTCTCTGCGCGCGAAACAATAATCACCAACCAATGAGAGTAACTGTAACGAGTAAAGTTTCACTTTTATGCGTATTCTCATATGCATTAAGTCGTTTTATTAATACCTTAATTTCACTATACACAAATAGGCCTAATATATTATTCATCACTCTAAACATGTTAATGTAAATAATGACATTATTCTCAAAATATCACGAATTTAATCCTGTATTGCTACGAATCTCGTGATTTTTACGTTATTCTCATAGTGTTAACTTTATTTGCGAAATATTACTACTTTGTCACAATTTTATTTAGTTTGACTTTTTTTCTGGAATAACTACCAGTTAAATTTTGCATTATAATGACTTTAATCTGAAGAGGTTTTCCATTTTAATTTTTATCTTTGCACAGGCATCTTTAAAGTTGAACAAAAAAAAGTTATGTGCAAATGGCAGGACAACACCAGCGCAATTAAGTATTTACAAAGCACATAAAATACTTCGCAGCTTTACACTCACACAGTCACGGGTAAATTTATACATATTCATTTAAAATGTAAATATTATTATATATGTATTAAAGTATTAAAATATATATATAAGAACTGCGTTATACTGTATAATGTGCTCAGGCCAGAGTTGTACCATGTGCCACCTGGTGGAAATTCGGTGAAGTACAACACATGCATTTAAATACCAAAGCGCCGACTCGCAGGATCTCGCGGCACACTGCGGGCGGAATCGCGGCATACCGTGGGAAAAAGCGCGCATTTTTAAATGCCACATCTGTAGCTGCATGTGCTCCAAGTACAAGCACCTCTGTCTTGTCAGAGTTGAGCAGGAGGAAGTTAGTGTTGCACAAGGTTCTGCTGCATATAGATGGTGTGTGCTTTTTTACAGTGGTTTTACTCCTAGTTAGTTTTGCTACAGTACTAAATAAAAATTTAGGATTGTTTTTGTTATCGTCGATTAGGGCAGAGAGATATGCTGATCTAGCTGTACTAGAAAGATACTTGTTGGGTCCTGTGTTACTACATGTTCCTCCGTTCAGACACAGCTGCCGGGTGCCACACGTGTTTAGGTCTAAACCACACACACACGCACACACACACGCACACATACACACACACACACGCACACACACACACACACACGATCACATCTCGATCCACACCCCGCTCCAACGATCCACTGATATTAATATCAGTTAACATGTGAGCGTTAGTTATATGCTAATAACTTTAAAGTATATGGTAATATCGCGCACGTTTCCATGGAAACTGGACTACCTTTGTCACAGAGCAGTCCTCCCCAGTTGGTGTCGCAGAGACACTGCCACGGTTCCTCACAGGTACCATGCACACAGCCGGGGTATGGGATACACTGATTGCAGTACTCCCCCTGCCACCCATACGAACACCTTCACACACACACACACACACACACACACACACACAAGGTGCTTATGGTTAGACAAGATAACCGAATATCTCTGTAAAAATTTGCACACCAGGAATAATTTAAAGGCTGTGGATATTTGTCTAGCTATCACATAACAGTTTAGTACGAGATAGAAGTGCAGTGAAGGTGGAAATGAGACAGAACTATCAGGAACGTCAACATGTCGCTCCATACAACCAGAGTTAAACTGTAGCTAGACCTAGCATCAAGTGCTAGCAAAAAAAAAAAATCCTTCATAATGAATAAATCAACATTCAGTGGCATTTATGAGCCAGGTGTTTTAACATCATGCTATTTTCCAGGTTAGCATTTAACTACACACAGAATTCGGTTAGCGCTTGATGATAACATTAGCAACTCTGAGTGTAGCAAGACTTTTCCTAGTAAATGACTACCACATCTGAGGAAAAAGTTGATGTTCCTAACGCGTCTGTCTTACTTGCAGAGTCATCGCACTTTGCATAAAACAGTTATATGATACACTATATTGCCAAAAGTATTTGCTCACCCATCCAAATAATCAGAATCAGGTGTTCCAATCACTTCCATGGCCACAGGTGTATAAAATCAAGCACCTAGGCATGCAGACTGTTTTTACAAACATTTGTGAAAGAATGGGTCGCTCTCAGGAGCTCAGTGAATTCCAGCGTGGAACTGTGATAGGATGCCACCTGTGCAACAAATCCAGTCGTGAAATTTCCTCGCTCCTAAATATTCCACAGTCAACTGTCAGCTGTATTATAAGAACGTGGAAGTGTTTGGGAACGACAGCAACTCAGCCACGAAGTGGTAGGCCACGTAAACTGACGGAGCGGGGTCAGCGGATGCTGAGGCGCATAGTGCGAAGAGGTCGCCAACTTTCTGCAGAGTCAATCGCTACAGACCTCCAAACTTCATGTGGCCTTCAGATTAGCTCAAGAACAGTGCGCAGAGAGCTTCATGGAATGGGTTTCCATGGCCGAGCAGCTGCATCCAAGCCATACATCACCAAGTGCAATGCAAAGCGTCGGATGCAGTGGTGTAAAGCACGCCGCCACTGGACTCTAGAGCAGTGGAGATGCGTCCTCTGGAGTGACGAATCGCGCTTCTCCATCTGGCAATCTGATGGACGAGTCTGGGTTTGGCGGTTGCCAGGAGAACGGTACTTGTCTGAGTGCATTGTGCCAAGTGTAAAGTTTGGTGGAGGGGGGATTATGGTGTGGGGTTGTTTTTCAGGAGCTGGGCTTGGCCCCTTAGTTCCAGTGAAAGGAACTCTGAATGCTTCAGCATACCAAGACATTTTGGACAATTCCATGCACCCAACTTTGTGGGAACAGTTTGGAGCTGGCCCCTTCCTCTTCCAACATGACTGTGCACCAGTGCACAAAGCAAGGTCCATAAAGACATGGATGACAGAGTCTGGTGTGGATGAACTTGACTGGCCTGCACAGAGTCCTGACCTCAACCCGATAGAACACCTTTGGGATGAATTAGAGCGGAGACTGAGAGCCAGGCCTTCTCGTCCAACATCAGTGTGTGACCTCACAAATGCGCTTCTGGAAGAATGATCAAAAATTCCCATAAACACACTCCTAAACCTTGTGGACAGCCTTCCCAGAAGAGTTGAAGCTGTTATAGCTGCAAAGGGTGGACCGACGTCATATTGAACCCTATGGATTAGGAATGAGATGTCACTTAAGTTCATATGCGAGTCAAGGCAGGTGAGTGAATACTTTTGGCAATATAGTGTATGTATGTATGTTTATATGACATGCTTGACATGGTTCATTTTTTTCTGGTCATCCACGTCATCCAGATGTTCTGTATTAATCATTTTATATTAGATCATATATTTAAATTGCATTTACAGCACTGGGTAGTGTGATGGATTTATAACTCCAAATGTATTTCTATCTGAAATGTTGCTGAGTTTGTATTTGGGCATGTTATTGTTTTAAAGAGTTGTTGAAAACAGTGATAAACCTCAATAACTAAACTGTATTGGTTGTTTCAGAAATCTATCAATTCACATGATATACTTTCTGTCCTATCAGGGGATTAAACACACAAAATTCCCTTTAGATGAATTCGCTTAAACGCCTGATCATAAATCACAGCAGGATATTTTAAACCATTCAGAAGATTTAAGAGATAATTCTGTCTTTGCTTCACACTTTCTTCTTTTTCCAAACTTTTGCTAGAGTCTCTCTAACTCAAACTGAACACTGTGCACAAGAGAAAAAAAAATATGATGCACTAATATATAAAGGCAGTTCTAGTCACTTGTGTAAAAATACCAGGAATTGGTCTGTAGTGGTTATACCATCTGAAGAGATAATTCTATGTGAAGTGCAGGTTTCCTGTGTAATGCTTTAACACAAACAGATTAAAATACACACAAAATATAAAATGAATCGACAAAACACTGCAGTGTTAAATTACACAGATATACTCCATCCCAACAGAAGCAACAAAGCATGAGAGGTCTAATTCTTATATCCTGCAAAGCCTCAAACTCATTCCTTAGTTCTGGAGATTTCCTCATTACC
This sequence comes from Hemibagrus wyckioides, assembly GCF_019097595.1. NCBI lineage: Eukaryota > Metazoa > Chordata > Actinopteri > Siluriformes > Bagridae > Hemibagrus > Hemibagrus wyckioides. The sequence goes on along the minus strand of NW_026690782.1, from coordinate 187,622 downwards.
TCATCACTGGTCTGAGTGAATTATGCTAGATGCTATATATAGTTCAATGTTATATATCTGGAGCCATAGCTTGTCTTTAGTGCACTTCTAATTTAATTAGAAATTGCTCCTAAGAGTGAAGGAGAGTGTGAATGTGTGTGCATGATGCACTGTGAAAGACTGGCATCCCATCAAGAAAGGAGCTGTCTCTAAATAATACAACATTTACCAGTAATATAAACTAAATTAAAAATATACATTTTGAGAGAGAAAGAAAACTGTGTCAATGTTTTTGTACAGTGCAGCTGGATTTCCTGTCACTGTGGGCACCAGAGCACAGTAATATAGTGCAGAGTCTGATACAGCAGCAGAGGAGATGATCAGATCCACTTTCTTATCTTTAAGTGTAGCATTCATTCTTGGGGGAATGTTAGCACTTAGATCTCCATATTGGTGAATATAAAGAAGGAACTCAGGTTTAGATTTTGGATATTGTCTGTACCAGTGCAGGGAGAATCCTGTAGAACTTGTTTCATATTCACAGGACAGAGAAACATCATCACCATCATCTACAACATTCTGAGTGGAAAGTGGCTTTATTGAATCTGCCATGGAGTCACCTGTCATAGAGAAGAGAACATAAAGTTTAACACAATCAAGCCAGAATTACACACAGAAATCATGCTTTCTATAACACCAGACAATTAATAAACAATACATAATATCTAAACTAACAAAAGGTGTTAACTCACCTAGTGAAAGCCACAGACACATGAATATAACAGTGAACATGATGACTGGTTTTAGCTGAATGAAAAAGCTCTTTCTGTACTCTAATATATTACCATGATAAATGTTCAGGAAGCTCCACCCCCCAGCATCACATGACAGTGTCTCCAGTGTTGATGACAGAGAAACATCCTGGCTTTACATTAAGCCTCGTTTGGGAAACTGTGCTGAAACTGTTTACATAGTAAACAAATAACAAAACAAAAACTGACAGCAGGAAAAAATAATACTAATAATTAAAATGAGTAAATATTTTATTTTATTATTGTTTATATTTTATAAGTGGTGTCTGGACAATAAGGTATTTGAAAGCATGTTTATTAAATAGGATTACATTTTCATGAGGTGGTATTTTATTAGGTGAGGAACAAACCAGGCTCTTTTCATTGTTATCTATTATTCTTTATTGTCATTTAACTCATTGCTTAATAAAACCGCTGTGTAAAACTAGTTGACTTGATCTCATATCTGCTGATTGGTCATTTAAACATGAAACTGTGTTTATAAAGAAAGGGTAAAGTTTCTTATCCTATGATGAGAGAATCTGTCCAGAGCCCATTTTATTCAGCTGTAATGTGCTTGTCCTTGCTGGAGACAAATATATTACAAATATAAGACAAACATTTTTAATGATATTGTATGTAATAACTGCAAATTCTACATATAAGTCTAGCACTATGTATGTAGGATTGAACAACAGATAGAGTCTATATTATTTTGCAAAGAATTATGTATAATCACAAAGGTCTTCATTTTTGGGGGATGTGAGCAGGGTTCTAGTATTTGGCCAACAGTTACCATCTTCTGGAGAAAAGAGAAAGACATTAACAAACAAGTCTATTTTTATTCACAAATCATAACAACAAATAATAATTTGCAGACAATAACTTTATTCAACTTCTGAACTTCAGCTGCTTTAATTAAATTCAGAATTTCTGTGGACTTTACCACTGACAATAGACAGAAAAAATGGGTGTCTCTTTTTTAATATTCATTTTTAATAAAGTAACATTGCCTAAATCAATCACTCATGCAGAAATTCATTCTCATTGCACATCTCTAGTGCATTGGTTTTCACTTAGAGTGTGTTTAGTAAAGTGAGAGTAAACTGAAAGTCTGCACTTTAATCCATTCATTAATTTCAGCTCCAATATTTCACTTCACACAGTTACATTAACCATAATAATATTTGATTTTCTGTCTCAGATGTCTCCAAATGTAGCTCTGCCCACTCATATTTATTCATATTTACTACATACTGCAATGTAATATTTCACTCATCTACTACACCATTAGCACAGCCTAGTATGAAAAAAACTACAGCTTTAAACCTTGTGGAACCAAGCCCCAGATCCACCCTGAAAAATCCCCAACCTTGCTATGAGGAGGAGAAGGACAGAAAACTGATACAGGACTTCGTTGCATGGTGCGACTGTAACCATCTGCACCTCAACACAACAAAGACCATGGAGATGGTGGTGGACTTCAGGAGGCCCAGGCCTCAACTGGAGCCTGTGACCATCAACGGTGACTGTGTGGAGTTTGTCAAGACCTACAAATACCTTGGAGTACAGCTGGATGATCAAATGGACTGGACTGCCAACACAGACACTCTGTGCAGGAGAGGACAGAGCCACCTGGACTTCCTTAGAAGGCTGGCGTCCTTTAACATCTGCAAAAAGATAGATAGATAGATAGATAGATAGATAGATAGATAGATAGATAGATAGATAGATAGATAGATAGATAGATAGATAGATAGATAGATTTGCACAGGACTCATAAACATGCTGTTTAGGCACATACCCAGTTTTTGTACATTACCTCATTATGTCTGTACTTTCAGAATCATGTTTTTCAACAATATTTATCTGATATTCCTTTAAATCTCTGTATTAAGTATTTTTTGTTATATTTATGTTATTATAGTTTTTTTTTATATTTTGTTATTTGTTATATTTTTTGTTATATTTTGTACCCTTAAATTTGGGTATTTTGTATTTTTGTTATATTTGTAGCTTATTTTATTTATTACCTCATTACCTGTGGTTATGGATACTGCTGGAAGCGTAAATTTAAATTTATCAGACAGTATATGATCACATACAAACACACTCAACCCTGACCTGTAGCTGCAGCCTAATAAATGCTCATTCACTCAGAACTGAACTCCATTTAGGTTGCAGTCTCCCCTGGAGGTGTGGGTTCAAATCCCACTTCTGACACTGGTTTCTTTCCTTTGTGTTGTGATCCTGTACAGAAGTCTGTTGTATGTTGAAAGGACTCTGTCAGCTGTGGTGGTTCAAGTAGTTAAGGGTTGCTGGTTTGTTGAATGGCAGAATGGGGTTCAAGCCATGAGCAGGACCTTTAAAGTAATATATGTACTCCCACTGAAAAAAATGATATGTTAATTGTTGATTTTTTATAGTCAGATGTAAGTGTCAGGACATAAAAAGTCTTTTTGAGACATTTCAATATAAAACAATAACACAAACATGAAACAAGCTCATTTATTTGAATACCCCGCCCAACCACCATTATGTATGCAAATATATTCAGGTCACATGACCGTAAAAGCACGTGTCCGAACATGACGGACATTTCCCAAGAAAGCACAAACACGGTGAGTAAAAGTTTAATACTCAGTTAGATAGTTGAAAACATTAAATCAATAAACAAACAAAGCTAGTGGCTCGATGCACTATTTATTATTTTAAACTGTATTTATTGTACACTTTCTGGTAAGGATCCTTGATTGAAGTAAAAGAGCCGGTGATGAAGTTTTTTGTGTTTTTCACCTCATCTGTTTCATCTGTTGTAGTGTCTTGTGCTCTGAGACAGAATACTCTTTTCATATTAAACAATGGTACAGCTGCACAGGATGCTTTTTATTTCTTTTTTATGTTTTCTCTCATATATGTCTGCAGGAAATTAAGAGTTCCCCCTATGGATTAATCCTTCTACACTTGTCCTCGCACTCCTCCACCTTCTCTCTGTATGTAAACTCAATATTTTGCTGATGAGACTCAACACTGTATTGTCATCAGCATACTTGAAGATATGAGCCATGCTGTGTTTTAAAGAAGATTTGTGCTTCAGCAAAGTTTTTATGATATTCAGACAGATTGATCAGTTTACAATTCATACCCAAGAACCGTGGAAACCAAAAACTTGTAAAGATTAGAAACTTTCCCTTCAGGGGTCTCCACAGCGAATCATCTCTGTCCACCTATCCCTATCTGCTGCATCCTCAACAATTGCACCCACTAGCTTCATATCCTCATTTATTACATCTGACGATTCTCATCATTAAATCTGGCAATGTTTTACGCCGGATGCCCTTCCTGATGCAACCCTCTTTATTTATCCGGGACCAGCACAGAAGTCACTGGACTGTGACCCCCATGGCTAGATTAATATGTTAACACCATAAAGCTATAGTGTTCATTTTAATATGTTAATATTTAATATGTTAACACCATAAAGCTATAAAATTGCTCCACCCCACAGCATCACATGACTGATTGTTGATTATTAAGGCTTAATTAAGCTTAAGTTAATACTCAGCTGCAATAGTTAAATATGAAAAATAAAACTTTTTACTGTATTTGTTCTTATAACAGTTTAGTATTTCTTCTCTGAAATTAGCTTAGGCACTAAGAGTAACCAGGACAGGGGTTAGGATATTATATCAGCAGTATGTATGATAGAAGAACAAGTATACTCTATGTCACAAAGGTTTTACTGTGAAAAGTAGCTTCCATCATCTCAGAGAATGTGAGCAGGTTGTGTGGTAGTGTCTCTAGTACTTAACCCACAATAAGATAAGCGACTGCGCCATCTTGTGTTCACTGAAGAGAAAAACACAACACATTAATAAATAGTTTTTTAATTTAGCAATTTAAAATCTCTCTCTCTCTCTCTCTCTCTATCACACACACACACACATTTTCATGAAAAAAAGGGATTTAAGGGTGAGACACACTTCAGCAGGTAAAAGATAGTGTAGTGTGTGAACATTATCTGTGAGTGAGCATGTAGTGAACACACCCCTATTACACCAATAAACTTATCACATGCAATTACAATTGTGTAGTATGAAAGGTTCAGTGACAACAGCCTATGCAGGATTATAAAGGAAATAAAAGATTTAAATATTGCTTGGTGAAATATATTTATGGCTTGTTAAAGTTGGGCTGTCAAAATACATAATACTTAAAATAAACCCCAGAATTCATCCAAAGTGATGTCTGTCATGTTTTCCCTGAGAGCCACACATATGCTCTGGATTAATAATTTAATATATAATATAAAATGATATAAAATATAATGATTATAAACATATAATCAAATATAATCATAATGAAATATAAAATGATTCATCTGCAGTGTAATTACTCCAGTCAGAACAGAGAGGATCATGAGTCCACTGGCATTGTGGAATTCTGCTATGAGGATTGACCTGAGCCTTGTCTTTAGTGCACTTGTTATCAGTCAATATGGAATTGTACCATGAGGGTAGAAATCTTTCTTTATAATAACAATGACACAACACCACACTACAAGAAAACACTTTAAGCAGAAGGATTTTAACAGTGTGATAGCACAGTGACACAGCAGGTAGTGTTGCTGCATCACAGCTTCAGGATCCCCAGTTTGATGATGTGTTCAGGTTACTGTCAGTTTGTGTGCAGTTTTGCATCACCTCCAAAAACATGACAGTAGTAAATTTACTAATAAATTCACTATGTGTAAATAAGTATGTGAAAGGGTTTGTGTATGGAGCTCTGCAAAGGACTGACATCCCATTCAGGGTGTTTCCTACCTCATGTGTGGGACAAACTCTGTATCAACCATGACCCTGATCAGTAGAGAGAAAGAGAGAATCCCCCCAAAAGAGCATGTAACTTTCTCTAAATCATTGGCAAAACTTCTTTCAATATAACAAAACTGTGTCAGAGTTTTTGTACAGTGCAGCTGGATTTCCTGTCACTGTGGGCGTCAGAGCACAGTAGTATAGAGCAGAGTCTGATACAGCAGCAGAGGAGATGATCAGATCCACTTTCTTACTCGTTTTATTTTGTTTTATGGACAATCGTGGATGAGGTGGTTGAGCCTCAGTGACATGTTTACCGCTTTCATCAATTAGCAGCAGAAACTCAGGTCTTGATCCAGGTTTTTGTCGATACCAGTGGAGACTGTTAACTGATCCAGTATATGTGCAGGACAGTGAGATGTTGCTGCCTTCCATTGAAAATACATTGGTTTGATCTGGTTTAATGTTATTGTCAGCAGCCTCTGCTATAAAAACATTACAACAATATTGTGATATTTTAATCATAAATGACACATTTCACATGAAAAATTGTGTCTTCTTAATTAGAAAAAATAATATTTTGTGGGCAGTGTATATGACTTACCAACATCAGCAAGAGTGAAAAACACCACGAAGAGGAACAACATTGCTTTCCTGAGTGTTTAGTTCAAACCTCTAGCTTTAGAAATGAATGTCAGTGTTACTATTTGATGTACATCTCCACCTCTAGCTCCACCTACTTGTATTTATGTATATTCATGATAACTGTTCTATACTGTATACTGTTTATATAAATCTGTAGAAATGTTTTTGCATCAAGGGTTTAACTTTGGTTTGAGAAGTATGTGTGTGTGTTTGGGTGTTTTTGATTTGAATCCCATTTCCTGCATTTACATACATTTAGAGACTATGGTGATACAAAATCCAGGAAATAATGAAGTTGATTATAATAATAAATTCGGCCAAAAAGAATAGTAGGCTACTAAACTGTGTATATAAAAAGATGTCTTACTTTCTTTATTGTTTAATAGGGTCGATCACCAAGACTTGAGAAAATCATTTTATAAAGTCAAAAATATTCAACATTAATGTTTTGTGTGTGAAAAAAATGTAAATAATATGAGACTCAATTTCCTCTGTTAAAGAAACGTTTATTTTAAACTGACTGCTGTACCTGAAAATGTAAAATAAATTACTTGTTTAACAGGACGTCTGTCAGAGACACATCCACCAAACCTCAGGGGTTTAGAATAGAAAAAGCAGAAAGCTTTTATGAACTGTGTGTGTTACAGCATTATTGTGTAATATCAGGTGCAGATAGACAGCAGTAAAATTAATATGTACTTATATGAAGATGATGATTACTTTAATAATTGTCTTTCATGCATAAACCACCACCCTTAGTTAATGAATAAATTAAAATATTTACATTCCTTGTGCTTATTTTCTGTGCAGCACAAATACCTAAGGTAAATCATTTTTATGTCTCCAACACTGTATTACACCAGGGTAGGAATAACCATCTGTAATTCGTTACTGCTGTAATCCAAAAGGATGGGAAATTGATAACACAATAGATACATTACTTTTTTGGTACACAGGATGCAAGATTCTCACACAGTCTCACAAACATAAATTTATATATATACAAAGAAGATTTTTCATTGTTCTCCATCTATCCATTCAATCACATCATTCCATGCATCATAACTGTCCACCTCATCTGTCCTCTGATATGAAAACCACTGAGTTATGATCATATTAAGTCTAACATTAAACTAGCATCCAGAGTCTGCTTGTCATACATTGCTGAGAGAAAATGCCTGGTTTAAAGTCAACTCGTTTTTATGCTACACAGAATGTTTATGAAAATATGATTATCCTGATTAATTTACTGAAGCAACCACAAATCACATCTCTTTTCTTTCTGGTGGTTATAAGAATCTATTCTCTCTCTCTCTCTCTCTCTCTCTCTCTCTCTCTCTCTCTCTCTCCACACTCCTTTGCATTGAAACATTTGCCCTCTATGTGTTATAAACAGCACTTTGAAGCCAGATAATTGTATTCACTGTGAATTATTGGAAGTGTTGCTATTTCTTGATATTTTCTGTTCTCAGACATTTTCTGTTGTGTGAAATAGTGTGAGCAGTTAGGAATCTGAGTGATATATGTGAACAGTGAAGAGTTACAGACACAATAAACTGGCAGCAGTACACAACTACAGAGTTGTAAAGTTATTTTAAAGAGTAAAAACATATGCCTGAAAGTATGACAACATCTTGAGTTCATTGTTGAGTTTGTAAAGGTAAATAGTTGATTTACACTCTCATGTTTTTACGTGTTATTTGGTCGTGATGCCAATGCTAATTTCCGTTAACTTGTCTATGGCAATTCCCATTATATGTTAGCATCAAGCTAATAGACAGCGCACTAATTATCTTCCACATTTTTAGCGGTGCTGGCAGTTATATTCTCTGTTCTCAATCTTTCATACTTGGATTTATAATAACTCAAATATGCTTTTGAGGTGAACATGCAACTTCATGATCTTTTGTGTGTGTTTTTGTAGTTTTGTCGTACCTTTATATTAGAGATAATAAAGGTTACAATTGCACAAAGAATTTTTGTCTCTCATTTGAAGAATTTTGTGTGTGTGTGTGTGTGTATATGTGCATTTGTGTTTGTGTGTTTGTGTGTGTGTGTGTGTGTGTATGTGTGTGTGTGTTTGTGTGTGTGTGTGTGTGTGTTTGTGTGTTTGTGTGTCAGTCCAGTCTCTGGGTATTGAGGAGTCTGATGGCTTGAGGTAAGAAATTGTTACACAGTCTGGTTTGAGGACCTGGATGCTTCAGTACCTTTTTCCTGAACATATTTTATAAATTAAATATGTTAAATATCGCCTGGCAGATGTAGATTTGTAAATTTAATTTTCAGGTTACTGGTTGTGAAGTTGTGTTAATCGCTCAGTATTCTTTGTTTGCTGTTCCCTCCAGCTGCATATGTTTTCACAAATGTTGTTTGTGGCTGAGGTTTACCAACAAGTTGTTAAATTGAGTCTCTTTCATCTTCTGTGGTTTTAGAAACTTTATATGTACCATTTTACTGTTTTTGTACAGCCTTTCACTGACTCTGTCTCAGAGTCTGCAGAGCACAATGATAGAGTGCAGAATCTGAGAGATTTAGACCTCTGATAGTAAGTTCAGTAGAGTTTCTGCTTTTTTTTGTCTCTAATCGATGATCATCAGGAGTGCTCTCATCAGCACTATATGACCTGGCGCCTTTATACAGTAAAAACTGTGGTGCGCTGTTAGGATATTGTTTGTACCAGTAAAGACAAATGGTCTCACTGTTTGACTCATATGAACATTTCAGAGTAACAGTCTCTGTTTCTTTCCTGACAATGTTGGCATCTTCATCTGTTGGTCCAATTTTATTTGCAAAACTGCCTGGTGTAAAAAGAATATAAAAAAATATGTTAGTGGAATAGTTTTTTAAACCAAATATTGAAATGACTAGATGAATAATAGAAAACATGGTCATTAATTAATGCACTGAATTAATTGATTAAATATTATTGTAATAATGAGGTCTGTTAATAAATTGATAAAAATAAATGACCTGTAACTAGAGTGACAATCAGTGGTATGTATCTCACTATGTACAGTAAGTTGTATAGTTGATCCATTTCTGAACACAGCTCTGTGAGGATTCTGTATAATAGTGCTGTATGTGCTGAACTTTACACGTCTCTAGAAGGACACACCCAGGAAGTGATGCTGTTGGAGCATAATTTTACACAGATCATCACTTCACAGTATCAGTGACAGTGAACTGAGTCACTAATACAACACAGAACTATTCCACTGTTGCTGATCAAACCACTGCATCTGACTTCACCTCTTAAACATATCTTTTGGAGTTAGAGATCAGGGCTGTGTCTCAGGAATCTAACAAAAAATGACACAATATCTGACAATACTATAACCTTTTGATTGAACTTTTTAAACTAAATACATTTCCAAGTTTTTTCTATTTTATTTGGAGTAGAAATTGGAATAGAAAAGCTATACTTGTATTCAGGCTGTATAGGTAACAAGAGGTTTTGTGTTTTTGTTAGCTGATAATTCTGAACTACTGTATGAGTGCAGCATTTGACTCTGCAAGCTACTGTTATAAACAGACATAGCTAATGTTAGCTTACTAGCTAGCTATCCTCAGTTATATCAGAGAACAAACAACTCCTGTTCAGTCTTCTGCAAGAGTCTCGTCATGATGAGGAGAAAAAAAGGAGAAAAATAAAATAAATACATGAAAGTTTGCTGATCTTATGGCAGACTGTTGTACATACATTTATTTTTTTAATTATTTTTAATTATGACAACAATTACAACACAATACATAAACATAGCAACAAAAACATTAATTTGGGGAAACAAACACGTTTTAATTAATAAGGTTCATTTTTATTTCCCCTGTTTGAGTAAAAAAAACTATAACACAGTATAAATAATAGCAAATAGTTACTTAAATAGTTAAAATGAATTGTTTCCTAGAGTTAGGTTTACTTAATTTTCTTTTATTTAAGTTGGTAAAACTGAAACTTTTTTTCAAAATACATTTTTGTATATTTTTGAAAAATGTGTAATGAATTACTGTAAAATATTTACTATGATAATGCATTTAAAAAACTAACAAAAGTCAATTTAAGCAATTATTTAATGTACATTTGATGTATAATAATATCCTGTTCATGAGTTTATTCTGCTGTGTGAGTTTATTTCACTTGAAAATTGTGAGAGTCAAAAACTAGCAGAGTTCCTGATTTGATGGAATGTAGATTATTGAGTTTAAGCAGTTTATCTACCTTCAATATAACAAAACTGTGCCAGTGTTTTTGTACAGTGCAGCTGGATTTCCTGTCACTGTGGGCTGCAGAGCACAGTAGTATAGAGCAGAGTCTGATACAGCAGCAGAGGAGATGATCAGATCCACTTGTTTAGTTTTATCATCAACTTCAGCAGACAGATGTGGTGGCATAGGGTCAGTTTTATCTCCACTCGGTAAGATGTAAAAAAGGAACTCAGGTTTAGATTTTGGATGTTGTTTGTACCATTGTAGGCTGTTTACTGTAGCACTGTTTTTGTAGCTGCAGGACAGAGTAACATCATCACCTTCATCTACAACTTTATGAGGGGAACGTGGCTCTATTGGATCTTCCATGGAGTCACCTGTCATAGAGAAGAGAACATAATCATTTTTATTTTTCAGTTATATAACTCATATTATACATTTTCTTAACATCATAAAGGCTAATTAATCATTAATGTAACACTTCCTTTCTGAGAAGGTCAATGATAACTTACCTAATGAAAGCCACAGACACATGAATATAACAGTGATCATGATGAATGGTGTTAGTAAAATGACAGTATTCTGAGGTCTTTCTGTACTTTATTATATTAACATTTCAGAGGTTCATGAAGCTCCACCCCTCAGCATCATATGACAGTGTCACCAGTTTTACTGACAGATTCTTGACTTACTGCATCCTGACATTACATTCAGTCTCACATGTGGAACAAGACATTTATCATTCATCTAATAATTAAGGTTTTACATATTATACCAGGGATCTCTAACTCTTTATTGGACTCTTAGTCAAATGTCAAGTGGTTTAGACAATCAATAAATCAATTAATCAATTAATTACTTGTTTGTGTATTTATGTGACTAACAACATTACACTTAAATGTGTTCATTTATCAGCTTTTATCTGAAAGCTTTATCTTTAATGTGAAAATGATTTCATTAGGCAAAAAATAAAAATCCACATCATAGGTACAAAATCTACAATGTTGAGTTTGTTGAACATTTCCTGATAGAGACATGGTTACAGAGTGACAGCAGCACATGTTTATTAGTGGCTGGGTTTATTGTTTTATTCTGCCTCCTTGTGGAACAACAGAAACTGGCACTGTTTTCTGAATATTTTCATTCAATTACTTTCAACAGATGATTTTAATGTAGAACAAAGTTAATTTCTAAATTTATTCAGTAGAACAGATTAGCCAGGATACCACTGGATAAATGGATAAATGGTAATTGCTAAATTTTGTATAGCTAATATTCATTTATTACATTCTGACTATTTAAAATCAACTTCAATTACTTTATAAAACCTTATAAAAGTATGCATGTAACATGTACAGTTCTTTTTGTTATTGATCTAGACATCACTCTGCTTCAGTAAAGAAATTAAATTCCCTAATGTCTTGTCTTTTGTTGTGTATGGAACACGGGAGCCTGTGTTAGCTACACACTCCATTTTATTCTTTTTTAAAAGTTTTTTTATTTTGTGTATTATATCACTTTATGGATTCGTTATCTTTTCTTTCTCTTTTTTGTGTTATTTTGTTTAGCTTTTTAGGAGGTTTTGTTTTCCTTTTGCTCTCTGGATCTTCATAAAGCTTCTTGAAGCTCCACCCTGCAGTATCACATGACAGGGCTGATTGTTGATTCTTACATTTGAATCCAGGATTTATTGAATTTATTTTTTGAATGAAAAATTTTTTTTGTCAAATTTCTTGCTAATGTTAACATCATAAAGGTTCATGAAGCTTCACCCCACAGCATCACATGACAGTGTCAGCAGTGTGGCTTTACATTCAGGAGTGAGGTGGACTGGAAGACTCTAACAACACAAGGTTAAAGGTAGTTACATATGAAAAATACAGCATTAGTACAACTGCACTAGAGATTTTAAAAACAGTTGTGGAGAGTTGTTTTATGTGAGCTGGTATATCTGAAATTATATCTACTACTGAGATGAACCATGGCAGGGGTTAAGATAATATTTGTGCAGTATGTATGATAGAAGTAGAGGTAGAGTCTATATCACAGAGGGTTTATTGTGAAAAGTATGTGAAAAGAATGTGCAGGTTTATATGGTGCTCTAGTATTCGGCCCATCATAAGATAACTGAGTTCACCATGTTTGTGTTCATCAAGGAGAAAAACCTTAAGACACAAAGAAATGTTCACAGACAAAAAGAAGCTTGAGTCATCAGAAAGAGTATTTAAACTTTGCACTTCATATATTTATAAAGGATTTTTTCTCTGTAACACTGTAATACATTATGTGTTAGTTTTTGCCTCTTCAAGGCAGTGGTGGTGAACTTGCTGATGTTCACTGCAACAAACTCAAAAGATTCAGTGCTGCCTTCCATGATATAGTGTTGGTATATTGTATATTGTAAAGTTCTGCTGTGATGATTGAACGAAGCTTTTACTTTTTATTTCCAGGTTATCAAGGAATATGGAATAGTATCATCAGTGTATAAAGATGTATACCTGACTATCTGAGTAAAGTGTCTGGAAGAGGCTCGGAGGCAACATCCACAAAGTTGTATATATTTTCTGGTAAGGATCCTCAATGGTGGATAGATAGACCCTAATCATCTTTCTAGTGGTTTTCATTATCTTCCATAGAGTCTTCTGCTCTGACACGGAGTGCAGTTTAATATTAAACAGCTGAATAGTTTCACATGATGCTATCAATATTTCCCTGAATGTAATGATGAGGATGGGAGAGAGGGGTCTGCTCTCCTATCTCTACATGAAATTGAGACACTTCTGGGATTTTCTGGCTCAGATAAGATCCTATGTGATGCACCATAAAAACTGTCATCACTGTGATGCCAACAGTCATGTATTTTTGAACCTGTGGATTGTTGCTTTTACATGGCTTTAAGCCTCTTCTTCTTCTTTCTGCATGTAGACTCATCAGAGCATCTAAAGAAATCCCCAAGAAGATTGAATACCACAATAAGGAAAAGCTACTTTTAAAAGTTATATTAATAATCCCTCTCTAAACCAAATATTATACCATTAATGAATGCAAAATATTTAACTAATCTTTACTTTTCAGGCACTGATGAACTGTCAGACAAAGACATCAGATAGTATTGCTGCCTCACAGTTCCATGGTCCCCAGTTCGAGATTGAGCTCAGGTTTCCCTCATTTCCAGTGTTGCCAAGAAAAGCTATAGATCTCTGAACAGGATCAAGTGGTTAATGAAGCTTACAAAACAATTAGCTATCTCCTAATAATCCAACATTTGTCAAACTATAATATATTTATGAACCCTTTATAAATTGCAAGAGAGACAGAATTCGCCAAAAATAGTATGTAAATAGCAGCTCAACATCATCAGCAGAACTGCTTTCAATATAACAAAACTGTGTGAAAGTTTTTGTACAGTGCAGCTGGATTTCCTGTCACTGTGGGCGCCAGAGCACAGTAGTATAGAGCAGAGTCTGATACAGCAGCAGAGGAGATGATCAGATCCACATGTTTAGTTTTATCATCAACTTTAGCAGACATTCTTGGGTCAGTGTTGGAAATTAGATCTCCTTTTTGGTCAACATTAAGAAGGAACTCAGGTTTAGATTTTGGATATTGCCTGTACCAGTGCAGGTAGTTTCCTGTAGTAAAGCTTGGTTTGTATTTGCAGGACAGAGTAACATAATTACCTTCATCTACAGCTTTGTGAGTGAAATGTGGCTCTATTGAATCTGCCATGGAGTCACCTGTCATAGAGAAGAGAACATAAAGCATTTAACCTTTAAATAATCAACAGGAAATACTTAAGTCAGACCCACACTCTGCATTTTCACACTGCATCACCACACAGATTAATATTTAATATAATATAGTTAATATTTCTGCAATAACAAAAAGTCAATGTTAACTCACCTAGTGAAAGCCACAGATACATGAATATAACAGTGAACATGATGACTGGTCTTAGCTCAGTGAAAATAGTGGAGATCTTTCTGTAATCTAATATGTTAACACCATAAAGCTTCAAAATTGCTCCACCCCACAGCATCACATGACAGTGTCACCAATGTTGTTGTCAGATTGTTGATTCTTACTGAAACATCCTGTCTTTACATTCAGCCTCATATGGGGAACCTGTCCAGAGCACATTTAAGTAAACACATACTGAAAGCAGGAGTTCAGGTTACTGTCAGTTTGTGTGCAGTTTTACATCACCTCCAAAAACATGACAGTAGGACATTTTTCTAAGAGAAATAATGCTTTTGTGTGAATAAGTCTGTGAAAGGGTAACTATATGGTTTGTATATGGAGCTCTGCAAAGGGTGTTTTCCTACCTCATGTGAACAAAGTTCATACCATATCAACCATGACCCTGACAGAATCCCCCAAAAGGACATGTAACTTTCTCTAAAGCATTGGGAGAACTTCTTTCAGTATAACAAAACTGTGTGAAAGTTTTTGTACAGTGCAGCTGGATTTCCTGTGATTGTGGGCTCCAGAGCACAGTAGTATAGAGCAGAGTCTGATACAGCAGCAGAGGAGATGATCAGATCCACTTTCTTATTCGTTTTATCTTGCTCTTTTTTAGGTTTTATGGACAATCGTGGATGAGGTGGTTGAGCCTTTGTGACATATTCACTTCTTTCATCAATCAGCAGCAGAAACTCGGGTCTTGATCCAGGTTTTTGTCGATACCAGTGGAGTCTGTTAACTGATCCAGTATATGTGCAGGACAGTGAGATGTTGCTGCCTTCCATTGAAAATACATTGGTTTGATCTGGTTTAATGTTATTGTCAGCAGCCTCTGCTATAAAAACATTACAACAATATTGTGATATTTTAATCATAAATGACACATTTCACATGGAAAATTGTGTCTTCTTATTTAGAAAAAATAATATTTTGTGTGCAGTGTATATGACTTACCAACATCAGCAAGAGTGAAAAACACCACGAAGAGGAACAACATTGTTTTCCTGAGTGTTTAGTTCAAACCTCTAGCTTTAGAAATGAATGTCAGTGTTACTATTTGATGTACATCTCCACCTCTAGCTCCACCTACTTGTATTTATGTATATTCATGATAACTGTTCTATACTGTATACTGTTCATATAAATCTGTACAAATGTTTTTGTATTAAGGTCCTAAGCCATGGATTCACTCATACCATTCATTCAATTTTCCTGTGATATTTTGACATTGTTAGTTACATCACTTGTTTTTGGATCTCTCTCTCTCTCTCTCTCATTAATAAAATGAGATGGACATTCAGTAAAGTCCTTTCTTTAGTAGTTGGTGTTTGTGACTGCACTGTGTGACACTGGTTTTGTTGGTGTGTAAACTAAACCCATCACTGGGTCACACGGTTCTCACAGTGTCTTTGGCATAGTGTTACTTTCCATTTGTAATTTTACAGATTGTTCTATTGCCTCATTGTTCTGTGAAATTCTATCTAAGACAGTTTTACTGGATTAAATCTACTTAGCAGTGGTATTTATTGGTTCTGTGTGTAGAAATTTGTTTTATTTATTTACCTTCCTCTGTGTGTCATTTGTACAGCAGAAGGTGGCTTATTGTTAGAACCATTAAAAGAATAAGGTTTATTTGAGAATACAGAAGAAATATTCACACAAAAGTATGTCTTCATAACCCCCATATATATCTCTTTAAATACTGCTGAATTTTTCATTTTCATGTTTGAAAGCAGCTATAAAACTCAACTCCACTGAATTGGCCATTAAGAATGTCCTGTCCTACATCTTGTCCTAACAGGGAAGTAAAGACACAAAATTACCTTAAATTTACTTAAATACTTGATTATTAATCACAAGATAATATTGAAACCAAAATACATTTATATATATATATATATATATATATATATATATATATATATATATATATATATATATATATATATATATATATTGAGCTTATTTGTTTGTTGTGATAAACCTGTTATACTGTATTTCACTGAGGTAATGAACAAACCAGCCTCTTTTCTTTCTTTGTCTATTTTATGTTGTCATTTGACTCTGATCTGACTTTGATTTTAATGTAATTGATATAGACATCTGCTTAATAAAGCCACTGTGAAAAAATTTGTTTAGCTGATGGATCCAGGCACAGCAGCTGCACTTTGCAGTTCACAGAAAAGTATTGATTCACCCCTAATTATTAACAGTAGTACAGATTTATTATCAAATATAATTAGGATCATCTGTCACTTGGGGCCTGAAACAAAAATCTGACTGAGTTTCCTAAACAGACAGGTTTTTCTTTTACAGGTTCCACAGATGCAGGGTCTCAGAGGGTAACAGACATATTCCCAAAACCCACAGCAATTAAGTATTGAAGTATTTCAATCAATGTCAAAAGCACACTGGGAAATCAAACTAGTGGACATTCTTATTATTCAAGACTCAAGACCAAAGTAAACCTGCACAGAAACATATGTTGAACACGTCAGATCTCAAGCACAATAAACACAGAAATAACTGTTCATCAAAGAATTCATATTTTAGAATTAATATTAATAAAGCTGCCACCACTGGCTATGAGAACTGCACTTAGTGCTGTGGAGACTGAGTGAACATGTGGCAGCACAGTGAGAGTCTGGAGTGGAGCAACCATTTCCATTTCAACCACAACTTGTGATTTCAAGTGCTATTTTATAATCTGCCAAATAATGAAGAGTGAAGTCTTCAGTTCACTAGTGTTACATTAAAAATCAGCACCTTAAAATACTTAAATACATATTGTTATTAAACCTTGTATTATATTTTATTACATCAGGAGAATAACAAAATAACACCATGAGCATTAGCAAAAATATTTTTTTTTAATAAAATATTAACATTTATTTTTAACGGATCTATTCTTCTCTGGTTATTCAACCAATAAGCATTAGCAACATATCCAAGACGATCATTGTTGATATTCAAGCAAACGAACGTAAAAAGTCTGAGAATTAAGAAAGAAAAGTGTATTTGAATGAAACAGGTAAACATCTCCCCCTGCTGAGAAAAACATGCAGCTTGACTTTTTGTACAGTCTGTTTGAGTTTTCTGTCACTGTGGGCTCCATGGTGCAGTAGTACAGTACAGAGTCTGATACTGCAGCAGGAAAGATCTCCAGATCTACTTTCTTGTCCTTTTTATGAACTTTGGTGGATAGTCGTGGGTCATGTTCAGATTTAGTGACACCATCTGTGGATTTATGAATCAGCAGGAGATATTCGGGTCCTGATTGAGGTTTTTGTCGATACCAGTGGAGATTTCTAGCTGAATCATCATATGTGCAGGTCAGTGTGATGTTGCTGCCTTCACTTGAAGATATGATGGTTTGTTCTGGTGTAATGCTGCTGTCAACAGCACCTGCTGTAAAACATTACAACAACATAAACATTTCTACTTTCATTGTGTAAGTTAATTAATCATGTTTAGGTATCAGCTCATTTCCAGCATTCACCTAAAGTTTGTGTATAATATAAATGACTTACCGATGTTTTTAACAACTATGAAAATAAAGAAGAGTAACATGACTGTTGTGTCTCTCTTGCAGTAGGTATAAATGGCAGGATCTCTGTGAAACTTTCTAAACTGTATCTTACCACATCTAGCTCCACCCACTTTTACTCATAGTCATGTCAGTTCTGGTATCATATGTAATAAATCCATTGTTTAAGTTAATTGACTGAAACAAGCAATGAATGTTCATAATATATTTTATGTCATGTTTAAATCTGTTAAGGCTGATTTTTGCTAAATTTAATGATAATTTTAAGCAGTTCACTAGAATAAGACACCCTTTATTAATTGCATATTGTGTCTGTAGTTTAATAACTGCATTCAACCATATATTTAAATTAATTTAAGTTATTCTGTAGTGCTACATGCTACACAATGTAATTAATGCTATAAGCCTCCCCTTGATAAAGCACTCCATAAATAAAATGTTTCACTATGCTGGAGTAAACAAATACTTGACTAAATGAGTCCCATTTGTCTCAGAAGGTATGAATACCATCTAAATTAACATCTACCATCTAAATTAACATATTTACAATATCACAAAAACAGCCTTCTTCCATCTTAGAAATATTGCCAAGCTTAGGAACATTTTATCTGTAACTGATGCAGAAAAGCTAGTTCATGCATTCATGACCTCCAGACTGGACTACTGTAATGCATTACTAGGTGGTTGTCCTGCATCTTCAATAAACAAGCTACAGTTAGTCCAGAATGCAGCCGCCAGAGTTCTTAACAGATCAAGAAAATATGACCATATAACCCCAATATTATCATCCCTGCACTGGCTACCTGTTAAGTTTAGAATTGACTATAAACTAGCTCTACTCACATACAAGGCTCTAAATGGTTTAGCTCCCACCTATCTATCCAGTCTTCTAACACATTACAATCCACCACGCTCTTTAAGATCACAAAATTCTGGACTTCTAGTAGTTCCCAGAATATCAAAATCCACAAAAGGAGGTAGAGCGTTTTCGTATTTAGCTCCAAAACTCTGGAATAGTCTTCCTGACTGTGTGCGGGGCTCAGACACAGTCTCCCAGTTTAAATGTAGACTAAAGACTTATCTCTTTAGCCAGGCATACATCTAACACTTCCCATAACCTTGCACTCCAGTACATCTGATTAAATGCACATTCAGCTAGTACTGCTAATATTATGAACAGCAGCTACGCTAATGCTGTTCCATTGTTTCCTTTCTTCTACCCATCCCGAGGCATCCAGAGACTGTGCCGGCTCCAGTGGCATCCGGAGATGGACCAGCTCCAGCCGGGTTCTGCTTGTGAGGATTGGGATATTCAAGCAGCGCCATGGACAACAACCTCCTTATTGATTCACATAACTCTATACACATGCTGTATCTACATCACACAATTGTCACCCAAATGAGGATGGGTTCCCTTTTGAGTCTGGTTCCTCTCAAGGTTCATTCCTCTTCCCATCTAAGGGAGTTTTCCTTGCCACAGTCGCCTCAGTCACCTCAGGCTTGCTCACTTGGGATAACATCTAGGACTGTTTGTCTGTTGGTCTGTTCATATGTTTGTTGTTTTCTTATGTGGTTTCTCATGTAAAGCTGCTTTGAGACAATGCTCTTTGTTAAAAGCGCTATACAAATAAAATTGAATTGAATTGAATTTATTGCAACAGACTGGGATGCAAGTTCATATCAGCAAACCTTGTCAACAAGAGCCTAAGCCTTTCAAACCTTTCCTGGGTTTGGATCTTGAATCACGTCTGGTAATGGAAGCATGCGTGGTACAACCATTGTGACCGCCTGCCAGAGTGCCTCTCTTTCCCGACCTGGCAGGCCTCCCTTGACCACAGCCCCACAACCCTCCAAGTGCATGGGTAGCGTCGCCAAAAAAAAACATGGTTATTAATTAATGTAATTAATTAACTGATTAAATATGATTGTGATAGTTGAAACTATTGATAAACTGATGAAAATGAATGACCTGTAACTAGAGTGAGAATCAGTGGTATATATCTCACTATGTACAGTAAGTTGTATAGTTGATCCATTTCTGAACACAGCTCTGTGAGGATTCTGTATAATAGTGCTGTATGTGCTGAACTTTACACGTCTCTAGAAGGACACACCCAGGAAGTGATGCAGTTTTAGTGTTATTTTGTACAGATCACTTCACACAGTGTCAGTGACAGAAATCTAGAGTCATTATGGCTGGTGTTGTATTTCAAGATTCATCATCTATACAATACTATAAGCCTTTATCTGTTTGTGTGGTTTTTAAATTATTTGTACATTTATAAATAATTATGATAATTTGCTGTGGAAAATCATAGGAAACTGATCCAGATTTAAACAAAATCTCTCATAAGTAAATTTGCTGTGTCTATAACCAAAAGGTAATTAAATTCAGTTCAATTCAATTCAGTTCACTTCAATTTTATTTGTACAGGTCTTTTAACAATGGACATTGTCTCAAAGCAGCTTTACAGAAATTCAGAATTTCAGAATAGAAATTACAAAGTTGAAAATTAACTTTACCCCTAATGAGCAACTCTGAGGCAACAGCGGCAAGAAAAAACTCCGTGAGACGATATGAGGAAGACTCAAATGTGAACCCATCCTCATCTGGGTGATACCAGAGAGTGTGATTATGAATAAATTACCTTCTAATTGTATATTATCAAACATTAAAAGCAGCAGAGGAGATGATCAGATCCACTTGTTTAGTTTTATCATCAACTTTAGCAGACAGACGTGGTGGCATAGGGATTTACCTCCACATGGAGTGATGAAAAAAAGGAACTCAGGTTTAGATTTTGGATGTTGTTTGTACCATTGTAGGTTGTTTACTGAACCACTGTCTTTGTTGCTGCAGGACAGAGTAACATCATCACCTTCATCTACAACTTTATGAGTGAAAAGTGGTTCTAATAAATCTGCCATGGAGTCACCTGTTATAGAGAAGAGAACATAATAATTTTTTAGTTTTGAGTTATATAACTCATATTCTATTTTTTCTTAACATCACACAGGCTAATTAATCATTAATTTATTATCTCCTTTCTGAAAAGATCAATGTTAACTTACCTAATGAAAGCCACAGACACATGAATATAACAGTGAACATAATGAATGGTGTTAGTAAAATGACGATATTCTGAGGTCTTTCTGTACTCCATTATATTAATATTTCAGAGGTTCATGTCTCCACAAAGTGTGACATTCTCCATCCCGCTCCCTGTATTCCAGAGATAGGCTCCAGGTTGGAGCTTTAATTTTCAGAGGTAATTAACAGTGGGATTTGAACCTTCTTGGACCTCTGGAGAAACAAGCTTCCAAGCAAGAACCAAGCCTGCAGTGCAAGTTTCCATGAGTTTTATCCCAACCACTCTATTCCATTTAAAACCAGGGCTCATCCGGGATTTGAACCCGGGACCTCTCGCACCCGAAGCGAGAATCATACCCCTAGACCAACGAGCCAGGTCGTCCCTAATCAGCTTGCTGTGCGCCAATGGAGGTTCACTGTACTCTGTAACTGTATGACCTTCCAGTTCATATGGACTGGGGTCCGAGTAAAAGGAACTCGGTTACACAAAGTCAAGTTAACAATAAAGCGAGGGCTCCTGTGGGATTTGAACCTTTTTGGAATCGAGACGCTAAGTGTGAACCAAGTAAGCAGCTCTTGCCATTGGGCCAAATATATCATTAATCTCGGTGGACATGAAGATCAAAATCAATTCTTGTAGAACAAGCTTGCTTTAGTGTCAGGTGGAGGTTTCAGTATAGGTCAAGTTTACAGGATTGTATCTTCTTTGCTGGAAACTGTACTGTTGCTCCAGTATAGCTTGGTGAATATTATGAGGCTTCAAGTAGTTTCTGTGACATTTGCAGTAAGTTTAAAAATTATTCCAGTTGGTAATAAAATTGAATTAGCTGGTTGCTAATGAAACTCAGGTGGCTGGTGGGGTATGGTTTGGTAACTGTTACAAGGTCTCATCTGTTCGATAGGGTGACACTAGGAAGCTGTAATGGAGTCCCATGTGGTTGCTATGGATTTTAAAAAATATTTTAGTATGATTTATGTCATTTACATGGTTGTTACTGTAGTCTTAGATTTCTGTTCTTGGTGAACAGGAATGAAACCCGATGTGGTCTTTAGCTGTTGTAGCTCATCTACCTCAAGAATTGATTATGGAGCACTATTTCAGTGGAGCTTATTTATTTCCTGATTGTGTGATGGAAACTGTGTTTTTATTTTCCACAATTCTTATTCTTAGTTATACATACTTTCAGGTATCCTGTAATTTCCCTTTTTATATTCCTGTAATATAAAAAAATATATTAAAGATCCTGCAAAGACACACATGATGAACACATTAAATCTCATGCTGAGAAACAAACAAACAATCATAAAATAAAATAAAAATAAATCAGATCAGCTGCTTGTCAAAAGAGTTTACAATATCCACATTTTTATTCCTAGAACATAATCAAATTCCAGCATGTGATCTTTACACTGTCATTAAGTAAATAAACCATCAAACCTGCCACTATTGTTTATGAGAACTGCACTTAATACTGCAGAGGGAGTGAACATGTGGCTTCTTCAAACACACACCTAACTTTTCTATCTGTATTTGGATTCACTTAGAATGTTTTGTCTATTCAATTCAAATAAAGTATTCATATATGGTTATATACATACATTTCTATTGGATCAATAATCAGAATGCTGATGTTATGCATAGCTTCCAGTCTTTTCTTCTTATTGTGATTCTTTAACACTTTCATGTTTGAGGTCTCTGTAGGTTTTTGGACAGTGAAGTTGACTTTCCTGTCACTGTGGGCTGCAAGGCGCAGTAGTACAGTGCAGAGTCTGATACTGAAGCAGGCGAGATCTCCAAATCCACACGCTTCAGACTCTTATGAACTTTAGCAGACAAATGAGGATGAGGAGTATCACCTGTCTGATTCCCTCCCGATTCCGTCAACAGAACGAGGAATTCTGGTGCTGCATTGGAATATTGTCGATACCACTGTAGATTGTTCATAGAAACAGTGTATTTATAATCACAGGAGAGTGTAACTGCTTGCTCCTCTTTACCATAGACAGCAGAAGATGTTGGAGTAATGCTGTCCTGTGTGCTCTCACCTGAAGAGGACATTTATTTCAGAATATTATCATTTTATATTATACAGTATACATACAGTACATGCTTACAGTCTAAAACACTCACACATGGAAACATTTCTTTACTAGTTAAAAAACATTTAAACATAATATATGGGGATAAATAAAATATAAGCTTACCTATGAACATGGTAACAGAAACATACAGAAAACCATCATGTTTTAATTTCCTCTGATCTTCTGAAAGTTTCCTTTTTATGTTACAGTAAATGTCAAGTTTCCTTCTACTCTGTCTTCAGTGAAGCATCTAAGCATTTCTTGTGTACAAAGCCTCAACTGTAGCTTCCCTCTGTTTTAACCAGTCAGAGTGCAGGATGTGCCACATTATGTAAAATACACACACATGTTCTAAAAGAATTTAATGAGCAAAAGATTCAAATATTTAGTTCCTGTATTTCCTATTTCTATGAACTTAAACCTTTTCTAATCTACAAAATATATTGTTGCAATTACAAACAATTCTTATTGTGAAATTAAATTCTTCAGCAGATTTATAGTACACCCTTAAAGTCTAAACAAAACACCAGAGGTACTGTAGTGATTGATAGGATTTGAAAAAATTCCCCATAAAATTATAACAATATAAAACCCCTAACAAGGTGGTGTTTGAGAGCATGTGCACAAATACATAAGCATCTTGTATTAAGCTCAAGATTCTGCAGTAATTCAAGTGTTTCAGTCGGACTGCACTCCACACACCATGTATCTGTGCTGAAGCTTTGTTCAGGTTTAATGTTCATGGCTACTTTAACACTCCACATGGTTCTGTTGTGTCCAGGTCCAATCAGGTTCAGTTCTAGAGTATTTTCATGTCATGTACTGCCATCTGCAGGAGCTGAATTTAAATAGACATATACATTGTTTACATCAAGAACCATCAATATATTTAAAACAAAAGTATTGCTCACCACGCTGGGAATAGTTCACAGTTTCAATTCACAGATTCATTTGGAATCATTACAGCATTTCAGCATATCAGAACACAAGAATAACCCGTCTTTTTCTTTTTTATCTGTATTTCTGACATTAACCTAGACAAAAACAAGTCCTCAGATTCAGCATCCTTAAAGAGACAAATTTGCTGGTGTGCTTGTGATTATTGTCCTTTAATATGACCCAGTTTCAGCACAACATAAGCTCATGGACAGTCTTACATTTGTCTCAAGAATATTCTAATATAAAGTGGAGATCATCAATGTCCAAATGATTAAAAGTTTTCTAGAGCCTGTGGCTGCAAAACAACCGAATCCTCACCCCTCCACCAACATGACACTTGGTATGAGGTGTTTGTTGTGATAAACTCTGTTTGACCTTCAACCAAACATGAAACTATGAATAATGATTAACCATCAGTCCAAAAAAATATTGTTCCCAAATTTGTTAAGATGCCGCCATGTTTTTTTGGAGAGAAAGGGCTTCTTCCTCTCACCTCTTCCATGAAAGCCATATGTGGAGGCAGGACTGAGGTGGAGCACAGGTTTGTGAATGGAAGGTGGTGCAGGGAAGAGTAAGTGCTGTTTCCACAGGTCAGGGTCATAACACTTAAGACCTGGGAAATGCAACTGTGAATGGATTTTTGCTGATCCATTTAAAATTTGGCAGACATTGTACATCCATTTAACTGAAAATATAAATGTTAATACACAATTTCCATTTTCATTTCATTTTCACTCAATCTTGATGAATTTCATTATGATCAATAAAAGGAAAGCAAATTTGACTAACACTTTCCTTATTCATCCATTTTAACTTCTTGTAACTATACAATGGAATTATGGTCTGGAGTGCTCACATTTTGTTCTGGATCTTAGTTCACATTTGGTAAAGTAACATACATTTATACACACAGGTATAATAAACACATGAAAGAATAAATAAATGTATGAATGGAAAAAAATTACAGGATATATAATTATAGGATATTGTTTGTACCAATAAAGCAGAATGTTATCTCTGCTTCACTTATATGAACATTTCAGAGTAACAGTGTACTGAATAAACAAAAAGTAACCATGTGCCTTTATCATGAATTAAAGTTTAAACCTAATGTCATGTATTGGAGTTGTGTTGAAAATCAACATTTCATATATATACACATATCTTGATGTATAGAAATGATCTGACCGAGGCTGTAATAGATGCAAATGAAATAATTTATTAGAGTTAGGATAGGAGGATGATGAGAGGAGGGTTAATATTGGTTGAAATGACAAACACAGAAAATTCATTAACACTAAACCTGGAAATGTAACGAGAAAGCAATTATTTCTAGTGAGAATGATAAAATGCTACACAGGCTACAACTGACTGTGCAATTCTGGTCCTAAAGTCCTGGGATCGTTGTGCAGACCTGTCAAGGGGAAAAAGAAGAGAGATATTTTAAAATGTGACAATTGAAATGTTACAAAATCAATTAATACTCATCTGTGGAGCGCTTGAGCAATGTAGGGACAAAATATGAACTGTAACAAAGTATGGAATGGGAACTTGTGCAATAAATTGTGTGTTTGTGTGTGTGTGTTGTGTTGGTGGGTACTGGGAAGGTGTAGAAGTAAGGGAAGGACATTGCCAAGAGCCTCTCCAAAGTCTTCACCATCTTCTTCTCGACATGCTGCCTGAGGAGATGCCTAACCGTGCTGGCTAAAGCTGGCGGGTCGGTGTAGAGCTCCAGGGGCTGAGAGAACAGTACCACAAAAAGGCCTGTAAGCTGATCCTATCAACAAATTACACAAACACAAATCCAGTGTAATGTCACTGTCTTAGAGATACAATGCTGACCATTTGTGTAACGTGGCATCAGAAGATATTTGAACACTTACAATAAGCACTGTGAAGTAGATCTTTGCTCCAGGCTCCCGAACGTCTACATCCCACTTGATGAGCGCAAGCAGGCGCTCCGAGAGTCCTCCCTGAAGCTTTAGGAAAGGGAGACGACAAGCTCCGTTAATGTCAGGGTTTAAAATATGGGAAAACAAAATGAAATAAAATAGATCCTGTTCTCAAACTACATTCAAGCATCGCTTTTAAATCTCCCGATAAGACGCTTACTGGCTGAGGCGTTAAGCCCTTCGTGAAGTATCCGCAGAGAAGCAGCTCGTAAAACACGTCCACGAGGTTGTAGTGGTAGGCCTGCAGAGAGCAGAAAAGTTACAAAAAGAAATTAACTTTACATAATGGAGTCCTAATGGAGTTCTCTATTATCAAAGTCTTTCAGATTTAAACAGCTGTCATGTTACACAGGCATTCATAAGCTTACATAGGACCCGGAGAGCTCTGCTTTGATGGAGTCCCGATGAGAAGGAGTCCTCAGGAACCGAATCGGAGCCACGGAGGCCAGCTGTACGCCAACTGCATCCTGTTAAAACGTAAAAAACAAAAACATCTCTGTAATTCACTTATGGTGTTCTAGATGTCTACTTAATTTACATCTTAACACGAAGCAGGATGTAAGCCTAAACATGTCCTGTTCTCCAAAAAAGATGATGTACTGTACATTTCCTCCTGCCGCCCCATCATAAGTGCTTCTTCTCATCGCAGTTTCATAATAACACATCTAACATTCTGTCACGTTCCTTACAGTAAAAACAGCTTGAGTAAAATAAAGGAAAGGTTTGTTGACCGGTTAAAAGGTTTGCATTACTCATTACGATATTTATCTTAATGATGCTACCAAGTTAATTATCCAGGCTTGCTAACAGTGTAGATAAACCAGTGTTTTTTTCACCCACACCCAGAAATAGAGGATTTTGATTGTTTTGTTTTTTTTTAAAAAAAAGGGAGAAGTAAAAAAACAAAAATTTCCTTTTTAACGCCGAAACGTTAATGAACCTGTGAGTTTGTAAACTAGTTAAGCTGAGAATAAACAGACAATTTTTAGCATTAGCTTGTGTAAATTCACCGTACATGGTGACTGATTAAAGTCTCAAAAACCTCCTGTCCCAGTCCATCATCCGAAATCTATCTAAATATTATACGGAATAATTATTAAAACCTTCACCCGAGTTCAGCAAGCTTTACACTCTATATGATATTGTGTAAATGAAATGATTAGCGAGGTTCGCTAGCTAGATAACATACATCTGTAACCAAGTCCTGTAATTCGCAGCAAACCTTTTACATTTCCCTGGACAAGCACACTCCACAACTCCTGACACTTTTCAGAGCTAAGGCATCGAAGGATGGTACCATTGGCAACCAGATGGCTAAAATATTAAAAGACTATCATGAACAAGTAAGTGGAATTCCCACTGAACATACTCAAGGGCTGTACAGGTTAAAAACATTATCAATAATTAAAATCAGTTAAATATAATAATGATGAATGTTTTCAGTTGCCAGAAAAGACAAAAACATGAAGGCATTCTAAAACAGTAGTCTATACAAACAAAATAAATAAATTACACAAAGTAGTGTAGAATAACATGCAAGTAAGTGAATGATGACAATTTTTGTGTGTGGATGAACTAATCCTTAAAATGTGCTTGTGCTGTTATTAAACTGCCTAAAGGAATTTGCCTGTTATGTGGATTAGTAATAAAGTGCCAGGTAATAACTAGTGCTGTTACATGTTGTAGCTAGGTTTGCAGTGTTAGAATGTTGTCTCATCATTAATCATGTTAATAAATTCAAAATGTTGCTTAGTTGGGAATTAAAAGTATGGTCATTTTTTGTTTTGTCTTTAAGGATCAGGATGACATCAGTGTCATTGGAACTCTTGTCCTGGCTGGACTGCCGCTTTACTTGAAGGAAGACTCGTCAGATGTTTTCAAGACACACACGGTAAGGCTCATCAGGACTACTTTCTGAAACATTTTGATCTTTTTGTCGACATCGAAAAAAATACAGCTAGAGTAGCTGTACAGTTGATCATTTCAGTAATCTTAAAGGAAAGGTTTACTCAAATGATGATTATATAATTCATTTACTCACCCTCGTGTAATTCCATTAGATTTTTGTTAAAGGTACGTTTAAATCTTTTTCTCTCCTTTTGTCTGTCCAATTAAAGGCAATCTGTATTTTCAAGCTTCAAAAATTACTTTGATTTAGACTTTACTAAAATATTAACATGGTTCAACACACACATTAAACACATTATCTAAATATAATATCTAAATTTGATGTGCATTGTTTTCTGTATGTTTATATCATTGTCATATGTAAAGCTCATACTCCAAAGTCATGAACATGATCTGCACTATTTGCAGAGGCTTGTTATGTTGTAATTATAAGGTTTAGTTCATTCTAATGGGAACCACTGGTATTAATTTTGTTTTGCCTCTTTGTTTTTTTGTTTGTATGTCTTGATTGTCCATGAAGATGACATGGTGATGTCTTCAAAATCCTGGGTCAGTGCTCTGATGCTGCTTTTTGGGCTGCTTTATGCCCTTCATATCAGCTACCCCAAGAAGCTGACTTTTTTTTTTTTGGTTCCTGCAACCAAGGAAAGTTAGATTTTGCTTAGTCTTTAAATCTGTTTGTGTTCAGGTAACAGATGTAATTAAGTCCAAATAACTTTTTAGCTACACAAATGGTTTGAGGAAACCGATTGCCTTAAATGGTTTGAGTTGACTGAACTCAAATTAATCAAGACTAACTTCATCAGTTTGTGTTCCGTCAACTCAAACCATTTAAGGCCATCGATTTCCTCAAACCATTTAAGTAACTATATATATATATACTTTACTACTTTTTTATTTATTGATTTATACCACAGAATTACCACAAACATTGTTTGTGTCTGTGGTTTTCTGATAACAGGTTGGTAAAGGAAGGATCTTTGATGTGGTTTTAGAATCTTCATTTATACTGGTTTATACGTTTTATTAATATTGACTTAAGAAATAAAGAAATGACTGGATGAATAATAAAAAACATGGTTATTAATTAATGCAACTAATTAACTCATTAAATATGATTGTAAGAATTAAAACTTTTGGTAAACTGATTAAAATGAATTACCTGTAACTAGAGTGAGAATCAGTGCATCTGACTTCACCTCTTAAACATATCTTTTGGAGTTAGAGGTCAGGGCTGTGTCTCAAAAGACACAATAACTTACAATACTTTAACCTTTCATACTAACTTTTTAAACTTTTTAACCATGAAGTTATGACATTGAAAACTCACAGCTGAAAATGTTAAATATGAATTCCACACGTTTACTTTCTTTGTTGCTTGTTTTAATCTGCTTCTGAGAGAAATTCCGTTTCCAAGCACGTCATTTAATGTGTTTGACTTCATGCAACAGTATTAAACTCATGCAATATACTGTAGGGATTAAGTTGTAATGTTTTATTTATAAGGCCATATACATCAACGTGTTTGGAGTAATGTTCAAAGCAGATAAGTTATACCTACCTTATTATTAAAACAGATGGATGTGCCTGCAATGAGTCAAGTTTCATTTTTATGCACTTTTATGCATATGCATAAGTCGTTGTATTCATACCTTACTTTCACTATACACAAATACGCCTAATATATTATTCATCACTCTAAACATGTTAATGTAAATAATGACATTATTCTCAAAATATCACGAATTTAATCCTGTATTGCTACGAATCTCGTGATTTTTACGTTTTTCTCATAGTGTTAACTTTATTCGCGAAATATTACTACTTTGTCACAATTATATTTAGTTTGACTTTTTTTCTGGAATAACTACCAGTTAAATTTTGCATTATAATGACTTTAATCTGAAGAGGTTTTCCATTTTAATTTTTATCTTTGCCCAGGCATCTTTAAAGTTGAACAAAAAAAAGTTATGTGCAAATGGCAGGACAACACCAGCGCAATTAAGTATTTACAAAGCACATAAAATACTTCGCAGCTTTACACTCACACAGTCACGGGTAAATTTATACATATTCATTTAAAATGTAAATATTATTATATATGTATTAAAGTATTAAAATATATTCTTTAGAAACTGTGTTTATGTCTTTCAGAATGTATTGTGGATGTTTTCTCACAATCACTACATTACATGTGCAGTTAACAAATTTACTGGACACTTTTTAATGTAACGTGATAAATTACAAGCGTATTTAACAAGAGTATGAAGACTACATAGCAAACTTTGAGTGATTATACTGTATAATGTGCTCAGGCCAGAGGTGTACCATGTGCCACCTGGTGGACATTCTGTGAAGTACAACACATGCATTTAAATACCAAAGCGCCGACATCTGTATACATCAATTTAATTCAATTTTCAATTCAATTTTATTTCTAAAGCACATTTCAATTCAACCTTAGTTTGCCAAAGTGCTGTACAAAAATAAAGGGAATAAAAATAAAAAAGGATGAAAGCAGGAAAACACATACACATTACAAACAATTAAAAGCAGAAGAAAAGAGATGCGTTTTTAACATAGATTTGAATTCAGCTAACGTGGAAGCAGTTCTAATGGGTGATGGCAGGCTGTTCCACAGCTTAGGACCAGCTACTGCGAAGGCTCTGTCTCCCCTGCGTTACAGGCGAGACCATGGTATTCACAAAAGATGACCATCTTGGGATCTAAGTGACCGAGCAGGATTGTAAGTGGTGAGTAAATCGGAGAGATATCTTGGAGCTAAGTTGTTAAGAGCTTTATAGACAAATAACAGAATTTTGTAATCAATTCGATATCAGACTGGCAGCCAGTGCAGGGAGCGTAACATTGGTGTGATATGGTCTCGTTTGCAGCTACCCGTGTTTGCAGACACCAGAGCATGCAATGCATACCAGTTACTCTGATTTGGAATAAATTAGCCTGCATTAAGCTTTCAGTAAATGAACAATTATGCAGTGTCATGTGAGTTTAAATTGGGAGTGAGCAGAAACAAAGTAGCTTGAAGACAACTGTCATGTAACAAAGACTCTTTTTCACTGACTTTTTTCTTCTATAAGAATCCATCATTGTTGTGATATGCTAATTAGGACATGTGGAAGTGTCACGTGACTTTCTGCGTCTCATTAGCACACGAAAAACTTTTTTAAGAATTCAGTTTTATTTTATTGTACAATAACAGTTTGGGGGATTTGATGTTATTGATGTTATTATTCTTTCTTTCTGCTTTGTGTAGGTCTATTCTGAGAACTTATATTACTTTAAACCATTCAAAACATTTAAAAGATAATTCTGTCTTTACTCCACACTTTTTACCAGAGTCTCTGCTTGCACTCCATTACATGACAAGAGCATATCTGATAATCTGTGGTCTCTGTGTTTGGAACAGTGTTCAGAGTTCAGATTGAATTGAATTGATGTTTCTCACACTGAACACTGTGCAAAGATCAGAAAACTAATGATGCACTAATAAATAAGGCAGTTCTAGTCACTTGTGTAGAAATACCAGGAATTGTTCAGTAGTGGTTATACCATCTGTAGAGATAATGCTATGTGGAGAGCAGGTTTCCTGTGTAATGCTTTAACACAAACAGATTAAAGTACACACATAAAATGAAGCAACAAAACTTTAAATCACACACATTGCAGTGTTAAATTTCAGATATACTCCATCACAGCAGAAGCGACAAAGCATGTGAGGTCTAATTCTTATTTCCTGTGAAGCCGAAAACTCATTCCTTAGTTCTGGAGGTTTTTCTCATTACCTCGTTGCTGGTCTGTGTGATTGGTGTTAGATGATATATACAGTTCAAGGTGATAAATGTGGAGCCATGCCTTGTCTTTAGTGCACTCCTAATTTAATTATAAATTGCACTTAGGAGTAAAGGATTGTCACCAGCAGAACTGCCTTGAGTATAACAAAACTGTGTCAGAGTTTTTGTACAGTGCAGCTGGATTTCCTGTCACTGTGGGCTGCAGAGCACAGTAATATAGTGCAGAGTCTGATACAGCAGCAGAGGAGATGATCATAGCCACTTGTTTAGTTTTATCATTAACTTCAGCAGACAGACGTGGTGGCATAGGGTCAGTTTTAAATCCACTTGGACTAATGAAAAAAAGGAACTCAGGTTTAGATTTTGGATATTGTCTGTACCAGTGCAGGGAGAATCCTGGAGCACTTGTTTCATATTCACAGGACAGAGAAACATCATCACCTTCATGTACAACTTTCTGAGTGGAAAGTGGCTTTATTGAATCTGCCATGGAGTCACCTGTCATAGAGAAGAGAACATAAAGTTTTACACAATCAAGCCAGAATTACACACAGAAATCCTGCTTTCTATAACACCAGACAATTAATAAACAATACATAATATCTAAACTAACAAAAGGTGTTAACTCACCTAGTGAAAGCCACAGACACATGAATATAACAGTGAACATGATGACTGGTTTTAGCTGAATGAAAAAGCTCTTTCTGTACTCTAATATATTACCATGATAAATGTTCAGGAAGCTCCACCCCCCAGCATCACATGACAGTGTCTCCAGTGTTGATGACAGTGAAACATCCTGGCTTTACATTAAGCCTTGTTTGGGAAACTGTGCTGAAACTCTTTACATTGTAAACAAACAAAAACTGACAGCAGGAAAAAATTACTATTAATTAAAATGAGTAAATATTTTATTTTATTATTTTTTGTATTTTATAAGTGGTGTCTGGACAATAAGGTATTTGAAAGCATGTTTATTAAATAGGATTACATTTTCATGAGGGGGTATTTTATTATGTGAGGAACAAACCAGCCTCTTTTCATTCTGTTATCTATTATTCTTTATTGTGGATTAAACAACAGATAGAGTCGATATTATTTTGCAAAGAAGTATTTATAATCACAGAAGTCTACATTCTTGGGGATGTGAGCAGGGTCCTTGTATTTGGCCCACAATAAGATAACTCACTACGCCATCTTCTGGAGAAAAAAGAAAAACTTTAACAAACAAGTCTTTTTTCTTTAAATTCACAAATTAGAACAACAAATAGTCATTTCTGAACTTCTGTACAGAGCCTCAGCTGCTTTCATTAAATTCAGAATTGGTTCTGTGGACATTTCTGAAAAACTCTAATCTAATGTAACTGAGTAAACTAGGGAAATACAGTATCTTTTAAAACAACAATATTTTTCCCAAATCAACAAACTGTTGTTTATAGAGTAAAGCAATTATTATTATTATTATTATTATTATTATTATTATTGTTATTACTGTTGTTATTGTTATTATTATTAATAATAATAATAATAATAATAATAATAATAATAATAATAATAATAATAATAATAATAATAATAATAATAATAATAATTCTTGCTTCAATTACAAACAAACAAAACAAGGTACATACTCAAGTTACACAATATGACGATATATAGCCAGCAATAGGTTGAACAAACCATTAACAAAGCTGAATAAATATCATAATATCATCAAAAATGAATAAACAGATAAAAATAAATGACCTGTAACTAGAGTGAGAATCAGTGGTATGTATCTCACTATGTACAGTAAGTTGTATAGTTGATCCATTTCTGAACACAGCTCTGTGAGGATTCTGTATAATAGTGCTGTATGTGCTGAACTTTACACGTCTCTAGAAGGCCACACCCAGGAAGTGATGCTGTAGTGTAACTTTGTACAGATCATCACTTCACACAGTTTCAGTGACAGAAAACTAGAGTCATTAATGTAGCTGTGTTGTATTTTAAGATTTATCATCTATACAATACTATAAGCCTTTACTTGTTTTTGTGGTGTTTACATTATTTGAAAACTATAAACAATTATGATATTTTGCTGTTAATCTGTAAATGTGATAAATAGGCTCATTGGCCACTACATCAAGATATTTGTATGAAAAGTAAATGCAAACTTTTTATAATAATGATCATAGAACAACAGAACCAGATTCGTACAAAATCTCTCTTTACACATACATTTGCCCAATAGGTAAGTATAGGAAAGCTGATTAGTGTAATTATATCTAAATAATAATTTCATGTCATTGCTTATTCACAATTACTATCATTAATTAATCTTTAAATTTATATAAATTTATATAAATTTATATTTCTTCAAAGCTAAGTAATAAAATATTGGTACTCAAAATTGACATAGTTGCTAAAAATCCAAAACAATCTCTTTATATACCTGTGTGTTCACAGTTTAGGATGAGAAGTAAATATCTATTCTACTTTGAAGGTGCTGATAGTAAGAAATAAAAGACCAAAATTATTTAATTATTGTTCATAACATACAATAAGTTAAGCGTGTGAGAGAAATGTCTGAGGTGGTGTGTCTGTGCTACATTTACAGGAATCTCTTTTGAATTTTGGAGGTTTTATTTAGATTTTTAGTTTAAAGTAGACTAATAAAAAGGAATTGAGGAGCCAGTAAGAAGAGTTTTACTGAGTGTGAGTTTAAATCTGGAGACACAGCACAGAGACATTAACTTATTATTTTTGTTCCTTCAGCTAGAGTTTATAATGTGTAGACAGTAAACACAAATTTGATATCAACTGATACTACAAATGCACTAGCCTCTGTTTTATATATATTACACAGTAGCTACTGAACCCCTTCTAAAAGTAATTAATTCTTCTCTAAGCACTGGCTATGTGCCTAAATCTTTTAAGCTAGCAGTTATCAAACCCTTGATTAAAAAACCGGACCTCGACCCCTGCCAGCTGTCTAACTATAGACCGATATCAAACCTGCCCTTTATCTCCAAGATCCTAGAAAAGGCTGTAGCACAGCAGTTATGTTCATACCTGCATAGAAATAACATTTATGAAATGTATCAGTCAGGATTTAGACCTCATCATAGCACAGAGACAGCACTGGTTAAAGTAATAAATGACCTGTTACTGGCTTCTGATCAGGGTTGTGTCTCCCTACTGGTGTTATTCGATCTTAGTGCAGCTTTTGACTCCACTGACCACACTGTTCTACTTGATAGACTAGAACATGTTGTTGGTGTTAAAGGAACAGCCCTCTCCTGGCTCAGGTCTTATTTGACTGACCGTTATCAGTTTGTAGATCTAGATGGTGACTTCTCCATGCATACCAAGGTTATGTTCTGTGTTCCACAAGGTTCTGTCTTAGGCCCACTGCTTTTCTCCCTATATATGTTACCCCTTGGTGCAATTATTCGTAAACATGGTATTAGCTTCCACTGTTATGCAGATGACACACAGCTATATGTTTCAGCTAAATCAGATGAGAGACACCAGCTTATTAAGACAGAAGAATGTGTAAAGGACATTAGACATTGGATGGCCACTAACTTCCTCTTGCTTAATTCGGACAAGACAGAGGTGCTTGTACTAGGACCACAGGCAGTTAGAAGTGAGCTTTCTGATTACAGAGTAATGGTGGATGGTCTTTTGGTTTCATCTTGTCCAGCAGTAAAAGATCTTGGTGTGATTATTGACTCTGGTCTTTCGTTTGAAGCTCATGTAGATAATATCACTCGGGTAGCCTTCTTCCATCTTAGGAATATTGCTAAGATAAGAAATATGTTGTCGCGTCATGATGCAGAAAAATTAGTTCATGCTTTTGTTACCTCTAGGTTGGATTATTGTAATGTCTTACTGTCTGGATGTTCCAGTAGGAGCATACACAAGCTCCAGTTAGTCCAGAATGCAGCAGCTAGAGTCCTAACCAGAACCAGA
The DNA here is from genome assembly GCF_019097595.1 of Hemibagrus wyckioides. Lineage (NCBI taxonomy): Eukaryota > Metazoa > Chordata > Actinopteri > Siluriformes > Bagridae > Hemibagrus > Hemibagrus wyckioides. The sequence goes on along the minus strand of NW_026690782.1, from coordinate 151,939 downwards.
AGATATGAACACATCACTCCTATTTTAGCCACACTGCATTGGCTCCCAGTCAGATTTCACATTGATTATAAAATACTGTTACTAACCTATAAAGCACTAAATGGTCTCGCGCCACAGTACCTGAGCGATCTTTTAGTCTTTTATGATCCGCCACGCCTACTCCGATCAAAGGGTGCTGGTTACTTGGTAGTACCTCAAGTAGCAAAGGCTACAGCAGGGGGCAGAGCTTTCTCCTTCAAAGCCCCACAGTTATGGAACAGCCTTCCAATTAGTGTTCGGGATTCAGACACAGTCTCAGTGTTTAAGTCTAGGCTGAAGACACATTTGTTTAGTCAAGCTTTTAATGTATAGTTTTCTTAGGTAAAGGAGCAGATCTGGAAGGTTCATGGGCATAGAGTGTTTGGTGTACTGGGATTTATTGGATGCTGTCATCTTACCACCCTCGCAAGTCGCTCAGGTTTGCTGACTGTGAAGTGGTTGGATGCTTTATGTCCCGGGAAGCCTTCATGTCTGTGACCTTCTGGCTCTCCTTTTTAGTTATGCTGTCATAGTTAGTCTTGCCGGAGTCCCTGCCTGCACTTTACATTTAATTCTACACTGTCTTTAAGCATCACATGATCAGAAACTTAATATCTTTCTCTTTCTCTCTCTACCTTCTCTGTCGAGCTATACACCCCACTCCTGAGCTCCCAGTGTTTGCCAGTTTCCAGTGTGACCACTGCCCTACCCCTGGTCGGAGTCTCGCCGCTTGATGGTGCCCACTGATGCTGTGGATGGATCTGTGTGGACCAGGAGACAGCCATGCACACAGCCACTTGGGGACTTTCGCACCATCACAGATTTGCCATTTCATCTGTCAGCCCGTGACAGCAAAGAACTAGTGTTTCTAATGACCTTAGAAACTACAATGACCTAATAGTTCCTCATGGTCATTGATTGCTGTTGTAGAAAGGACATTAATCAGCTACAGTTACATTATTTACTCTTTAGTGTCACCCGATTGAGGATGGGTTCCCTTCTGAGCTTGGTTCCTCTCAAGGTTTCTTCCTTTCCATCCCAGGGAGTTTTTCCTTGCCACCGTCGCCGTCGCCACAGGCTTGCTCATTAGGGATAAAATAGTCTAATTATAGAATTTAATAATTTATTCTTATTTCTAGTTAATTAGTTATTTTTATTTTTTATTTTTTATTATTATTTTTCATTTTCCCCTCCTTTTTCTCTGTTTTCTTCTCTTGTAAAGCTGCTTTGAGACAATGTTCATTGTAAAAGGCGCTATACAAAATAAACTGAATTGAATTGAATTGAATTAACTAATGAAAATGAATGACCTGTAACTAGAGTGAGAATCAGTGGTATGTATCTCACTATGTACAGTAAGTTGTATAGTTGATCCATTTCTGAACACAGCTCTGTGAGGATTCTGTATAATAGTGCTGTATGTGCTGAACTTTACACGTCTCTAGAAGGACACACCCAGGAAGTGATGCAGTTGGAGCATAACTTTATACAGATCATCACTTCACAGTATCAGTGACAGTGAACTGAGTCACTAATACAACACAGAACTATTCCACTGTTGCTGATCAAACCACTGCATTTATACATTATTATGATTTTTTGCTGTGGAACTGCATATGTGATGAATAAGCTCACTGGCCACTACATCAAGCTTTTATATGAAAAATGAATGCAAAATTTCCATAGTGATCATCATAGGAAACTAGATCTAGATTTAAACAAAATCTCTCATGAGTAAATTTGCTGTGTCTATTTCCAAAAGGAATTAAATTCAATTCACTTCATTTTTATTTCTACATCACTTTTAACAATGGACATTGTCTCAAAGCAGCTTTACAGAAATACAGAAATTCAGAATAGAAATTACAAAGTTGAAAATTAACTTTATTTATAATGAGTAAGTGTGAAGCAATGGTGGCAAGAAAAAACTCCCTGAGATGATTTGAGGAAGACCCAAAAGGAAACCCATCCTCCTCTGGGTGACACCAGAAAGTGTGATTATAAATACATTAACTTTTACAAGTGTATATATAGTCAAACATTAAACATGCAAATCAAATCAATTGCATATATCAATTAATTGATGTGGATATGTAAGATACACAGAGAGAGTCCAACATCTAGGATCTAGCATTCTCTCACTGTGGCCTTAGTACAGAACCAACCCAGCCACTGGGATCAGCTAAACCAACCCTAATGGGATCAGCTTAAAGAGGAAAAAACAGTAGTATATTTGCCTTCAGTGTAGTTAAACTGTGTGAAAGTTTTTGTACAGTGCAGCTGGATTTCCTGTCACTGTGGGCTGCAGAGCACAGTAGTATAGTGCAGAGTCTGATACAGCAGCAGAGGAGATGATCAGATACACTTTTTTATCATCGATTTTAGCAGACATTCTAGGGTCAGTGTTGGAAATTAGCTCTCCACTTTGAAGAATATTAAGAATGAACTCAGGGTTAGATGTTGGATATTGCCTGTACCAGTGCAGGTTGTTGCTTCCTGAAACAGCACTGAATTTGTAGCTGCAGGACAGAGTAATATTGTCACCTTCATCCACAACATTATGAGTTGAAAGTGGCTCTATTGAATCTGCCATGGAGTCACCTGTCATAGACAAATGAACATAATGTCAGTGACATATGTGTGGATCAAGCCAGTGTTATGTAAGTCTCACATTCTGCTTTTTCTCATCACCACACAGACTATTTAACCATTAATTCAACTTTTAATATTTATGCAATAGAAATGTCAATGTTAACTCACCTAGTGAAAGCCACAGAGACACGAATATAACAGCGAACATGATGAACGGTTTTTGCTGAATGTAAATATTCTGAGGTCTTTATGTACTCTGATATGTCAACATCATAAATGTTCATGAAGCTCCACCCCACAGCATCACATGACACCAATGTTACTGACAGATTGTTGATTCTTACTGAAACATTGTTGCTTGTGGGGAATCTTTCCACATTGTATTCAACTGCAGACTACAAGCTGGATAATTACGTATTTAATTAATGTCACAAAAGGCAGATGCAAGTGTATACACTTTATTTTTATTTATAAAGTATATAACCAAAAAAGGACTATGGTTACACACAACAAATACAACTAGAAGTCATTTTTTATTCACAAAGCATAAAAACAAATAGCAGTTTGAGAACATTACTTTATTCTCCTGAACTCCTGAATTTGTAAAGCTTCAGCTGCTTAACTTGAGCTTGCTTCAGCTTCTAACTGTCCTCACAGTCAGGCATTTCAGAAGTGAATGTAAACATGTAAATAGCTCCATCTTGTGAGAAAAGCATGGCTCTGTTCCAGTCATGTGTAGTGCTTTTTGTACAGTGTGGTTGGGCAGCAACAGTAAAGAAAAGCAAGAAGAGGAGTAACATTGTTATCCTGAGTGTTTAGTTCAGGTCTCTAGCTTTAGAAATAATTGCCATTGTTTTGTATGTGAAATGTGTCTCTGATGTCTTCACATATAGCTCCACCCACTCAGATTTATTCATATTCATGACAATGCTGCTTCAGCTCAGGTCAACTATTAATGTACTATGGATTACATTTTTTTTCTTTTCATTTTATTTTTTGTCTGCAGTATATAAAATAAATGTTTTTTTAAATATATTCAATCTACAGTAAAATGCATTATACTTAAAATACCAATAATTCTCATGTTTTATTTAATCTTTTTTGTGATAATCAATTAATTGATTTTTAATCATCATTTAATCATCTGTTTGTTTGTTTTTTTTTACTTTTTTATGAATATATTGTCTCTAGTAGGATAAATATAAACATAAAATACTTATGAAACATTACACTTCAAACAGAAATACAAAAGTACAAAGCTCAGAGGGTCTGTTTCCATATGAGCCATTAACCCCCACTGTGGAGTGTAACCTGTCAAAGAAATTAAAATACTGAAAATGGACACAACAAAACAGGTGGAAATTCCATCTCATGCTTGTTTATTGACCAGTTAATTGACTTACAAAGATTAGCAACATCTAATATCTGAATGGGATCTAGAATGACTACAACATTTGATTTATTTATCAATAGTAAGACAGAAAACAGTAGGATTTTGATATACTTGGGTTTTCATAGCTTGTTCTGTGCTACTATATAGAATCCTACACTTTAACAGAGGACCTGCCAAGCTGATTAGATATTGTTTCATTTATTTTAGTTCAGTTACTAAGCATAACAATCTTAGGGAAAAAGCTGTTACAGAGTCTGGCAGTGGTAGTTCATATGTTCTCATTCATTCTGCCAGTGACTGAGGTTAAGAGTCTGGTAGAAGGGGTGGCTGTGAATACAAATAAAATAAATAGATCTGTCAAATATTTTTGTGAGCAAACTACTCACTTTACTATTTGGACCTTTTAAAAACTTATGTGTCAGGTTGGCCGAGCAGTCTTAGGTGCTGTGTTCAGGTAGCAGTCTCCTTTGGAGGCATGGGTTCAAATTACAATTCTGATGTTGGTTCTTTTCCTTTATGTTGTGATCCTGGGCACAAATCAAACCTGTTGCATGTTGAAACAATCCTTTGGGGTAGTGGTGGTTAAAGGTTGTTGGGTTGTTGATTGGCAGATTGGGGTTAGAGCAACAGCACTCCTAAGCTGTTGGGCCCCTGAGCAGGGCCCTTAACTCTCATTGCTCCAGGAGTGCTGTATAATGGCTGATGCTGTGCTCTGACCCAATTTCCAAAGATGGGATATGTGAAGTATAGATTTCACTGTGTTGCCTGCTGTCTTGTAGCTCATCCACATCAAGATTAGACATGCTGTGCTTTTATAGATGCTTCTCTGCTCACTGGGATTGTAAACAGGGGTTATTTATAGATTGTTGTGCATGAAAATCCAGGGGATTAACAGTTTCTGAAATACTCAAACCATCTCATCTTAAACCAAAGAACATGCCACAAAGTCAGATTTTATTTATGTCTGTGGTTAACTGATAAAAAGTTGATGTGGTTTTTAGAAACCTCTTGTATATATGTGATTTGGATGTTTTTGTAAAGCCTTTCACTGACTCTGTATCGCTGTGTTACTACTTCAAGAGCACAGTGATAGAGTGCAGAATCTGAGAACTTAAAACCTCTGATAGTAAGTTCAGTAGAGTCTCTGCTTGTATTTGTCTTTGTGCTCCTAGAACTATATGACATTGTACCTTTATGTAACAGTAAAAACTGTTGTGTGCTGTTATGATTTTGTTTGTACCAGTTAAAAATAAATGTATTCATTTTCATTTATTGGTCCAATTAGAGGTTTTGTGTTTTGTTAGCTGATAATTATGAACTACTGTATGAGTGCAGCATTTGACTCTGCAAGCTACTGTTATAAACAGACATAGCTAATGTTAGCTTGCTAGCTAGCTATTCTCACACTTATATCAGAGAACAAACAACTCCTAAAATAACTTAATACAAAAATTTTACTGTTACATATGAGATGATAAATGGCAGTTGCAATACCTTGAACTAGCTTTTATAGCCTTTGTCTGGCCTGGAAGCGTGCCCTGTTTAAGAAAAACAGTCGACAGATTGTAGTCAACTAAAGCCTTGTGAAACTCTGATGCTTTATATACTGGATGTAGACAAATAAATCAGAAATTAAGCAAAACTCCATTACCTTAGACGTTTTAGAACATTCTTCACCCACACCTCCTTAGTGTTTGCACACACCTTCTTGTTGCGCTTTGTAATGAATCTGGAAAAGAACATAGAAATTGTCCATATATTGTATTGTAATAGTGTGATAATAGTATATATATATATATATATATGTTGTACCATATTGTATAAATACTACTCTAATGTTATATGTAATAGGTTAGGTCAGATCTGTTTTGTTTATTAGTAGTCTGCACTTAAGTGTAAAGAATGTAAAGAATGTGTAACCACAATGAATAGTGGGTAAAATTGGCGGCAGTTTGTGGTGATATGACTCACATGATCACATCAACGCAGCGCACGTTACCAAAACTCGGCTGTGCAAAACCTTTGATCAGTTTGAAATCCAGTGGTCTGCGAATGTACTTGATGCAGCAGCCATGGCTCAGTGGGACATCTAACATCACATACAGACAAAAAAAACCACACACACACACTCATGTTCATCATCGTCTAATAACTATGTAACTTACTGTAAAGAACCAAAACCAAATATTAATTTTTAAAAATATTGGAAGAAAAATCACAGATCACAAAAGTGACAAAATAAATTTAGATTTAAAAACAATAACTTTCACACTGTACAAAACAAAAGATACCAGAATCAGACTAAAACATTACCCAATGTGTAAATTTTAAACAACCAAACCAAAAAAAAATACAGATTTTTTGTTATATTTTTTGTAGATATAGCACACACACACACACACAAACACACAAACTTTGCTTTTATGATAATTCAAAGAAACATTGTTTAGATCACTAATAATTGACGTTTGTGTTTTTAGGTACCATTTTGCTATGAAGTTAAGAAAAACCTACATAATTAAAAAAAAATATATCAATCAATGAATCTCTCAGTCAAGCTGGTTAAACAGAACTTAATGCAGATCTCCAAAAAATATTTACTGTAAATATCTGTATATGAAGTATTTCACTCATATTGGTAGTTAAAGTTTTACAAGTATTACAATAAAAATCCTGTGACCTTTATTTTCAGGTCCAGTTGTTCCTGACACAGCAAACAATGTTTGTATAAACACATGTGAGACACAATATCCAAGTAACAGTGAACAAAAAAAAAAAAAAAAATACTCACAAGCATCTGTCTTCAGACAAAGCATGCACAGTAGCCAAAATCCAGCAAAGACAATGGTCAGGGTACCTTTCAGAAACATAATGGCAAGTGGGCTAGTGACACATGTGCTGCTGTCTTATATATCCCCCTCAAAACACACACACAGACACACACACACATACACACACACACACACACAAATCGAATGTGTGTATTTTTCAGAGTAAAGTGTAGTAACTGAAATGGGGACGACATTTTCAAGTTAAAGGGCACAGGAAAGCCAAGAGGTATTTCCAAAATATGCTTGCAGTGAAAAAAAACCACAGACATGTTTTTTTGTGTCTGTGTAGGAGTACAAGACATCCATCATCAAAAAAGTACATTATATACAAAAAATACTATGTATTCATTATTATTATTTTAGTTACATACAGTTAGATCACATACAAACCCTCTAAACCCTGCCCTGCAGCTGCAGCCTAATAAATACTCATTCACTCAGAATTTATTTTTATTAACCACTTTATCCTGGTCACACTTCCACAACTGTCCATATACACCTACATTCATTCATCTTCAGTAACTGCTTTATCCTGGTCACACTTCCACAACTGTCTATATACACCTACATTCATTCATCTTCAGTAACTGCTTTATCCTGGTCACACTTCCACAACTGTCCATATACACCTACATTCATTCATCTTCAGTAACTGCTTTATCCTGGTCACACTTCCACAACTGTCCATATACACCTACATTCATTCATCTTCAGTAACTGCTTTATCCTGGTCACACTTCCACAACTGTCCATATACACCTACATTCATTCATCTTCAGTAACTGCTTTATCCTGGTCACACTTCCACAACTGTCCATATACACCTACATTCATTCATCTTCAGTAACTGCTTTATCCTGGTCACACTTCCACAACTGTCCATATACACCTACATTCATTCATCTTCAGTAACTGCTTTATCCTGGTCACACTTCCACAACTGTCTATATACACCTACATTCATTCATCTTCAGTAACTGCTTTATCCTGGTCACACTTCCACAACTGTCCATATACACCTACATTCATTCATCTTCAGTAACTGCTTTATCCTGGTCACACTTCCACAACTGTCTATATACACCTACATTCATTCATCTTCAGTAACTGCTTTATCCTGGTCACATGTCCACAACTGTCTATATACACCTACATTCATTCATCTTCAGTAACTGCTTTATCCTGGTCACATGTCCACAACTGTCTATATACACCTACATTCATTCATCTTCAGTAACTGCTTTATCCTGGTCACATGTCCACAACTGTCTATATACACCTACATTCATTCATCTTCAGTAACTGCTTTATCCTGGTCACATGTCCACAACTGTCTATATACACCTACATTCATTCATCTTCAGTAACTGCTTTATCCTGGTCACATGTCCACAACTGTCTATATACACCTACATTCATTCATCTTCAGTAACTGCTTTATCCTGGTCACATGTCCACAACTGTCTATATACACCTACATTCATTCATCTTCAGTAACTGCTTTATCCTGGTCACATGTCCACAACTGTCTATATACACCTACATTCATTCATCTTCAGTAACTGCTTTATCCTGGTCACACTTCCACAACTGTCTATATACACCTACATTCATTCATCTTCAGTAACTGCTTTATCCTGGTCACATGTCCACAACTGTCTATATACACCTACATTCATTCATCTTCAGTAACTGCTTTATCCTGGTCACATGTCCACAACTGTCTATATACACCTACATTCATTCATCTTCAGTAACTGCTTTATCCTGGTCACATGTCCACAACTGTCTATATACACCTACATTCATTCATCTTCAGTAACTGCTTTATCCTGGTCAGGGTTGCAGTGAATCTGGAGCTTCTCCCAGCAACACTAGTCATGAAGCAGGAATACACCCTGGATGGGACACCAGTCCAACACAGGACACTAAGCAAAGACACACATTCACACACTCATTCAGACTTCGGTAATTTAGTGTCACCAGTTTGTTGTTTATTAATTTAATTACACATTGTACACACCAGTAGAACCTAAAACATGTAGATTTGTGAATTAAAGTGTAGTTGTGTTAAGCCCTTCATTTTCTTTTTTGCTACTTGCTCCAGCTACAAATGTTCTCACAAAAGTTGTTTGTATCTGTGGTTAACTGATAAGTTGGTAAAGTGAGTCTCTTCAAATTCAAATTTTATTAGTCACATACATAAAGGTACACAGTGTGATATGCAGTGAAATGCTTACACCACTGTTATGACCCTAGGAAAAGGAAAAGGAATAAGGACAGAACAAAGACAAGATAAAAAATATAAAAAATAAAATACAAAAATATGAAATATAAAAAATAAGAATACGAATTATACTAAAATACGAAATATAAAAATATAAAAACAAGTTCACAGTAGCAAAAAATATAATAGAATAAAAAACAGAATAAAATATAATAAATATAAATAAAGTAGGGTATGTATATATAATATGTATATAAAATAAGAATATGTATATGTGTAAAAGTGTAAAATGTACATACAGGAAGTGTAAAATACAACAGCTGTGATGCAAAGTTATGTAAAATTATAAATTTATATACAGTTATATAAAGTGTAAAGTGAATAGAGTGTAGTGCAATAGTGTCCAAGGTGCAGACAGCAGCAGTACAAAATTATTGCAAAAATTATATAGAGTGGAGTGTGTAGTGTGCAATAGTGACCAAGGTGCAGACAGCAGCAGTACTGGGTGGTCATGAAGTGGAATGAGGTGATGAGAGCAGTGGTATTGTCCATCTTTAAAGTGCAGATGTGCAAAAGTTCTCTTTGTATGTAACGGGAGCAGACTGTGCAACATGTATGTTATGTGTTGTATTGTGTGCACAGTCTTGAAATGTGCAAAACAGCGAAGAAGCTGTTACAGAGGTTGCCATTGGTGATCCAGATGTTCTGATACCTTCTGTCAGATAGCAGGAGAAGGGTAGGGGTTATATCCATAAAAGTGGTGGCTTTATAAAAGCATGTTCTATTTTGTAAGGATCTTCATTAAAGTTCAGAGAGATCCTGTTGTTTCCTGTGTTTTTTACAATCTGCTGTAGGTTCTTGTGCTCTGAGACTGAGTTTCACATAATAATAATAATAATAATAATAATAATAATAATAATAATAATAATAATAATAATAATAATAATAATTTTCCTGAATGTACTGATGAGGATGAGTGGGAAATGTGTATTCTTCTGTCTCTGCAGGAATTTGAGACTCTTATGGGATTTTCTGGCCTAGATTCTCTGTGTTGTTCATCCAAGACTGTCTCCATGATCAGACCAGTAGGAGAGCACAGACTGATCACTGAGGATCAATAGTGATAGATTTGTCACTAAATGAACATACTGTCTCCTAATAATACAACATGTGTCAAAAATATAACCTATGATTCCTAACAGAGAAAAAATTCCCCCAAATATGGTATATAAATCCAAAATCGTCAGTAGAACTGTTTTCAATATAACAAAACTGTGTGAAAGTTTTTGTACAGTGCAGCTGGATTTCCTGTCACTGTGGGCTGCAGAGCACAGTAGTATAGAGCAGAGTCTGATACAGCAGCAGAGGAGATGATCAGATCCACTTGTTTATCATCAACTTTAACAGACATTCTTGGGGGATTGTTTGGACTGATTGGTGTTCCTCTTTGGTGAATATACAGAAGGAACTCAGGTTTAGATTTTGGATATTGTCTGTACCAGTGGAGGTAGTTGTTTCCTAAAGAATTACTGAATTTGTATCTGCAGGACAGAGTAACATTGTCACCTTCATCTACAGCTTTATGAGGGAAATCTGGCTCTACTGAATCTGCCATGGAGTCACCTGTCATAGAGAAGAGATCATATTAATTTTAACCTTTTAAATAATCAACAGGAAATACTTGTCAGACCCACACTCTGCATTTTCACACTGCATCACCACACAGACTAATATTTAATATAATATAGTTAATATTTCTGCAATAATAAAAAGTCAATGTTAACTCACCTAGTGAAAGCCACAGATACATGAATATAACAGTGAACATGATGACTGGTCTTAGCTCAGTGAAAATAGTGGAGATCTTTCTGTAATCTAATATGTTAACACCATAAAGCTTCAAAATTGCTCCACCCCACAGCATCACATGACAGTGTCACCAATGTTGTTGTCAGATTGTTGATTCTTACTGAAACATCCTGGCTTTACATTCAGCCTCATATGGGAAACCTGTCCAGAGGACATTTAAGTAAACTCATACTGAAAGCAGGAAATTAATGTATTTATGTAAAAATGATCAATTTAATCTAGTAAAAATCTAATCTAATAATTACATTCTTAAATATTTAAATTATATATGCTAGTGATGTCTCTAAATTAGGTAACTGTTGTGTAAACACCAGCAGGCAGATTAATGTTAGAACCATTAAGTGGAAGAGAATATGGTTTATTTAAGAATAAGAAAGAGTATTTTTCCTTGATAATTCAGAAAAAAGCTTTCCTGTACTCACAAGTTTCCAGTTTTCAGTGTTTCTGACACAGCTGGTGCTTTTGTTTGTCACAGAAATGACATTAGATGAGTATTTATTCTCATGACAGTTTAGTGTTAAGTGGACAGTTGTGTTGTTTAATCAGAATGGTATCTCTGAAATTAGCTTAGGCACTAAGAGTAACCAGGGCAGGGGTTAGGATATTATATCAGCAGTATGTATGATAGAAGAACAAGTATACTCTATGTCACAAAGGTTTTACTGTGAAAAGTAGCTTCCATCATCTCAGAGCAGTTGTGTGGTGTTTTAGTACTTGACCCACAATAAGATAAGTGACTGCGCCATCTTGTGTTCACTGAAGAGAAAAAAACTTAACACACTAATAAATAGATTTTTAATTTGGCAAATTTTATATATTTGCAAAAATATTGTATTGTTTATTCTGTGATTCATCCCAAAAGTGTTCAGTGGGGTTGAGGTCAAGGCTTTGGCAAGACCACTCAAGTTCTATGCCAAACATTGCAAAAAACATCTTCACTGAGTTGAACCATGTTTTTTAAAAATACAAAGACATCCTATACATTTGTGCAGCAGTTTGGAGAATGCCCAAATATTGGTGTGATGGTCAGGTGTCCACAAACATAGCCATATTGTACATATTCAGGACTTTGCGAGAATTAGTATTGTTCTTTTTCCAGTCATTTGAACCCTTCATGGCATAGGCATGTCAGTATGACAAGACCAGATTTCTTTGTGACATAATGTTGTAATAATTGGTTGTGCAAGTCAATAAAGTATATGTGTAAAAACAGAATTAATTTACTGAACCCTTCTAAATATCTCAGTACCTCAGGTTATGGACTTTCCTTTTATACATATGCATACTTGCACCCATTTTTAAAGGGCTACAGTAATATAAGCAGAACATACATAAAGCTGCAAAAAAATTTCCCAAGTATATATTTGTTTGAAATATAATTTGTGCAAAGCCAATATTAAGGTAGGCCAGACTATCATTAGAGATACACTTTTGTTCAGAATTGTCTTGGTGTCCAAAATGCTCATTTACAAATTATTGTCCAACTATAATTTGTACTTAATTCACAGACAGATTACAAACAGACCAATTATATATAATATAAACATTTTTTTTAAAATAATTACACAGTTTTGATTTTCCGGATCAGGAAAATGAATGAATGAACAGAACAGAAAATGCCTTGAACAGAAGATGTTGGAATCTTCATCTGTTGGTCCAATTTTATCTGCAAAACTGCCTGTGTGAAAACAAATATCATCACTTCACAGTATCATTGACCATGAACTGAGTAACCAGTACAACACAGAACAAAACACTGCACAAGAGAAGTAAACAAATGATGCACTAATAAATGAGGCAGTTCTAGTCACTTGAAAATAAATACCAGGAATCTGTCTGTAGTGGTTATACCATCTGTAGAGATAATGCTATGAGGTTTCCTGTGTAATGCTTTAACACTAACACATTAAAGTACACACCATATAAAATGAAGTAACAAAACGTTAAATCACACACATTGCAGTGTTAAATTTCAGATATACTCCATCACAGCAGAAGTGACACAGCATGTGAAGTCTATTTCTTATTTCCTGCAAAGTCTAAAACTCATTCCTTAATTCTGGAGATTTCCTCATTACGTCATTGCAGGTCTCATGGAATGGTCTTAAATACTATATATTGTTCAGTGTTATATATGTGGAGCCATGCATTATCTTTAGTGCAATTCTAATTTAATTACAAATTGCCTCTAGGAGTGTGTGAATATGTGATTTTTCTAAATCATCAGCAGAACTGCCTTAAGTGTAACAAAACTGTGTGAACGTTTTTGTACAGTGCAGCTGGATTTCCTGTCACTGTGGGCACCAGAGCACAGTAATATAGAGCAGAGTCTGATACAGCAGCAGAGGAGATGATCAGATCCACTTGTTTATCATCAACTTTAGCAGACATTCTTGGGGGAGTGCTGGATTTTTGATTTCCATTTTGGTGAATATGAAGGAGGAACTCAGGTTTAGATTTTGGATATTGTCTGTACCAGTGCAGGTAGTTTTGTGGGTTGCTTGATTCATATTTGCAGGACAGAAAAACATCATCACCTTCATCTACAACTTTATGAGTGAAAAGTGGCTCTATTGAATCTGCCATGGAGTCACCTGTCATAGAGAAGAGAACAAAGTTTTTAACCTTTACACAGTCAAGACAGAATTGATTAAATCAGACTCACAATTAACTAATAAGACTAAGTAATCTAATTAAACACAATTTCTGAATATATAAGAACCAATGTTAACTCACCGAGTGAAAGCCACAGACACATGAATATAACAGTGAACATGATGGATGAGCTTATAAATGAAAATACTCTTTCTGTAGTCTAATATGTTAACATCATAAAGGATCATGAAGCTCCACCCCACAGCATCACATGACAGTGTCACTAATGTTACTGACAGATTGTTGATTCATCCTGAAGCTTTCTGGCTTTACATTCAGCACCACATGGGTAACTTTTCCTAAGCACATGGTAAACAAATAGAAACTGATAGCACAAAAAATACATAAATAAAATAAATGAACTAATGAATGTGGAAGTAAGTGTGCATTGTGGGAAGTGGAGTTTGGGGCAATGCAGGATGGGAAATGGAAATCAGGGTGTGGGAAGACCTAATAACCTGTTTATATAAATAGGATTACAAACATTCTGAGGAGTATTTCACTGTGGTGAGGAACAAACCAGCCTCTTTTATTTCTCTTATCTATTCATTATCTATTTTTTACATCAGTGTCATTTGAATTGTTAGATTTTAATATTACTAATTTGTCATTTAAGGATGAAACTCCTAGAAATAAAGGTTGTAGTATATAATTATCTCATGACAAACATCACATTGCAAGTGAACCTGTACAGAGGTGCTTTTATTTATTGCAGCTATAATGTGCTTGTCTCTGCTGGAGTAAACATTAATGTATTATAGATCATGCCTTTTTACAGAATTTGCATGTATAGGCATATTGCAATTTCAGTTTCCTTTCTTGATTAAAGCAAACTGCATTCAAGGCATGGTGATGTGTTGAAAATGACACTAATTAGCTTGATTGTACAGAGATTAATAAAACGTTCTAATTCTAGAATGTATTAAAATCAGAAATCATGTACAATCTGTTTTTCGTCAATGCGTTATATATAAAAGTACTATCTATGTAAGACTACAGAATAGCTGTAGTCTATATTGTGTACAGTAGTATTCATAATCAAATAAGTCAGCATCTTAGGGGGATGTAAGCAGAATCCTAGTACTTGGCCAACAAGAAGATAACAAACTGCGCCATCTTTTGGTAAAAGGAAAGAGACTTTAACGCACCAAGGTCTTTTCTATTTGAATTTATTTATTTATTTATGTATTTGTTTGTTTGTTTGTTTGTTTGTTTGTTACTCAATCATAAAACTGTACCCCAATTTGCAGAGAAACAAGCCTGCTGGGAATAAGAAACCATGGTTTTTGTTTGTTTGTTTGTTTTTCACAGATTATGATGATAATAATTTACAGAACATAACTTTATTCAACTCCTGACCCTGTATAGAGCCTCAGCTGCTTCACAATTGGACCCTCTGTGTACCTTTCTGTTTAACCTTCTATCTAATGTAATTGAGAAAGTTCTGGTTTCCCTGGCCAAAATAGAATAGTTATAGAAGAATGAATGAATGAATGAATGAATGAATGAATGACTGAAACAATGAGAGAAACTTCCCTAAAGGGCATGTAAATTCCTCAAATTCATTAGAAGAATTCCTTTCAATATAGAAAAACTGTGTGAAAGTTTTTGTACAGTGCAGCTGGATTTCCTGTCACTGTGGGCGTCAGAGCACAGTAGTATAGAGCAGAGTCTGATACAGCAGCAGAGGAGATGATCAGATCCTCTTGTTTATCTTCATGAACTTTAGCAGACATTCCATGGGGGATGGGGGAACTTAGATCTCCACTTGGAGTAACATAAAGAAGGTATTCAGGTTTAGAGTTCATATATTGCCTGTACCACTGCACATTATATATGTCACCACTGAAGTCTTTGTAGCTGCAGGACAGAGTAACATCATCACCTTCATCTACAACTTTATGAGTAAAAAGTGGCTCTATTGGATCTGCCATGGAGTCACCTGTCATAGAGAAGACAACATATTGTTTTTTAATTAATTTAATAATAAGGTATTACATAAATCATACTCACAATTTGCTACTTTTTAAAAACATGTGTTCATTCATATCTAAGAATATTGTATTTTGCAATAATAAAAATGTTTACTCACCCAGTGAAAGCCACAGATACATGAATATAACAGTGAACATGATGAATGATCTTAGCTGATTGAAAATATTCTTTCTTTACTCTGATATGTTAACATCATAAAGGTTCATGAAGCTCCACCCCACAGCATCACATGACAGTGTCAGTGATGTTAGTGTTGATTCTTATTGAAACATCCTGGCTTTACATTCATTTGGAACCTGTCCTGAACATGCAGTAAACAAACAATAACAGAATGAAAGATTTTTAATAAGGAGAAATATTTATTCCATTTCATAACATTAATCAATAATTGAATTAGAAAATACTTTGTTGTGTGGATTATAAATAGTGCATCTACTTTGGGATATTTTGGGTTATTTGTTTATTTTGAAGCCTGTTTGTTAAATAGGATTACAAACATATTGGGGAGTATTTCACTGAGGTGAGGAACAAACCAGCCTCTTTTCTTTCTTGTGTCTATTATTTTTTAATCAATCTCATTTGATTTCTTATTAATATCAATATTCTGCTTAAAAAAATCACCGTCCCAAAAATCAATCATCCCATAACCTTGTACTCCAGTACATGTTAATTCTGAACTAATGCATGTACTAATCTCAAACTAATAAAGAGCTAACCTTAACTATGCTGTGAGTTTTATAAATTCATGTGGGAATAATACCACCTCACATACATTTCACACACACACACACACATATATATCATGGATATTTCCTTGCTAGACCACCAGAGGGCAGCACTGAACATTAGAGTTGAACTCTATTTTGGTTCTATGTTCATTTCCCCTGTTCAGTTGGTTCACCTGTTTAGTGTTATGTGAGTAGTGACACAGGAATTAGTTTCCCGAGTTAAGCTCCTTTGCTCTACCTTGTAATTGCCTAGCTTCTGTTTGACGCACGTTTGTTTGCCTAGCCTAACCTAGCCTAGCCTAGCCTAAACTAGCTTACCATAGCCTAGCCTAGTTTATTTCCGAATCAGGTTTTGGTTTGCTTTATTTTACTGCAGTTTCTGCTTCTATGTAGTAGTTTATTCAGCAGAATAAAAGACAAATACAAAGTTATAAAAATGAAATGTGTTAAAATGTCTGTGTATTGATAAATCCTTTATTATAAGAAGAGGAATTGTGGGATCTTTTGATTCTGTTCGCCAAAAAGATTCGCTTAAATTCATTTACTGATGTTCTCAGTGACTCTTCATAAGTTACATCATTACACCAGTTGGTGTTTCAGTCTGTCAATACATTCATTTAAAAAAAAAAAGGTTTCAGGAGACAAGTCTTAGTATTATAATTGATTCGAATTGGCATGTCGACTTTTAAGAGGTCTGATAAAGTTATTTTCAAGAAAGCCATTTCAGGCAGTGAGAGAGGATCGAGCGATACAAATGTAATTTGGAAAAAAATACACATTTTTATGTTAGTGTATTAAATAGTTTTAATACAATAATTTAGCCATCTAGCCAATGTAGCCATCAGTTATTTCAGAATAACAGTCTCTGTTTCTTTCCTGACAATGTTGGCATCTTCATCCTTTGGTCCAATTTTATCTGCAAAACTGCCTGGTGTAAGAAGAACATAAAGAAATATATCAGTGAAGTATTTTTTGCAAATCATATAATAAAAAATAAAAAAATGACTAGGTTAATACAAATGGTAATTAATCAATATAATTTATAAACAGATTAAATATCATTGTAATAATTATTATAACAGATGAAAAATGAATGACCTGTAACTAGAGTGAGAATCAGTGGTATGTATCTCACTATGTACAGTAAGTTGTATAGTTGATCCATTTCTGAACACAGCTCTGTGAGGATTCTGTATAATAGTGCTGTATGTGCTGAACTTTACACGTCTCTAGAAGGACACACCCAGGAAGTGATGCAGTTGGAGCATAATTTTACACAGATCATCACTTCACAGTATCAGTGACAGTGAACTGAGTCACTAATACAACACAGAACTATTCCACTGTTGCTGATCAACTTTTTGTGTGATTTGGTTTGGATATTTTTGGATGTTTTATTTACCTTTTGCTCTCTTTTTGATCTTTTGTCTATTTCTGCACCTTAGTTTATTAGTTATTCCTCTTACAGTAAATAAAGTAATTAAAGTTATTTAATTACACATTAAATTAGTGGTGTCTGCATCTACATCTGGAACCAATGTTCCATTTAACTCCAAACTAGTTTCTAAAGTAAGCAAACATTTAAAACTAATCCATTTGACATAGTCATGTTGTTTGCATGTATTTTTCAGATTCCATCTAGAATAAACCAAATAAATCAAATATAGCATTAATATTCTAACTTTAATGGTACAAGAATGTCCAGAACAGAGCGTTTACTGGGTTTCTGATCCACAGTGTCCACTGGGTCCATGCAATAATAACCAGTTACACAACAAACTAGCTGTATGAGGAGTTGTTAGTGAAGTGCAGTTTGGGCTTTATTCTACAAACAATACAACATTAGTTAACCTCTAATATTGTGTCCATTAAAATATTACATTTGATGGTTAAATGATGGTTAATGTGAAAGGATGATGATGAAGTGAATGTAAAAGTGTAAATATCTCCATCTTGTGAGAAAAGCATGAAAACACCCCTATTACACCAATAAACTTATCACATGCAATTACAATTTTGTAGAATGAAAGGTTCAGTGACAACAGCCTATGCAGGATTATAAAGGAAATAAAAGATTTAAACATTGCTTGGTGAAATATGTTCATGACTTGTTAAAGTTGGGCTGTCAAAATACATAATACTTAAAATAACTAATTGTTCTTTATAATAACAATGACACAACACCACACTACAAGAAAACACTTTAAGCAGAAGGATTTTAACAGTGTGATAGCACAGTGACACAGCAGGTAGTGTTGATGCATCACAGCTTCAGGATCCCCAGTTTGATGATGTGTTCAGGTTACTGTCAGTTTGTGTGCAGTTTTGCATCACCTCCAAAAACATGACAGTAGTAAATTTACTAATAAATTCACTATGTGTAAATAAGTATGTGAAAGGGTTTGTGTATGGAGCTCTGCAAAGGACTGACATCCCATTCAGGGTGTTTCCTACCTCATGTGTGGGACAGACTCCATATCAACCATGACCCTGATCAGTAGAGAGAAAGAGAGAATCCCCCAAAAGGACATGTAACTTTCTCTAAAGCACTGGCAAAACTTCTTTCAATATAACAAAACTGTGTGAAAGTTTTTGTACAGTGCAGCTGGATTTCCTGTCACTGTGGGCCTCAGAGCACAGTAGTATAGAGCAGAGTCTGATACAGCAGCAGAGGAGATGATCAGATCCACTTTCTTACTCGTTATCTGGTTTTATGGACAATCGTGGATGAGGTGGTTGAGCCTCAGTGACATAACTACCGCTTTTATCAGTCAGCAGAAGAAACTCAGGTCTTGATCCAGGTTTTTGTTGATACCAGTGGAGTCTGTTAACTGATCCAGTATATGTGCAGGACAGTGAGATGTTGCTGCCTTCCATTGAAAATACATTGGTTTGATCTGGTTTAATGTTATTGTCAGCAGCCTCTGCTATAAAAACATTACAACAATATTGTGATATTTTAATCATAAATGACACATTTCACATGGAAAATTGTGTCTTCTTAATTAGAAAAAATAATATTTTGTGTGCAGTGTATATGACTTACCAACATCAGCAAGAGTGAAAAACACCACGAAGAGGAACAACATTGTTTTCCTGAGTGTTTAGTTCAAACCTCTAGCTTTAGAAATGAATGTCAGTGTTACTATTTGATGTACATCTCCACCTCTAGCTCCACCTACTTGTATTTATGCATATTCATGACAGATCTGCTGTTCTGAATACTGTTTATATAAAGCTTGTAGAAATATTTTTGTATTAATAAAACAATGTGGCCCTGAGAAGCAATGGATTCACTCATACCATTTACTCAATTTTTCTGTGATATTTTTACATTAAAAGTTACAACACTTGTTTTTGGTTCTCTGTCTCTCTCTGTCTCTCTCTCTCTCTCTCTCTCTCTCTCTGTCTCTCTCTCTCTCCTTTATTTAGTAGGTGGTTTTTGGGATTGCACTGTGACACTGATTTTGGAATATGGAAGAAATATTTATACAAATACCTATGTCTTCATAGGCCCCATATATTTCTCTTTCAAACACTGCTGAATTTGTCATTTCCATGTTTTTTTCCTCACAAGAAAACAGATATTGATAGTAGCTGTAAAACTTAACAACTCCACTGAATTGGCCATTAAGAAAGTCTTGTTGTACATCCTGTCCTAACAGGGAAGTAAACACACAAAATTACTTTAGATTTACTTAAATACTTGATTATTAATCAGAAGATAAAATTTGAAACCTCTTCTTCTTCTTTCGGCTTTTCCCTTCAGGGGTCTCCACAGTGAATCATCTCTCTCCACCTATCCCTATCTTCTACATCCTCAACACTTGCACCTACTAGCTTCATATCCTCCTTTATTACATCCATATACCTCCTCTTTGGCCTTCCTCTTTGCCTCCTGCCTGGCAGCTCTATGTCCAACATTCTCCTACCAATATACTCACTCTCCCTCCTCTGGACATGTCCAAACCATCTTAATCTGGCCAACCTAACTTTGTCCCCCAAATATCCAACATGAGCTGTCCCTCTGATGTACTCGTTCCTAATCCTGTCCAACCGTGTCACTGCCAAAGAGAACCTCAACATCTTCAGCTCTGCTACTTCCAGCTCTGACTCCTGTCTCTTCCTCAGTGACACTGCCTCTAAAACATACAGCATGGCCGGTCTCACCAATGTCCTGTACAACTTCCCCTTGATTCTTGCTCTTACTCCTTTCTAAACTGTATCTTACCGCATCTAGCTCCACCCACTTTTACTTAGTCAGAGTCATGTCAACTGTTCTGTTCTACCTCCTATATATATAACCCTGTGCTATTTCTCACACTTCATGTCCCAGCTTGGTCATAAGAACTAATATTAAGATGAACATACCTAGAAGAAGCATGAACAGTAAAAGATTAAAGATCAGCATGATAGAGATGGTAATCTGCTGAAAGATAAAGCTGAAGGAGTTTACTGTCATAGCCTGTGGAGCTCCACACTTCCTGCAGCTGACACTGTTGATCAGAATATGTCTCACCAGGGGGCAGAGTGATTCCTGGGTTTTTTAGATGTAATGTTTTAGTTGTAATTACTGCATCACACTGAATGATTGACAATGTTATTTTATGATAACTTAGAAAATATTCTTCACTAGATTATACTACACCTCTTGATTTAGACACGTCTGAATGTTGTGAATTGTTGACGACAAATCTTAGTTTGTTTTTATACATGTAAATTGTTGCATCTGCACAAAGTGACCATGTACTGTTTTTAATGATGAGACTGACAGGACTTTTTCTATAACACACCTTTACTGCTTATGCACCGGATACAAGAGGGGAAAACATTGTTTACACCTACTGCGCATATGTAATAAAACAGAGAATCAATATGGAGTGCCGTAAGGCCAAACTGTGCAAAATTTTGATAGCAATACACAACATACTCCTCCCCTTTTACTTTAAACATCAACCTCAACAAATACATTTTTTTTAAACATATATATATATATAAAACTTCTAACACTAGGGGAAAGAGGGTAGACTGCCTTGTTTCCCGATTGAACCCTGGGGATTATTCTGCCCCAACATTGTGGGTCAACCACTAACTAGAGATCTAATCTTTGTGGTGGTTTCCGCACTCTGGTCGGATAACGATGAAGATCAGACACGGGAGGTGTTGTTACAACAGTGTCTGTTGTCACTGGTGTAGGAGATATATTCTCGGAGGGAACAGTTATCTGACTTTTATTGGAAAGTGGTGCGGGCAAGATTTCTAGTACTACATCCCTACCAGAGTCAATGTGAGATGTGTGTTGTTGTTGAACTTCCCATTCACTGGGATTATCACTGGAGATTGCTGAAAACAATAACTGGTCAACGTGTCTCCTCCATGTCTGATTGTCCTTAGTTTCAACAATGTATGAAACAGGGCCAGTCTGTGCAAGAATGGTTGCAGGTACCCACTTTTCTCCCTTCCCGTAATTACGAGCAAGTATGCTGTCACCTCTGCTGAAACTCCTAAATTTTGCCTTACGTCGTCTCTCCAGCTGCCTACGCTGCTGTAACAGGACCACCTGTTTGGTTCCTTTTGGTCTCAACAGATCCAGTCTGTTGCGCAGTTGTCATTTCAACAGTGCTGTAGCTGGGGAGACTTTCGTGACTGCATGGGGAGTGTTCCTGTAAGAGAACAGAAAAGTGTTCAAGTGCTGATTTAGGGAACCCTTACCCTGAGATGTCTTTAGGGCCTTCTTCAGAATCTGAACAAAACATTCTGCCAGGCCATTGGTGGATGGATGATACGGTGCAGATCTTATGTGTTGAGTCCCATTCACACACAGGAAGGACTGAAACTCTTCTGACACCAGTTGAGGGCCATTATCACTTACAAGCTGCTGAGGTAGTCCGAAATGACTGAATGTGGATCTAAGCTCTTCAGTGGTTTTCTCAGAGGATGTGCTGTTCATAACTGCTACCTCCGGCCATTTGCTGTGAGCATCGACAATCACTAGAAACATGTGACTCTCTATTGGACCTGCAAAGTCTATATGTATTCTTTGCCATGGCTCCTCTGGGAAGTCCCATGGGTACAATGGGGCCATCTGTGGCATGTTTCTTACATTTTGGAAATCTGGACTTCCCTTTGCTTCCTCTTCAATCTCTGCATCTATCCCAGGCCACCAGAAGTAGCTGCGTGCCATCTCCTTCATCCTCACTACTCCCGCATGTCCTGCATGAAGTTCCTTCAGCAAAATGTTCCTCAAAGTCAGGGGTATAACGACACGATAACCCCATAGTAAGCAGCCAGACTGTACAGTTAGTTCATTTTGCCAAACCAGATAAGGTTTTAATTTTTCTGTCATCTCTCCTCTCTTGCCTTGAGAGATCCAGGTCAAAACTTCTGACAAAACTGGGTCAGTTCTGGTGAATCGTTTCACTTGAGCCGCCGTGACAGGTGCACTTTGAACTTCTTTGAAGTAAAAGATGTCAGCTTGACCACCTTCTGATGGTGTGTCCGGCAGGGGCAGCCTGGACAGCCCATCTGTGTTGCAGTGCTGCTCAGATCTCCTGTATTTGATGTCGTATTGATGTACCGACAGGAACAGAACCCAGCGCTGCATGCGATTTGCCGCCAGTGAGGGAATGACAGTTTGAGGGCCAAAGATAGAGGTAAGTGGTCGGTGGTCAGCAAGTAGAGTGAATCTGCGCCAGGACAAGTATTGATGAAATTTCTTGACACCAAATATGATCGCTAAAGCTTCTCATTCAATTTGGGCATAATTGCTCTCTGCTGAGTTCAGGGTCCTTGACGCAAAAGCAACTGGTCTTTCTTCACCGGATGGCATTGGCATAGAAGGGTTATAATGTGTGAGGGCCTTGGACTATGTTAATACACATTTCACATCCCTGAATGCCTTCTCACATCTGTCGGACCATTTCCATTGTTGGGACTAGTTCAACAGTTCGTGTAGGGGACGAAGCCTGCTGGCCAGGTTTGGCATGAACTTTGCGTAGTATGTCAGTAGTCCCAGGAATGAGCTCAGCTGGCACACATTCTTTGGGGACGGTGCATCCATAATAGCTTTTACCTTAGATGGAGCTTTATGGAGACCAGCGCTGTCAATTACGTGTCCAAGATATTCGGTGGGTTTGAAAAATTCACATTTGTCTTTCTTTACCCGGAGACCATGCTCTTTTAGCCGCTGTAGCGTTGTATTTAGGTTATGGAGATGATCCTCATCATCTTTCCCTTGATTAACAGGTCATCCAGATAACACTATACTCCATTTAGGCCACTCAGGATCTGGTCCATGGCACGTTGAAACAATGCTGGAGCCGAAGTTATTCCAAAAGGTAGCCGCTGATATCTATATAGGCCCTTGTGTGTCACGATGGTCAACAGCTCTTGGGAAGCAGGATCAACCTGCATTTGAAGGTAAGCATGACACAAGTCTATTTTGCTGAATTTCTGGCCGCCCGCTAATCCAGCAAAAAGATCTTCAATTAACGGCAAGGGGTACTGTTCCACAGTTAAAACAGGGTTTATCGCAACCTTGAAATTGCCAAAAATTCTGACCGTTCCATCCTTTTTAATGCAGGAACAATAGGTGTGGCCCACTCACTGATGCCCACTTTCTTCAGTACTCCAGTGTTCTCCAGGCGGTCCAGTTCTGTTTCCACCTTAGGCTTAGTTGCATAGGGAACAGGGTGGGCTTTAAGGCACTTAGGTTTACTGTCGGGTTTAATGGCCAGCTTTACAATGATGTCTTTCATGTTCCCCAGCTCATCTCCGAACACCTCTGCATGCTTCCTCAGGATGTTTTGTAAGCTGGTAGACTCTTTCGCTACTAAGTGCACTTCTTGCCAATTTAACTTTATTTTCTCTAGCCATGCTCGGCCCATCAAATGTGACTACTACCTTTCACAATATATAGTGGTAATTTTACCTTCTGGCTGTTCAGCTTCACAGTTACATCCACCACCCCTAAAAGAGGCACAAGCTCTCCTGTGTATGATTTCAGAGTCAGCTTTGCTTCCTTGGGATGGAGGTATGGCCACTTCTCTCTGTAAGTTGACTCAGTCACGAGTGATACAGCTGCTCCTGTGTCCACCTGCATAGGGACGGCCTCCCCATTTAACAGTGGCGTCACCCAGTAGCCATCAGAATTTGAAGACACAGACATTATGTGTGAGAAGTCATTTTCTTCAGATTCATCCTCTTGTTTCCCCGTATTTTCTACTTGATTGATGTGTTTCTTTTTAAATTTCCTGACATATCCTTCTTTTTGTTCCACCTGTTTAGTTGGCTTTACTTTCTCATTTATGGTCAGCTTTTTGCTTTGACATGCACGCTCAACGTGTCCCTTTCTTCCACAGTTTCTGCAGTCTTTGTCTTTGAACCAGCATTCTTGTGCCGGATGACCACTCTTTCTGCAGCGGTAACATGTTCTCTTGCCATCCTGTTTTATTTTCTGCTCGCTCTAATGTAAGATAGACAGGTGTTCAAAAGGCTGCGCCAAGCGAACCTGAAGCTGAAACCTGCAAAATGCTGTCTCTTCTGCTGCCAGGTAGTCTACCTTGGCCACATCATCTCAGAGCATGGTATAGCCGCCGACCCAGAGAAGGTGCAGGAAATTCGAGAATGGCCACAGCCTGTGAGTGTTCACGAAGTTCAACAGTTTGTGGGTCTTGCATGCTACTACAGGCGGTTTGTCAAAGATTTTGCTGCAGTTGCAAAGCCCCTTCACAACCTGTTGAGGAAACATGCCCAATTTCACTGGACCCCTGAGAGCCAACAGGCATTTGATGAGTTAAAGAAGCTGCTCACTACCACCCCCATCCTTGGCTACCCTATGGACATTGGTGATCTTGTTCTGGACACAGATGCTAGCAATTTCGGAATCAGACCTGTGCTTTCTCAAGTACAACAAGGGAACTGCGTTCTGCTCAGACAGCCGATCCGGAAATTGCTCCCATCAAGAGGTGGATGGAGGAAGCCAATGAATGACCTTCCTGGGAGAATGTGTCCCCCTATGGCCCAGCAACAAAAGCCTACTGAAGCCAGTGGCAAAGACTGTACCTGAATGAGGGCCCTGAGTTTTATCCCCAGATAATCCTGCCGCGAGTTTTCCAGGAAGATGTAATGCGCCAGATGCACGAGGAGCCAGTGGGTGGACATTTCGGTGTGGAGTGAACATTGTCTTGGTTGTGGACCAGGTATTGTTGGTACCAAATGCGAGATGTTTCACTTTGGTATCGCACACGGGTCTGCCATTATGGGGCACCACTTACACTCCATAGTGACCAAGGCACCAATTTTGAATCAGAGGTCTTCCAGAGCATGTGTGAGTTGCTAGACATTGACAAAACCCACACAACACCTTTCTGACCTCAGTCAGATGGACAGGTCGAGCAATTTAAAGGTACTGCAAAGCAAATCCATCAGGGGGCACCTGGATTTGAACCAGGGACCTCTTGATCTGCAGTCAAATGCTCTACCACTGAGCTATACCCCCACAGGTAAGTACTAGCAACTGACAACAGGTTGCCCTTTCAAAGCATTTTAAACCTGTCATTTTAATATTGGACCAAGGGTGCATAGATTAAAAGTCAATCTGCAGTTTCCTACTGCGATGGGATTATCTACACATGATATCGTTTGTAGGCTTGGTCATTTCCAGACAACTTTTAATGTTGTAAACTGTTAACCAGTTAAGGATACCTGAATCAGCGGATTCAGGCAGCGGTATGCGGATTCGTCCAGGGGGCCATCTGATCCGCAATAAAATTCTCTAACGCACTCTGCTTGGTCCCAATGAAAAGAGTGTCAACTGGTCTAGGTGGTCTACTGGTGTGGGAATTATTTGTTACAATGAAAACAATGTTACAATGAAAACTGGTCCCTGCTGGTAGACGTGGCATAATGATCAGGGTAACATATTACTGTGAAGACAGTCCTTGTTGGTGCAGGGTGTGTGGAATTTGTTCATAGCAGACTCTGGGCACCTTAACACAAATCAGTCGCCCCTTGAAAGCCAAAGCCTATTTGAGCATCTTTGCTATCCAAGAGCATCCCTTCAAGGCCACAATTTACCCATCTTTGTAAATTCACCACATTGTTTAATCCATTCCACAGATAAGTGAGGCTGTCGGAGGACAAAGGTAGGTCTTACCCTGGATTACATTGTTGTCGTTGCTAATACTTTTATTTAGTGAGTCCCTGTGAGTAGAGCTGGTATAATGATCAAGGGAATTTTTTAAATGTGGAGACAGTCCTTGTAGATGGTGGAGGTGTTTGGAATATGTTCTTGGCCATCAATGGGCACCTTAACACAAATTCATTGAGTCTATAGGCGATATGCTTAATCTTTTTGGTTATGCCCATGGACGACTCAACAGTCTAGAGCACAGAGTGCTTAATGCCACTCTACAGAAAATCCTAGCCACGACCTCCGTGCGATGTCATTGGGAGTGGGACCTTATGGTTCCTTATGCTGTAATGGCTTACAGAGTGACCAAACACAGCTCGACTGGGCTTACCCCAAACATGATGCTTTTCAGCCAGGAGATAATGGAGCCCATCGACCTCATCACAGGGAAGCCCCTAAGCAACACAGTGACTGAATCAGTCCCACAATATGTGATTCAGATGAGAGAAAGTTTGGAGTTTGCAAATCAGGTGGCGAGGAATGCACAAGGCCAATCTGTGGAGCGTGCTAAACAGTATGATAAGCGAGTGACCAGAACATGCTACAAGGTCGGTGATGCAGTGTGGTATCTTGTCAAAAGAACCAAGCAAGTGAAAAACAAGATCAGGAAGTTTCTCCCCAACTACGATGGCCCTTACTTTATCTTGGGACATCTTGACAACCTAGTGTACTGAATCCAGAGAAATCCTAGGACCAAAGTAAAGGTCGTTCATCATGACAAGCCCAAACCCTACCATTCTCTGCAACCCTTGGAGAACAGCTGGGTATTTAAAGACTCGGACGGTTGGCAACCTCAGGAAGTTCCTGCCCTAAGCCTGGAAGCTGATGGAACTGGACTTCACCTGAATCTGTCTTGTCTCTTAGCAGAGGAAACTGAAAATTCCAGTGGCACGAACAGCACGCCTCGCATGGATAATCCCGCTGAACAGAGCAGGACACACAGAGAATGTTCAGTCGAGTGGGGGTAGCATGCTGCAACAGGATTCGACAGGGACTGTTAACAACCAAATGGGGGGTAGGTCAATGGTTGGACATTGTGTTGAATGTATTTCTGCCTTTCATTTACACCGTAGATCTATGATAATATCATGGTTAATGTGTGTGTTGATGTGCCGTGTATCCGTCATACTATGTTGCTGGAGTGGTATTAAGGGTTTAATCACCATCCAGAGTGGGGGTAGTGTTGCGGGAGTGGGGTAAAGTAAGAGCTGTTGCTTTAAGACCACTGTCTACGGGGAGGTTGTAGTCCTGAGTGAAATGCATTATGGGTAGAGTAGTGCGGAACAATGTGCTCAGAAGTGTGTGCGTGCTCGCGGTTCATCTAGTTTGGAAAGCAGAGAAATAAAAGCTTATTTGCTATTTATGTTAGAGTTCATGTCAGTTATTCCATCCGGGAGTAAATTTTGAGGGAAGTAAAATGGCATGCATCGGCTAACTTTGTCCGTCTCATCCTTTTTTTCGAACACTGAACTATCGAACTGCTACCCTGCCACTGTGAGTTATTGGAGAGGAGGAAGTAACACAGGGTTCTTGAAAGTGTCCTACTACTGGGGTAAATATTACATTGTATTGTATATTATGTTATATTATATTATATATTTATTGTACATTTATTGTAAAATCAGTGTGACATTAAAGGATAAAGATCGTCCTACCGTGAGGGGCTGAGTGTTGTCAGAAGGAGGTCTTTCTCCCCGCAGGACGCGGTAACCATAGTAACCAGTGATTTCCGGATTGGACCTAAGATTTCCAGCCCAGCTACAGCTTAAAACCCGTCCATTTAAAAATGAAATAAAATACCAGCCCAAAATGCATAGTGTGATAACTAATACATTAACAAACAGAAAACCCAAAACAAATGGGTTACACACACACACACACACTGACAGACCCGCAGCACAGGCGATCTCACCCAGTGTCCAGCTCTTCAAGTCCTGCAGAAATCCGCGGAAGTTTTGATAATTTTATGATCATTCCTAAATATTATACAACATTACATTAGTATTATGGACTGTAAGATACTGAGCCAGGAAGTGTGATGAAGGAACGAGCGAATCCGACCCGAAGACGGTACTGACTGCAGAGCCGTAGCCTATGAGGCTGTCACGTGACGAACAAGTTTCCCAGCACAGACCCAGATAGGATCTTGCGCATGCGCGGTCAATACAAAATGAACGAATCACTCCCGAGTCATATTACGGATTCATTCAAAATGAACGAATCTTTCATGAACGACACATCACTATCAAACACAGTGATTCATAAAAGCATTGTTAAACATATATAAACAAAAAGTGACCATGTGCCTTTATCATGAATTAAAGTTTAAACCTATTTTCCTCTACTAAGAAAAAAAAGGCAGAAATCCCTTAGATTAACCTGAAGAAACCCGAAAACATTTGGTGAATTCCTCCAGAACACATTTAAAACGTCGCCATATAGCGCAAATCAAATCAAAAACTGAAACTAGTATACTATTCCAAGTAAACAAATCCACTAATATGTGTAAAATGGTGTTTGATCCTTTACAATTAGAATTTCAGACTATGATCCTGACAGGTTGGGTCTTGAAGGCTATCTGTATTTTGTTATTTTGACATTTTCATTTCGCACTGTAGTGAATGACTCAAAGTTTCTGATACTCTTTAAAAGGGATTTGTAAATAAGTGAGAAATTAATTTTATGTATTTGAGTTGAGTTGAAAATCAACATTTTAAAAAAATTTTTTGATCCCCTGCTGATTTTGTACATTTGCCCAATGACAAAGAAATGATCAGTCTGTAATTTCAATGTATTTGAACAGTGAAGAGTTACAGACACAATAAACTGGCAGCAGTACACAACTACAGAGTTGTAAAGTTATTTTAAAGAGTAAAAACATATGCCTGAAAGTATGACAACATCCTGAGTTCATTGTTGAGTTTGTAAAGGTTAAGAGTTGATTTACACTCTCATGTTTTTACGTGTTATTTG
The DNA here is from genome assembly GCF_019097595.1 of Hemibagrus wyckioides. Taxonomy (NCBI): domain Eukaryota; kingdom Metazoa; phylum Chordata; class Actinopteri; order Siluriformes; family Bagridae; genus Hemibagrus; species Hemibagrus wyckioides. Next base: position 122,466 of record NW_026690782.1, on the reverse strand, counting down.
GTCGTGATGCCAATGCTAATTTCCATTAACTTGTCTATGGCAATTCCCATTATATGTTAGCATCAAGCTAATAGACATCGTGCTAATTATCTTCCACATTTTTAGCGGTGTTGGCAGTTATATTCTCTGTTCTCAATCTTTCATACTTGGATTTATAATAACTCAAATATGCTTTTGAGGTGAACATACAACTGCACAAAGAATTTTTGTCTCTCATTTGAAGAATTGTGTGTGTGTGTGTGTGCGTGTGTGTTTGTGTGTGTGTGTGTGTGTGTGTTTGTGTGTCAGTCCAGTCTCTGGGTATTGAGGAGTCTGTTGGCTTGAGGTAAGAAATTGTTACACAGTCTGGTTGTGAGGACCTTGATGCTTCAGTACCTTTTTCCTGAACATATTTTATAAATTAAATATGTTAAATATCGCCTGGCAGATGTAGATTTGTAAATTTAATGTGGTTAATGTGAAGTTGTGTTAATCGCTCAGTATTCTTTGTTTGCTGTTTCCTCCAGCTGCATGTTTTCACAAATGTTGTTTGTAGCTGAGGTTTACCAACAAGTTGTTAAATTGAGTCTCTTTCATCTTCTGTGGTTTTAGAAATTTTATATGTACCATTTTACTGTTTTTGTACAGCCTTTCACTGACTCTGTGTCACTGTGCTGCAGAGCACAAAGATAGAGTGCAGAGTCTGAGAGCTTTAGACCTCTGATAGTGAGTTCAGTAGAGTCTCTGCTGGTTTTTGTCTCTAATCGATGATCATCAGGAGTGCTCTCATCAGCACTATCTGACCTTGCGCCTTTATACAGTAAATACTGTGGTGCGCTGTTAGGATATTGTTTGTACCAGTAGAGATAAATGTCTTCACTGCTTGTCTCATATGAACATTTCAGAGTAACAGTCTCTGTTTCTTTCCTGACAATGTTGGCATCTTCATCTGTTGGTCCAATTTTATTTGCAAAACTGCCTGGTGTGAAAAGAATATAAAAAAATATGTAAGTGGAATAGTTTTTTTAAACCAAATATTGACTTAAAAAATCAATAAATGACTAGATGAATAATAGAAAACATGGTCATTAATTAATGCACTGAATTAATTAAATATTATTGTAATAATGAGGTCTGTTAATAAATTGATAAAAATGAATTACCTGTAACTAGAGTGAGAATCAGTGGTATGTATCTCACTATGTACAGTAAGTTGTATAGTTGATCCATTTCTGAACACAGCTCTGTGAGGATTCTGTATAATAGTGCTGTATGTGCTGAACTTTACACGTCTCTAGAAGGACACACCCAGGAAGTGATGCTGTTGGAGCATAATTTTACACAGATCATCACTTCACAGTATCAGTGACAGTGAACTGAGTCACTAATACAACACAGAACTATTCCACTGTTGCTGATCAACCCACTGCATCTGACTTCACCTATTAAACACATCTTTTGGAGTTAGAGGTCAGGGCTGTGTCTCAGGAATCTAACAAAAAATGACACAATATCTGACATTTCCAAGTTTTTTCTATTTTATTTGGAGTAGAAATTGGAATAGAAAAGCTATACTTGTATTCAGGCTGTATAGGTAACAAGAGGTTTTGTGTTTTTGTTAGCTGATAATTCTGAACTACTGTATGAGTGCAGCATTTGACTCTGCAAGCTACTGTTATAAACAGACATAGCTAATGTTAGCTTACTAGCTAGCTATCCTCAGTTATATCAGAGAACAAACAACTCCTGTTCAGTCTTCTGCAAGAGTCTCCTCATGATGATGACCAAAAGAGAGCAAAATAAAATAAATACATGGAAGTTTGCTGATCTTATGGCAGACTGTTGTATGTAATGAATTACTGTAAAATATTTACTATGATAATGCATTTAAAAACTAACAACAGTCAATTTAAGCAATTATTTAATGTACATTTGATTTTTTTTAGTATATTAGGACTCCAAAAAGACTATCTATAGTGGAGAGATGTACAATAATATCCTGTTCATGAGTTTATTCTGCGGTGTGAGTTTATTTCACTTGAAAATTGTGAGAGTCAAAAACTAGCAGGGTTCCTGATTTAAAGGAATGTAAATTATTGAGTTTAAGCAGTTTATCTACCTTCAATATAACAAAACTGTGTCAGTGTTTTTGTACAGTAAGATGTAAAAAAGGAACTCAGGTTTAGATTTTGGATGTTGTTTGTACCATTGTAGGCTGTTTACTGCACCACTGAAGTCTTTGTAGCTGCAGGACAGAGTAACATCATCACCTTCATCTACAACTTTATGAGGGAAACGTGGCTTTATTGGATTTGCCATGGAGTCACCTGTCATAGAGAAGAGAACATAATAATTTTTATTTTTCAGTTATATAACTCATATTATACTTTTTCTTAACATCATAAAGGCTAATTAATGTAACACTTCCTTTCTGAGAAGTTCAATGATAACTTACCTAATGAAAGCCACAGACACATGAATATAACAGTGATCATGATGAATGGTGTTAGCAAAATGACAATATTCTGAGGTCTTTCTGTACTTTATTATATTAACATTTCAGAAGTTCATGAAGCTCCACCCCTCAGCATCATATGACAGTGTCACCAGTTTTACTGACAGATTCTTTACTGCATCCTGACATTACATTCAGTCTCACATGTGGAACAAGACATTTATCATTCATCTAATAATTAAGGTTTTACATATTATACCAGGGGTCTCTAACTCCTTATTGGACTCAGTCAAATATCAAGTGGTTTAGACAATCAATAATTCAATTAATCAATTAATTAATTGTTTGTGTATTTATGTGACTAACAACATTACACTTAAATGTGTTCATTTATTGTCTTTTATCTGAAAGCATTCAATGTTAAAATAATTTCATTAGGTAAAAAATAAAAATCCACATCATAGGTACAAAATCTACAATGTTGAGTTTGTTGAACATTTCCTGATAGAGACATGGTTACAGAGTGACAGCAGCACATGTTTATTAGTGGCTGGGTTTATTGTTTTATTCTGCCTCCTTGTGGAACAACAGAAACTGGCGCTGTTTTCTGAATATTTTCATTCAATTACTTTCAATAGATGATTTTAATGTAGAACAAAGTTAATTTCTAAATTTATTCAGTAGGCCAGATTAGACAGGATACCACTGGATAAATGGATAAATGGTAATTGCTAAATTTTGTATAGCTAATATTCATTTATTACATTCTGGCTATTTAAAATCAACTTCAATTACTTTATAAAACCTTATAAAAGTATGCATGTAACATGTACAGTTCTTTTTGTTATTGATCTAGACATCACTCTGCTTCAGTAAAGAAATTAAATTCCCTAATGTCTTGTCTTTTGTTGTGTATGGAACACGGGAGCCTGTGTTAGCTACACACACCATTTTATTCTTTTTTAAAAGTTTTTTTATTTTGTGTATTATATCACTTTATGGATTCATTATCTTTTCTTTCTCTTTTTTGTGTTATTTTGTTTAGCTTTTAAGAGGTTTTGTTTTCCTTTTGCTCTCTGGATCTTCATAAAGGTTCATGAAGCTCCACCCCACAGCATCACATGACAGTGTCAGCAGTGTGGCTTTACATTCAGGAGTGAGGTGGACTGGAAGACTCTAACAACACAAGGTTAAAGGTAGTTACATATGAAAAATACAGCATTAGTACAACTGCACTAGAGATTTAAAAACATAGTTTAGTCTAAAGTGGACAGTTGTTTTATGTGAGCTGGTATATCTGAAATTATCTACTACTGAGATGAACCATGGCAGGGGTTAAGATAATATTTGTGCAGTATGTATGATAGAAGTAGAGGTAGAGTCTATATCACAGAGGGTTTATTGTGAAAAGTATGTGAAAAGAATGTGCAGGTTTATATGCTGCTCTAGTATTCGGCCCATCATAAGATAACTGAGTTCACCATCTTTGTGTTCATCAAGGAGAAAAACCTTAAGACACAAAGAAATGTTCACAGACAAAAAGAGGCTTGAGTCATCAGAAAGAGTATTTAAACTTTGCACTTCATATATTTATAAAGGATTTTTTCTCTGTAACACTGTAATACATTATGTGTTAGTTTTTGCCTCTTCAAGGCAGTGGTGGTGAACTTGCTGTTGTTCACTGCAACAAACTCAAAAGATTCAGTGCTGCCTTCCATGATATAGTGTTGGTATATTGTATATTGTAAAATTCTGCTGTGATGATTGAACCAAGCTTTTACTTTTTATTTCCAGGTTATCAAGGAATATGGAATAGTATCATCAGTGTATAAAGATGTATACCTGACTATCTGAGTAAAGTGTCTGGAAGAGGCTCGGAGGCAACATCCACAAAGTTGTATATATTTTCTGGTAAGGATCCTCAATGGTGGATAGATAGACCCTAATCATCTTTCTAGTGGTTTTCATTATCTTCCATAGAGTCTTCTGCTCTGACACGGAGTGCAGTTTAATATTAAACAGCTGAATAGTTTCACATGATGCTATCAATATTTCCCTGAATGTAATGATGAGGATGGGAGAGAGGGGTCTGCTCTCCTATCTCTACATGAAATTGAGACACTTCTGGGATTTTCTGGCTCAGATAAGATCCTATGTGATGCACCATAAAAACTGTCATCACTGTGATGCCAACAGTCATGTATTTTTTAACCTGTGGATTGTTGTTTTTACATGGCTTTAAGCCTCTTCTTCTTCTTTCTGCATGTAGACTCATCAGAGCATCTAAAGAAATCCCCAAGAAGATTGAATACCAAAATAAGGAAAAGCTACTTTTAAAAGTTATATTAATAATCCCTCTCTAAACCAAATATTATACCATTAATGAATGCAAAATATTTAACTAATTTTTACTTTTCAGGCACTGATGAACTGTCAGACAAAGACATCAGATAGTATTGCTGCCTCACAGTTCCATGGTCCCCAGTTCGAGATTGAGCTCAGGTTTCCCTCATTTCCAGTGTTGCCAAGAAAAGCTATAGATCTCTGAACAGGATAAAGTGGTTAATGAAGCTTAAAAAACAATTAGCTATCTCCTAATAATCCAACATTTGTCAAACTATAATATATTTATGAACCCTTTATAAATTGCAAGAGAGACAGAATTCGCCAAAAATAGCATGTAAATAGCAGCTCAACATCATCAGCAGAACTGCTTTCAATATAACAAAACTGTGTGAAAGTTTTTGTACAGTGCAGCTGGATTTCCTGTCACTGTGGGCGCCAGAGCACAGTAGTATAGAGCAGAGTCTGATACAGCAGCAGAGGAGATGATCAGATCCACTTGTTTAGTTTTATCATCAGCTTTAGCAGACATTCTTGGGTCAGTGTTGGAAATTAAATTTCCTTTTTGGTCAACAATAAGAAGGAACTCTGGTTTAGATTTTGGATATTGTCTGTACCAGTGCAGGTAGTTTCCTGTAGTAATGCTTGATTTGTATTTGCAGGACAGAGTAACATCATCACCTTCATCTACAGCTTTATGAGGGAAATCTGACTCTATTGAATCTGCCATGGAGTCACCTGTCATAGAGAAGAGAACATAATGTTCTTAAACTTTAAATAATCAACAGGAAATACTTAAGTCAGACCCACACTCTGCATTTTCACACTGCATCACCACACAGACTAATATTTAATATAATATAGTTAATATTTCTGTAATAACAAAAAGTCAATGTTAACTCACCTAGTGAAAGCCACAGATACATGAATATAACAGTGAACATGATGACTGGTCTTAGCTCAGTGAAAATAGTGGAGATCTTTCTGTAATCTAATATGTTAACACCATAAAGCTTCAAAATTGCTCCACCCCACAGCATCACATGACAGTGTCACCAATGTTGTTGTCAGATTGTTGATTCTTACTGAAACATCCTGGCTTTACATTCAGCCTCATATGGGAAACCTGTCCAGAGGACATTTAAGTAAACACATACTGAAAGCAGGAAATTAATGTATTTATGTTATTTTACATATGTTAGTGATATCTGTAATTTAGAGAAAGTTTGTGTAAACACCAGCAGGCAGATTAATTAAGTTTCTAGTTTTTAATGTTTCTGACACAGCAGGTGCCAAAGAAATGACATTAGATGATTATTTATTCTTATGACAGTTTAGTGTTAAGTGGACAGTTGTGTTGTTTAATCAGAATGATATCTCTGAAATTAACTTAGGCACTAAGAGTAACCAGGGCAGGGGTTAGGATATTATATCAGCAGTATGTATGATAGAAGAACAAGTATACTCTATGTCACAGAGAATGTGAGCAGGTTGTGTGGTGCTCTGGTTCTAGACCAACATTAAGATAAGTGACTGCGCCATCTTGTGTTCACTGAAGAGAAAAACCTTGACACCAAAAAAAATTGTTTTTTTAACTTACCAAATTTATATATGTGCAGAAATATAACTGAAAAAAATAATTGTTTCTCTTTCTCTCTCTCTCTCTCTCTCTCTCTCTCTCTTTCACACACACACACACACACACACACAGCCATTTGCTCACCCATTCACACCTAGGGGCAATTTAACATTATCAATCAATCTACTTAGACTAGCTTTATTTAGATATTACTTCAAACTTGTTGCAAAATATACAGTAATAATATTAAAAATTAGATGATTGTTCAGTAAGTGGCAATATACAGTATCTCACAAAAGTGAGTACACCCCTCACATTTTTGTAAATATATGGCAACCTGTAGCTCTGGTGAACTCCATGCCCAAGAGGGTTAAGGCAATGCTGGAAAATAATGGTGGCCACACAAAATATTGACACTTTGGGCCCAATTTGGACATTTCCACTTAGGGGTGTATTCACTTTTGTTGCCAACGGTTTAGACATTAATGGATGTGTGTTGAGTTATTTTGAGGGGACAGCAAATTTACACTGTTATACAGGCTGTACACTCACTACTTTACATTGTAGCAGAGTGTCGTTTCTTCAGTGTTGTCACATGAAAAGATATAATAAAATATTTACAAAACCGTGAGGGGTGTACTCACTTTTGTGAGATACTGTATGTCCATGTGTCCATACAGCCCTAAAACATCAGGCATGTGTGGCTTGGGGTGCAGTCAGAATTCTAATTCATCCCAAAAGTGTTGAGTGGGTTTGAGTTCAGGGCTGTGTGCAGGTAACTCATTTTATTCCACACCAAACTTGTAATAAACATCTTCATTGAGCTGGAACATGTTTTTGTAAGAATATAAAAACATCCTACAATTGTGCAGCAGTTTGGAGAATGCCCACATACTGGTGTGATGGTTAGGTGTCCACAAATATAGCCATATTGTACATATTCAGGACTTTGTTAGAATTAGTATTGTTGTAATAATGTTGTAATAACTGGTTGTGCATGTCAATAAAGAAACATATGTAAAAATATGTTAATATAAATACTGAACCCTTCTCAATATCTCAGTACCTCAGGTTATGGACTCTCCTTTCATACATATGCATACTTGTACCCTTTTTTAAAGGGCTACTGCAATATAAGCAGAACATTCATAAAGCTGCAACAAAATGTTCCCAATTATATATTTGCTTGAAATCTAATTTGTGCAAAGCCAATATTAAGTTATAACTTGTACTCAATTCACAGACAGATTAAAGTGCACAGTGGAATTGCACATTTTATTAGGTAGAATGTGTGTGTGTGTGTTCAGTGATTGTTTGCAGTCCGAATGGCCCAGGGGAAGAAGCTGTTTGTAAGTCTGGTGGTGTGAGACTTTGTTGACCTGAAGCGCCCCCCAGATGGCAACAGGTCAAACAAGTGATGAGCAGGATGTGAGGAGTCTCCTGTGATGGCCTTGATTTTGCTGAGGCAGCGGGACCTGGACATGTCATCCAGGGAGGGCAGAGGGCAGCCGATGATTTTTTGAGCTGTTTTTCACCCTCTGCACAGTTTGTCCTCATCTGTGCAGCTTGCGTACCACACACCCAGACAGTATGTCAGTGTGCTCTCCACAGAGGTCTATAAAGTTTAAGCCCTCAGGTAGCGTAGCCATGTGGTCTAAGGCACTGGATTTAGGCTCCAGTCTCTTCGGAGGCGTGGGTTCAAATCCCACCGCTGCCAGCTGAGCCTTTTCAAGGCAGTGGTTGTGGGCTCTGGCACCCCAAAGGCTTTACAGGGGTTGTGGCTCCGGTGCCTTCTGCAAATGTGCTTAAGAGTTGCCATTAGCTGGCTGCCTGGCTGCAAAAAAAAACCGAGCACGCTCACACCGTACCGGAGCCCCCAGACCCGGGTGCTGAAATATCTCCCCGTTTTTGGCAACTGGTGTCAACACCTGGCTTTGAACGCTGCTCCGTTTCACACCTTGCTTTTTCAAACAGCAAGTCCAAACAACCCCAGAACGGTACGCAAAACACGGTTTCCGTGTGTGTGAGCCGCATCAGTTGTGCCCTTACCATGGTTACGAGCTACCAACAAAACAACAATTCAACCAAGAATAAAAAATCGACATAAGAAGTGGTGGCCAAGAGGTTTGGGCAATGGAGTGCAAGTGCCAGGTGCACTGAGGTGTAAGGTCATGTGGGTGACCTAGGACGCCAAGAGGTTAAGGAGACAGACTGCTAATCCACGTGGGATGGGCTCCAGTTGCTTTGGGAACAGGCTTGTTTAAACGCGTTGGGTTATGGCGCTCCACTACGGAATTGTCGCCATCTCTGTGGACATTCAGCCTTGGGTGCCTTATCTATACTTGACGAGGTGGCCGAGAGGTTAAGGCGATGGACTGCTAATCCTTTGTGCTCTGCACGCGTGGGTTCGAATCCCATCCTCGTCGCTTGTGTGACCTTCAACCTCCTCTTTGCATACAGAATGCTTTGTACCTGGTCTGCCAGACCATGCTAGAGGTGAGCGAGAAAAGCTAGTCCTGGGTCTAGGTGTTTTGCAGCCGTGGGCTGTATTTCCATGTTGGTTGGACACAGATGCTGTAAGACTGACAGGTCGCCAGTGGAGATCCATGCAGATCAATGCAGTGCACAGTCCCGAAGACAGCGGCCCGGATCGTGCACCTTGATTTCAACAGACTGGGATGCAAGTTCATTTCAGCAAACCTTGTCAACAAGAGCCTAAGGCTGTCAATCCACTTTGCAAAACCTTTCCTGGGTTTGGATCTTGAATCACGTCTGGTAATGGAAGCGTGCGTGGTACAACCATTGCTACCGCCTGCCAGAGTGCCTCGCTTTCCCGACCTGGCAGGCCTCCCTTGACCACAGCCCCACAACCCTCCAAGGGCATGGGTAGTGTGGCCGAGCGGTCCAAGGCGCTGGATTAAGGCTCCAGTCTCTTCGGGGGCGTGGGTTCGAATCCCACCGCTGCCAGGTGAACTTTTTGGTCGACAACAGCAGAAGGTTGTTCCTTCACCCACACTTTCAGGAGTGTGCGGTTGAGCGCGAGGCCTTAATGCTGAGTTCACACTGCAAGATTTTCAAAGTTGTTGGGTCACCATTGTTTTCACACTGCACGACTATCTATCGGCTTGATTTCTGTTTATTTCTGATAAAAACCTATAACCTCTAATTAACTATAACATCGTGCTCCAACACTCCGTCCAGCGTGTATCCAGCCTTGATGCCCAATGACGCCTGAGATAAACACAGGCTCCCCGTGACCCGAGTATAGATCGGATAAGCGGTACAGACAATGAAATGAAATTGTGCTCCAACCAAAGCCGTGCTTGCTGATATTGAATAGAATAGAATAGAATAGAATAGAATAGAATAGAATAGAATAGAATAAATTTTATTGTCTTTGCACATAAGGAGTACAACAAAACTGTGGGTGCTCTTCTCAACAACAGTGCACTGAAATATAATACAATGAAGAGCATAGCAAGTAGTATAGAAAAATAAGAAATAAATAGGAAAATAATAAAATATTTAAAGAAATACAAAAAACATTAAACTGTCCAAGGATTTCCTATGAAAATGATACAAATCTAACCCAAAAATAATCTGTTTGCTGTTTAACCCTTAGGAGTCGGCAAGCCCGCCGGTGGGAACACTTGCATTTTTTCTGGTAACCGTGAAAAGAACTTAAAGTGCTCCGTCATTTTTGATCATACACATAAGTGTAGTACATCATTTGAATCTGTAAGGGTCTACTTTTATTTATGTACACTCAAAATATCCACAAAACATTGTGCTTTTGTAAAATAAAGAAAATAAACAGGGTGCACTTTCAGCCGTCTCAGTCTCCGCGAAAATATTTTTGAAACGTGTCATTAAAATGAACTGAAACTCCGTGAATACTGCACACACAGACATGAGAAATATATCTATAGAAAGCTTAAAGGGTCTACTTTTAAATGATGCAAGTCATATCGAAAATCACGGATTATGTAATCCGTGTGAAACCAAGGAGAGGCACAGAATTTCTGTCGCACTTCATTATCTGATCTATATGGTAGTTGAGTCAAATAAAGTCACAAAGTGGATTTGTTTAAATACCAGGCTAATTACTTTTCTTATTGTTTATTCAGTTATGATTACCTTTAAAACTACATTTATTTATATAGTTGACACTTCTCAGTTCCTGCTGATTTATTTAGAATTATGAACAGAAAGTGGGCAACAATTTGTAGAGTCTGTCTATGGGATCATAGATCACAGGGTATGATAAATCACAGAGGTAAAATGTTTGAAGATGCACTGCCACATTTCAGTTAAAAGGAAGCCATTTGATTGCTTGTTTATCTTTTATTGATTAACTCTTCCTATAACTCTTTCGACAAACTTTGCAACCTGAATTTGAACATTTTATTTTCTTGGTCTTTAACAAAACAGTTTTAATCCTTTCTCAACAGCCCTGCATTATGTGAAGGGAGTGCATCCCCAAACCAGGGTATATAACCAGGGTATCTTTAGAAAGCTGATACTTGTAAGCTTACTGTTCAAGACTGAGAATTACTCAAGTGCTTATTAACAGCTATAATCAAGATCCAAAGACATCCAAAGAAGTACCAAGTTTGTTTTCCTTTTGCTCTCTGGATCTTCATAAAGCTTCTTGAAGCTCCACCCTGCAGTATCACATGACAGGGCTGATTGTTGATTCTTACATTTGAATCCAGGATTTATTGAATTTATTGTTTGAATGAAAACAATTTTTTTGTAAAATGTCTTGCTAATGTTAACATCATAAAGGTTCATGAAGCTTCACCCCACAACAACACAAGGTTAAAGGTAGTTACATATGAAAAATACAGCATTAGTACAAGTGCACTAGAGATTTTAAACACAGTTTAGTCTAAAGTGGACAGTTGTTTTATGTGAGCTGGTATATCTGAAATTATCTACTACTGAGATGAACCATGGCAGGGGTTAAGATAATATTTGTGCAGTATGTATGATAGAAGTAGAGGTAGAGTCTATATCACAGAGGGTTTATTGTGAAAAGTATGTGAAAAGAATGTGCAGGTTTATATGCTGCTCTAGTATTCGGCCCATCATAAGATAACTGAGTTCACCATCTTTGTGTTCATCAAGGAGAAAAACCTTAAGACACAAAGAAATGTTCACAGACAAAAAGAGGCTTGAGTCATCAGAAAGAGTATTTAAACTTTGCACTTCATATATTTATAAAGGATTTTTTCTCTGTAACACTGTAATACATTATGTGTTAGTTTTTGCCTCTTCAAGGCAGTGGTGGTGAACTTGCTGTTGTTCACTGCAACAAACTCAAAAGATTCAGTGCTGCCTTCCATGATATAGTGTTGGTATATTGTATATTGTAAAATTCTGCTGTGATGATTGAACCAAGCTTTTACTTTTTATTTCCAGGTTATCAAGGAATATAGAATAGAAATTGTGTGTATAGGCGTTCTGCAATTTCAGTTTTCTTTCTTAATTAAGGCAAACCAATGACAAGGGATTCTTTTGATGGTTTTTACTGATTCTCCAAAGATTGTTTCTAGACTGCAGTAAGATCACAAATCATGCAATGCTTATATATAAAAGAACGGAAGATTATGTATAGCATATATTATTATACTTATATATATTATATATTATTGTACTTATAATCCATGAAGTCAGCTCTGAAGGATGTGACAAGAGGCTTAAAACATGGCCAACAATAAGATTACGCCATCTTGTGGAGGAAGGAGAATAATAACAATTTGCAGAACTTTATTCAACTTCTGAACGTGTACAGAGCCTCAGCTGCTTTATTATATAAGTTTTCATTGTTTGAATAACATTGTAGAAAATAATAATAATAATAATAATAATAATAATAATAATTTAATAAAAAATAGTGTTAGTCATTTAAAAATGAATTAACTTACTATTGTTTTATGATCCAGCAAAGTGATGCTGTGTGAGCTATAGCATGATGGCTCTATAAATAAAAGTGTATTTTATTTTAAAAGCATTGTAAATTCTTATTGATTTTAAACTCAGGTTGCTGTGTAGAGTTTTGAATGCTTTGCCAATATCCACTTTGCTCCTAGACAAGATTAAATAAAATAGTTACAGATGAATGAATGAATGAATGAATGAATGAATGAATGAAATGTGTCAATAATATAAACTTATTATAAATAATGAGAACAAAAGGGAAAGTTTTCCCCAAAAAGCCATGTAAATTTTCCCCATGTAAATTTCTTATTGGCATAACTGCTTTCAACATAACAAAAAAGTTTTTGTACAGTGCAGCTGGATTTCCTGTCACTGTGGGCGTCAGAGCACAGTAGTATAGAGCAGAGTCTGATACAGCAGCAGAGGAGATGATCAGATCCACTTGTTCATCTTCATGAACTTTAGCAGACATTCCATGGGGGATGGGGGAACTTAGATCTCCACTTGGAGTAACATAAAGAAGGAACTCAGGTTTAGAGTTCATATATTGCCTGTACCACTGCACATTATATATGTTACCACTGAAGTCTTTGTAGCTGCAGGACAGAGTAACATCATCACCTTCATCTACAACTTTATGAGTGAAAAGTGGCTCTATTGGATCTGCCATGGAGTCACCTGTTATAGAGAAGACAACATATTGTTTTTTTTTCTAAATAATTTAATAATAAGGTATTACATAAATTATACTCACAATTTACTACTGTTTAAAAACACATGTGGTCATCCTTGATTCAGAACATAGTATTTTTGCAATAATAAAAATGTTTACTCACCCAGTGAAAGCCACAGACACATGAATATAACAGTGAACATGATGAATGATCTTAGCTGAAGGAAACTATTCTTTCTGTACACTGATATGTTAACATCATCAGGATTCATGAAGCTCCACCCCACAGCATCACTCACATGACAGTGTCACTAATGTTACTGAAAGATTCTTGATTCTTACTGAAGCATTCTGGCTTTACATTCAGTCTCACATGGGGAACATGTCCTAAATCTATTTTAAACAAACACAAAAAGCTAAACTAAAAGCAGGAACTGATAATGAACTGCAATAATCACTATAATAAAGTTTAATCATGTAATTATTGAAATAATTATTATACAAACATTAAATCACAATTTTAAAAAAGCTTCTGTTGTTGCTGCTGTCATTTGGAGCCATTTGTGCCACATTCTGCAAAATTATGTAACATGATAAATCATGACTTCAGAATTGAGTGTGATTGTGTGTAGTTGTCATGTTTAATCCATTTTATTTTTATTGTAATAATTTACAGTATCAGTACATACATAATCATGAACTAAGCTTAATGGCTTAGTGGTTAGCTTGTTCCCCTCACACCGCCAGTGTCCTGGATTCACGTCTCGCTCCCACTCACTGTGTGTGGAGTTTGCATGTCCATCTCTCCGTGCTTGGTGGGTTTCCTCTGGTTTCCTCCCATAGTCTAAAGACATACTTCTAGGCTGATTGGAGTCTCTAAATTGGAAGTAGTGTGTGTGCCCTGTGATGGGTTGGCACTCTGTCCAGGGTGTATCCTGCCTTTATGCCTGAGATAGGCACAGGCTCCCTGTGACCTGATGATAGATCGGATTAGAGGTAAAGACAATGAGGAAAAAAAAAACCTAAATTAACACTTGCTTAAATCTGAACTAATGCATGATTTAAGGCATGTACTAATCACAAACTAATAAAGAGCTAACTTTATCTATGCTGTGACTTTTATAAATTCATGTGGGAATAATTCACATACATTTCACATTATTTATATAATTTGCCATATGAAGCTGCACATGATGGATGACACTGGATTACTTTTATCATTTAATCTGATCCTCTTTATTGAACATAGAAGAACACACTAATAATAAACACCAGTGATTTCATCTCAACCCATTTTGTATCTTTCTCCATTCATTTCTCTTCCAATCCCACTGTAGTATTAGTATGTGCGCTGGGTGACTCGGGTCCAGGGCTCTGCTCCTTTGAACACAACATAACATTCATTATTTTTCCGTGTTTTAGTCTTAAATGTGGCTGTGTTACTTTTAACTACTGGGTCTATGTTAATCAGGTCTGCTGGCTTTCAATCCTTCAACAGTTACACTGCTCATGTTTCAGGTCACTACCCTTCAATATCACTGTGGCACATGACTCTGTACTTTCCAACTAAGTTATCAAATAACACCACACAATGTGAAAGAAAGTTCACAACCCTGTTACTTAATGTCGTCTAGTCAGAGATCATTTCTGTCATTTGTCAGAGCGTCAAACTTTTCCTAAAGGTGAAGAATCTTCTGCTTTTATATCATAATTGTCTGTTTTGCTTTGTTTTGCTTGTCAATCTGTACTGTGGGTGCTCCTTTTAAAAGAGATATCTAAGATATGTAAATTGGCTGCAGGCAAAATGATGATGGTTAAAAATTGAATTGGGTCAATTTCAAGGTAGATAATTAAAAAAATCTAAACGTGTAAAAAAATCTAAAAAAGAAAACAATTTTAAATAATGAATTATCTTTTCATGTGTCTGAATGTAGAAAAGGCTACAAGCAAACCTGCTTCTTTATTGCTTTACTACAATGGTTTAAAAAATAATAATAGCACACCACCTTAAAATACAGCCTATGAGTAGTATGATGGATATCTGGAATATTTCCTTGCTAGACCACCAGAGGGCAGCACTGAACATTAGAGTTGAACTCTATTTTGGTTCTATGTTCATTTCCCCTGTTCAGTTGGTTCACCTGTTTAGTGTTATGTGAGTAGTGACACAGGAATTAGCTTCCCGAGTTAAGCTCCTTTGCTCTACCTTGTAATTGCCTAGCTTCTGTTTGAAGCATGTTTGTTTGCCTAGCCTAACCTAGCCTAGCCTAGCCTAAACTGGCTTAGCCTAGCTTAGCATAGCCTAGCCTAGTGTAATTCTGAATCAGCTTTTGGTTTGCTTTATTTTACTGCAGTTTCTGCTTCTATGTAGTAGTTTATTTAGGAGAATAAAAGGCAAAAAAATGTTATTAAAAATGAAATGTTTTAAAATGTATGTGTATTGTTAAATCCTTTATTATAAGAAAAAGAATTGTGGGACCTTTTGATCCCGTTCACCAAGAAGATTTCTTAAATTCATTTACTGATGTTCTCAGTGACTCTTTATAAGTTACTGATGTCATTTGTGACGATCTGAACAAATGACATCAGCGAGTCTGCAAATCCTTCTTCATTCTCCTAGTCCAATCATTTAATTCACAAATGAAGCAGTTCGATCAGAATCAATAGTTCTACCATCAGTCTCAAGGTAAGAGGCGTCTGACCAACGATATGATCCTTCACAGTCCACTTTCTGTTTTTTAATCCATAAGACTGTTGTAGTTAAGATTAGTGCTTCATAGTGCTGCTTGAGGAATTCTATTCAACAAGGCCTTGTGTTTTTGTGAGATTGCTAGCTTGTTAGTTGCTGGCTTGCTAAAGTCAGCTCTTGGCTCTGTAATGATCTGAAATAACATGCAGAACAAACAGAACCCTAAGGAACAACAATTACAGAAAAAGCATACAACTGCCAGAGAAAGCTTACCAGCTTACCAGCTACTACTACTACTACTGCTCAGGTCCTGTGATAGTCTCAGTGTTGTGTACAATAATATTTCCATCCTTGGGCTTTATTCTTTTTATCTTTTATAATCAGTATAGTCTGGAATAATTGAGGTATTTCCCATATTCACATTAGTTAAAATAAATAGTACACAAATGGTGTGATGCTTCACTACAATTTACACATCCTATCTAGTGTATATTATGTTTTTTTTAACTAATACCTACATTTCATCTGGATGTAGATTCATCTTGTAAATTAAACTGTACTGATAAGAAAGACACATTTTTAAGTTTTTATGTGTTATGCATAATTTCTTTTTAAACCTATTTCTGTGTCATTTGTAGCTATTTTGAATGAAATTAAGGTTATTTTCAGAGCTGAGGTAAGAGCATATAGTGAGGAATTAATACCAGTATAGAGCACATTGATGTTTACTGTTTGTCAGTAAGCTGTATGGGACTTTCATGTGTGATAATGAAAGCCATATTGATTAATTAAGAATTAATCATTTAAATTCATTTTAAGGTTGTTGAATTTTATGTTACATCTACATGAGAGAAATCATACAGTTTTTTTTATTGATTGTTCAATCAGTAAGCATTGCCAACATAGGTAAGAAGAGGAGTGTTGATATTTGCAGCCAAATAAATATCTAGGAGAGTCTAGGAACTAAAAAAGAAAATTGTATGGAAGTAAACAGGTAAACAGCTCCAACTCCTGAGGAAAAAAATGCAGCTTGACTTTTTGTACAGTCTGTTTGAGTTTTGTGTCACTGTGGGCTCCATGGTGCAGTAGTACAGTGCAGAGTCTGATACTGCAGCAGGAAAGATCTCCAGATCTACTTTCTTGTCCTTTTTATGAACTTTGATGGATAGTCCTGGGTCATGTTGCTTAGCGTTGGTTACATCATTTGTAGACACAATAATCAGCAGCAAAAACTCTGGTTCTGATTGAGGTTTTTGTCGATACCAGTGGAGATAATCAAGAAGCCTCTGCTATAATATTTTACTCATAAATGCCAATATGCACATGAACACTGAGCTTCATGTGTAATGAACATGACATACCATTATCAGCAGTAGTGAAGAAAAGATTGTTACTTGTGTGTTTCCTTCTCGCCTGGAACTTTAGAAAGAAATATTAATGTTCTGTCTTTAATGTCTCCACATTTAGCTCCACCCACTCATATCTATTCATATTTATCACAGCTTTTGTTCCCTAAGTGAATTACTTCCTCTTAAATCTATTAGGTATGCAGATTATCTTTTGTCAGTTCAAGTTTTTGACTTTTGATAAAACTACAGCTTTAAACCAAAACCCACATCAACCTTGAGACCTACCTGTTATATAATAATGTTTAAATCCACTCTACCTTAAAATATAAGTAACTGCTTATTGTCCTGCAGACAAAAATTCATTTATTTATTATTCATCTTCATTAACGGCTTTATCCTGATCAGGGTTGTAGTGTATCTGAATTATATTCTAACCCTAGGCCATAAAGCTCATGAGTAATTTATCCAAGGATCTACAGGCAGCTTTGAAAGTTTATATCATAAATAAGAAAAAGAAACATCCAGCTCAAAAGGCTAGAGCTATCCCTGATCACGTAATTATGTTTAAGATTCTATATGTATATTCATCAGAGTTGTGTACAAGCCATAAACATAAATCATAAAACAAGAAAAAGGTGATTTTACTAACAGTTTCCTTATTTTAATCAAACTGACATCTGTTCATAGCCACTGCCAAATCTAACTAAATGACATTTGTATATCTATCTATCTATCTATCTATCTATCTATCTATCTATCTATATATATATATATATATATATATATATATATATATATATATGTACATAATAAACATAACAATGAATCAATGAATCAATCAATGACTTATTTAATTAATGTAGTGTATCATTGGGGAAGCTGAGCAAAAAAGAATTAATGAATTAACTTAATTACACAATGTATGCTTCAGTGGCACCTAGCTTTAACGTTTCTGGTAGTGTCCTTAATTTATTTTATTTTTTTACCCTTAAAATTGTAGAATATACTGTGAATAATGTGTAGTTGCTCATCTCTCTTTTATTTTCTTTCATTTTCTTTTATTTTAGTCACATCTGTTATTAGAATTTGTTATTTGTGTCTGTGGTTAACTGATAAGTCGGTAAAGGAAGTGTCTTTCATTTTCTGTGGTTTTTATAAACAATAAGTTTTTGTAAAGCCTTTCAGTGACTCTGTATCACTGTGTTCCTTCTTGTAGAGCACAATGATAGAGTGCAGAATCTGAGATCTGTAGATCTTTAATTGTAAGTTCAGTAGAGTCTGGGGTTGTTTTTGACTCTAATCGAGAGCCAGTGGGATTATACTCTGAACTTGCTGACTTTGCACCTTTAAACAGTAAAAACTGTGGTGCGCTGTTAGGATATTGTTTGTACCAGTGAAGATAAACATGACTGCTGCTTGACGTATATGAACATCTCAGAGTAACAGTGTCTCTTTCTTTCCCCTCAGTTTTGGCGTTATTATCTTTCGGCCCAATTTTATCTGCAACAATGCCTGTTGTAAACAACAATATATAAATAAATACAAACAAAAATAAATATTCAAATAATTTCTGTAAACATACCTAAAACATCAGCTAAAATCAATGCAGAAAATTATTTTTGTTAATAAAATTAATTAACTGATGAAAATGAATTACCTGTAACTAGAGTGAGAATCAGTGGTATGTATCTCACTATGTACAGTAAGTTGTATAGTTGATCCATTTCTGAACACAGCTCTGTGAGGATTCTGTATAATAGTGCTGTATGTGCTGAACTTTACACGTCTCTAGAAGGCCACACCCAGGAAGTGATGCTGTTCAGGATGAAATCTTGGCTCACTAATAACAATAAATAAATCTTGATTTCAATTTGACTTTCTGACCTATTTGAGTAATAAAATAAATGAAACCTAGTTACAAATAGAGCTCAAAACTTTAGGTCTGAAATTGATTCAGTGTCCACATTATTTTAAACTTATATAGCTGTCTATATACTGAATACTTACAAAACAACATTGTCCAGAATAAAAAAAACCTGCAGGTATATACATGAGAATAATTGTTTAGTGTTTACAAACTCCAAAATTAATTTATAAACAAGTTAATATAGATGGGTTAGAAGTTTCCCATGTCTTCAGTGGACTGTTTTTGACATTATTATTATTAGTTGAATAGTTTAAGAATAATTAGGTGAATGTTTATTTAGTTATTTTTATTATTATTTTCCAGTATGGACACAAATAAAAGGTTTTGGGATCATTTTGTCCTAAATGGTTCCTTAGCCAGTGATGTTCAATTAAAAACAGCTGGTAATTAATGTTTATTAACCAGTTAATTGAGTAACAAAGATCAGCTGTACAATTTCTCCTAACAGATAATATCTGAATATGATCTAGAATTACTACAACACTTGATTTATCAGTATTAACACATAAAACTGTTGGGTATTGGTATAGAGTATTTTAGTTTCTGTGGTCTGACTAAACCTATACAGAATCCTGCACTTGTGTCAAGCTGATTAGATATTGTTTTATTGATATTAGTTCAGTTACTGAGCCTGATTGTCTGGGAGAAGAAGCTTTTACAGAGTTTGGCAGATGTTCTGTCCAGATGTTCTCATTCCTTCTGAAGATGGCAGGTGAGGAAAGAGTCTGGTAGAAGGGGGAAGTGATGTTCAGAAAACTGACAGCTTAATTAATGTACACTTTCTGGTAATGATCCTTGACTAAAGTAAGAGAGACCCTGATGATGTTTCCAGTGGTTTTCTCTATCTGTTGTAGTGTCTTGTGCTCTGAGACAGAATACTCTTTTCATATTAAACACTGGTACAGCTGCACAGGATGCCATTTATTCCTTTTTTTATGTTTTCTCTCGTACATGTCTGCAGGAAATTAAGAGTTCACCCTATGGATTTATCCTTCTACACTTGTCCTCGCACTTCTCCACCTTCTCTCTGTATGTAAACTCAATATTTTGCTGATGAGACTCAACACTGTATTGTCATCAGCATACTTGAAGATATATTTTCACTTTAAGGCAGATTTGTGTTTCAGCACAGTTTTTATGATATTCAGACAGATTGATCAGTTTACAATTCATGCCTACGAACCATGTAAACCAAAAACT
The DNA here is from genome assembly GCF_019097595.1 of Hemibagrus wyckioides. Classification (NCBI taxonomy): domain Eukaryota; kingdom Metazoa; phylum Chordata; class Actinopteri; order Siluriformes; family Bagridae; genus Hemibagrus; species Hemibagrus wyckioides. The sequence goes on along the minus strand of NW_026690782.1, from coordinate 102,329 downwards.
AGTAAATATTATCAACTTGAAAATGATCATATAGTATAGTAATACAAAATAAAAAAAAATAAAATCCAAGACCAGCAACAGAGCACAGACTGATTACTGAGGATCGCTAGTAATAATCCAACATGTGTCAAAATATAAACTCTTTATAAATCACAATAGAGAGAGATTTCCCCCAAATATGGCATGTGAAGTCGAAATTATCAGTAGAACTGCTTTCAATATAACAAAACTGTGTGAAAGTTTCACACTTTCACCTGTCACTGTGGCCCTCAGAGCACAGTAGTATAGAGCAGAGTCTGATACAGCAGCAGAGGAGATGATCAGATCCACTTTCTTATCATGAACTTTAGCAGACATTCTTGGGGGAGTGTTGGGACTTGGATCTCCATTTTGATAAATATAAAGAAGGATCTCAGGTTTAAATTTTGGATATTGTCTGTACCACTGCAGAGTCTGTACAATACCTCTGAAGTCTTTGTAGCTGCAGGACAGAGTAACATCATCACCTTCATCTACAACTTTATGAGGGAAAAGTGGCTTTATTGAATCTGCCATGGAGTCACCTGTCATAGAGAAGAAAATGTAATGTATTTAACCTTTACACAATCAAGCCAGAATTACATACAGAAATCATGATTTCTAACAGCACACAATTAATAAACAACACATAATATATAAACTAACAAAAGGTCAATGTTAACTCACCCAGTGAAAGCCACAGACACATGAATATAACAGTGAACATGATGAATGATTTTAGCTGAATGAAAGTTAAAAGCTTCTGAACTCTTTTTGTACTCTGAAATATTAACATGATAAATGTTCACGAAGCTCCACCCCCCAGCATCACATGACAGTGTCTCCAGTGTTACTGACAGATTGTTGATCTTTACTGAAACATTCTGCCTTGTTTGGGAAACTCTACTGAAACTGTTTACATAGTAAACAAAGAAATTATTCTATTATTGTATTTATTCAATTTTATACAAATTTACTAACAATTAAAATGAGTAAATATTTTAGTTTTTATATTTTATAAGTAGTGTCTTGACTTATGGCATTTATTTGTTTGTTGTGATAAAGCATGTTTATTAGAGTTCATATTATTCTGCAAAGAAGTATTTATAACAGAGTCTACATCTTTGGAGGATGTGAGCAGAGTCCTAGCACCTGACCCACAATAAGATAACTCACTACACCATCTTGTGGAGAAATAAGAAAGACTTGGTTTTTAAGGTAATTGAAGTTAATTTATTTATTAATGACATTAATAAATAAACTTCTGAACTATAATTAATATTATATAATGTATATATTTAGTATTTTGTGCATTTCTTTGTATAGCCTTCCCATACAGAGTTCCATAGAGTTCCTGGACTAAATCGCTGTTCCAGTTCACTTCAAATATTTTTCCATCTGATTTTATTCAGTAGGGTTAATTAAGTGTAGTGACCAAAGAACAAAACTGGAGCTATGATTGCACTGGTGTTAATTACAATCATACAGGACTCACAAACAGAATATTGTCTATAGAGAAAAAGAGCTGCAGAGGAACAGAAACTTTTCCTCCAACAATTTTCTTCATCTATTGATCAAGAGGAGAATAAACTGTGCACCTGAGCCTTTCCTCATTAATGTTCAAGAACACGTCTGTTATAAACAATCAGCTAAAAGAACATTCTCACTCTAACTACATTTCACTGGCAATCAGAAACTGATATGTATTTATTTTATAGTTATGTTTGGTTACTTAAAGATGATTGTGATTACATTAAACAGTGTATTCTGGGTGGATGAATTGTTGTCAACAGCCTTTAATATAAATACACCAATTTATTTGAATTTATTGACAACAATTTATTATTAAGCAACTTTTTAAAATACTTGTTCTTTTGGTTTGTAACTTGCAAACTAAAGGACTTAGCAATATCAGCAATAGTGAAGAAAACCAAGTGGGCATAATAACATTGTTATCCTGAGTGTTTAGTTAGTTTGTGTTTATCTTTTGATATAAACATCATATTTATTCATATTCATGACAACTCTGCTTTACCTCACACAGCAACTCTTTCTCATCTACTAGACAATTAGAAAATCTTAGTATGCTAAAACTACAGTAAAACCAAGCCCCAGATCCATAAGCTGCAGCTGCAACCTAATGAATGGTCATTCAATCAGAGTTTATTTTAAGTACCTACTTTATCCTGGTCACACTTCCACAACTGTCTCTATACATTATATATACACACCTTCATTCATTCATTCATGCTTTGTCCTGGGCAGGTGAATCTGGAGCTTCTCCCAGCAACACTAGGGATGATGCAGGAATACACCCTGGATGATACAGCAGTCTAATGCAGGACAAAATGCACAGACACATTCACACACTCATTCAGACTTAGGGGAAATTTAGTGTCAGCAGTCCACCTTAAGTTGGAACGTTTACATCACAGTACAAATAAGAAAACAGAGGACAAGCTCAAAAGGCTAGAGTCATCATCCCTCCATCAAATAATTATGTTTAAGATTATAGACATTACCCTTATGTGCAATCAAATCTTGTCACTAATTTTTTTTATATTATTATATTTATCTGTATGATCAAACTCACATCTGTTCAAATGAAAATGCAGAATAAACATTTAATAAATGAATGTAGATGTAGATTTATGAATTAAAGTATAGTTGTGTTGATCCCTCATTTTCTTTTCAGGCTATTAGCTCCAGCTGCAAATGTTTTCACAAATGTTGTTTGTGTCTGTGGTTAACTGATAAGTTGGTAAAGTGAGTCTCTTTCATCTTCTTTGGTTTTAGAAACTTAATATACCATGTTGATGTTTTTGTAAAGCCTTTCAGTGACTCTGTATCACTGTGCTGCTACTCTTAGAGCAAAATGATAGAGTGCAGAATCTGAGAGCTTTAGACCTCTGATAGTAAGTTCAGTAGAGTCTCTGCTTGTTTTCGACTTTAGTCCATGATCATCAGGAGTGCTCCCATAACGTTCATTTGACCTTGCACCTTTATACAGTAAAAACTGTGGTGCGCTGTTAGGATATTGTTTGTACCAGTAAAGATAAATACGATCACTGCTTGCCTCATATGAACATTTCAGACTAACAGTCTCTGCTTCTTTCCTGACAATGTTTGCATCTGTTGGCCAAATTTTATCTGCAAAGCTTCCTGGTGTGACAAAAACATAAAGAAACATGTCAGTGAAGTATTTTTTGTAATTCCAATATTGACTTAAGGAATCAAGAAATTACTAGATTAATACAAACATGCTTATTAATTAATGCAATTATTTAACTGATTAAATATCACTGTAATAATTAATAACTGATTGAAAATTACCTGTAACTACAGTGAGAATCAGTGGTATGTATCTCACTATGTACAGTAAGTTGTATAGTTGATCCATTTCTGAACACAGCTCTGTGAGGATTCTGTATAATAGTGCTGTATGTGCTGAACTTTACACGTCTCTAGAAGGACACACCCAGGAAGTGATGCTGCTGTAGTGTAGAGTCATTAATATGTCTGTGTTGTATTTTAAGATTCATCATCTATACCATACTATAAGCCTTTATCTGTTTGTGTGTTTTTTTAATTATTTGTACATTTATAAATAATTATGATAATTTCCTATGACAAAAATCATAGGAAACTGGATCCAGTCTCTCATAAGTAAATTTGCTGTGTCTGTTCCCAAAAGGTAATTAAATTCAGTTCACTTCATTTTCATTCATATCACTTTTAACAATAGACACTGTCTCAATGCAGCTTTACAGAAATACAGAAATTCAGAATAGAAATTACAAAGTTGAAAATTAACTTTACCCCTAATGAGCAACTCTGAGGCAACAGCGGCAAGAAAAAACTCTGTGAGACGATATGAGGAAGACTCAAATGTGAACCCATCCTCATCTGGGTGATACCAGAGAGTGTGATTATGAATAAATTACCTTCTAATTGTATATTATCAAACATTAAAAGCAGCAGAGGAGATGATCAGATCCACTTGTTTAGTTTTATCATCAACTTTAGCAGACAGACGTGGTGGCATAGGGATTTACCTTTTACCCTCCTTTCTGAAAAATCAATGTTAACTTACCTAATGAAAGCCACAGACACATGAATATAACAGTGAACATGATGAATGGTGTTAGTAAAATGACAATATTCTGAGGTCTTTCTGTACTCTATTATATTAATATTTCAGAGGTTCATGTCTCCACAAAGTGTGACATTCTCCATCCCGCTCCCCGTATTCCAGAGATAGGCTCCAGGTTGGAGCTTTAATTTTCAGAGGTAATTACAGTGGGATTTGAACCTTCTTGGACCTCTGGAGAAACAAGCTTCCAAGCGAGAACCAAGCCGGCAGTGCAAGTTTCCATTAGTTTTATCCCAACCACTCTATTCCATGTAAAACCAGAGCTTGTCCAGGATTTGAACCTGGGACCTCTCGCACCCTAAGCAAGAATCATACCCCTAGACCAACAAGCCAGGTCATCCCTGTTACCTTGATGTGCACCAATGAAGGTTCACTGTACTCTGTAACTGTATGACCTTCTTGTTCATATGGACTGGGGTCCGAGTAAAAGGAACTCGGTTACACAAAGTCAAGTTAACAATAAAGCGAGGCTCCTGTGGGATTCAAACCTTTTTGGAATCCAGACGCTAAGTGTGAACCAAGTAAGCAGCTCTTGCCATTGGGCCAAATTATGTCATTTACAGGGTTGTTACTGTAGTCTTAGATTTCTGTTCTTGGTGAACAGGAATGAAACCCCATGTGGTCTTTAGCTGTTGTAGCTCATCTACCTCAAGAATTGATTATGGAGCACTATTTCAGTAGAGCTTATTTATTTCCTGATTGTGTGATGGAAACTGTGTTTTTATTTTCCACAATACTTATTCTTAGTTATACATACTTTCAGGTATCCTGTAATTCTCAAAAATATATTAAACACCCTGCAAAGACACACATGATGAACACATTAAATAGCATGCTCAGTAAAATAAACAAACAAACAAACATAAAATAAAAATAAATCAGATCAGCTGCTTGTCAAAAGAGTTGTACAATATCCACATTTTTATTCCTAGAACAGAATCAAATTCCAGCATGTGATCTTTACACTGTCATTAAGTAAATAAACCATCAAACCTGCCACTATTGTTTATGAGAACTGCACTTAATACTGCAGAGGGAGTGAACATGTGGCTTCTTCAAACACACACCTAACTTTTCTATTTGTATTTGGATTCACTTAGAATGTTTTGTCTATTCACTTCAAATAAAGTATTCATATATGGTTATATACATACATTTCTATTGGATCAATAATCAGAATGCTGATGTTATGCATAGCTTCCAGTCTTTTCTTCTTATTGTGATTCTTTAACACTTTCATGTTTGAGGTCTCTGTAGGTTTTTGGACAGTGAAGTTGACTTTCCTGTCACTGTGGGCTGCAAGGCGCAGTAGTACAGTGAAGAGTCTGATACTGAAGCACGCGAGATCTCCAAAACCACACGCTTTTCAGACTCTTATGAACTTTAGCAGACAAATGAGGATGAGGAGTATCACCTGTCTGATTCCCTCCCGATTCCGTCAACAGAACGAGGAATTCTGGTGCTGCATTGGAATATTGTCGATACCACTGTAGATTGTTCATAGAAACAGTGTATTTATAATCACAGGAGAGTGTAACTGCTTGCTCCTCTTTACCATAGACAGCAGAAGATGTTGGAGTAATGCTGTCCTGTGTGCTCTCACCTGAAGAGGACATTTATTTCAGAATATTATCATTTTATATTATACAGTATACATACAGTACATGCTTACAATCTAAAACACTCACACATGGAAACATTTCTTTACTAGTTATAAAACATTTAAACATGATATATGGGGATAAATAAAATATAAGCTTACCTATGAACATGGTAAAAAACAGAAACATACAGAAAACCATCATGTTTTAATTTCCTCTGTTCTTCTGAAAGTTTCCTTTTTATGTTATTGTAAATGTCAAGTTTCCTTCTACTCTGTCTTCAGTGAAGCATCTAAGCATTTCTTGTGTACAAAGCCTCAACTGTAGCTTCCCTCTGCAAATTTGACTAACACTTTCCTTATTCATCCATTTTAACTTCTTGTAACTATACAATGGAATTATGGTCTGGAGTGCTCACATTTTGTTCTGGATCTTAGTTCACATTTGGTAAAGTAACATACATTTATACACACAGGTATAATAAACACATGAAAGAATAAATAAATGTATGAATGGAAAATAAATTACAGGATATATAATTATAGGATATTGTTTGTACCAATAAAGCAGAATGTTATCTCTGCTTCACTTATATGAACATTTCAGAGTAACAGTGTACTGAATAAACAAAAAGTAACCATGTGCCTTTATCATGAATTAAAGTTTAAACCTAATGTCATGTATTGGAGTTGAGTTGAAAATCAACATTTTATATATATACACATATCTTGATGTATAGAAATGATCTGACCGAGGCTGTAATAGATGCAAATGAAATACTTTATTAGAGTTAGGATAGGAGGATGATGAGAGGAGGGTTAATATTGGTTGAAATGATATTAGATGAAAGACACACACAGATAATTCATTAACACTAAACCTGGAAATGTAACGAGAAAGCAATTATTTCTAGTGAGAATGATAAAATGCTACACAGGCTACAACTGACTGTGCAATTCTGGTCCTAAAGTCCTGGGATCGTTGTGCAGACCTGTCAAGGGGAAAAAGAAGAGAGATATTTTAAAATGTGACAATTGAAATGTTACAAAATCAATTTATACTCATCTGTGGAGCGCTTGAGCAATGTAGGGACAAAATATGAACTGTAACAAAGTATGGAATGGGAACTTGTGCAATAAATTGTGTGTTTGTGTGTGTGTGTTGTGTTGGTGGGTACTGGGAAGGTGTAGAAGTAAGGGAAGGACATTGCCAAGAGCCTCTCCAAAGTCTTCACCATCTTCTTCTCGACATGCTGCCCGAGGAGATGCCTAACCGTGCTGGCTAAAGCTGGCGGGTCGGTGTAGAGCTCCAGGGGCTGAGAGAACAGTACCACAAAAAGGCCTGTAAGCTGATCCTATCAACAAATGACACAAACACAAATCCAGTGTAATGTCACTGTCTTAGAGATACAATGCTGACCATTTGTGTAACGTGGCATCAGAAGATATTTGAACACTTACAATAAGCACTGTGAAGTAGATCTTTGCTCCAGGCTCCCGAACGTCTACAACCCACTTGATGAGCGCAAGCAGGCGCTCCGAGAGTCCTCCCTGAAGCTTTAGGAAAGGGAGACGACAAGCTCCGTTAATGCCAGGGTTTAAAATATGGGAAAACAAAATGAAATAAAATAGATCCTGTTCTCAAACTACATTCAAGCATCGCTTTTAAATCTCCCGATAAGACGCTTACTGGCTGAGGCGTTAAGCCCTTCGTGAAGTATCCGCAGAGAAGCAGCTCGTAAAACATGTCCACGAGGTTGTAGTGGTAGGCCTGCAGAGAGCAGAAAAGTTACAAAAAGAAATTAACTTTACATAATGGAGTCCTAATGGAGTTCTCTATTATCAAAGTCTTTCAGATTTAAACAGCTGTCATGTTACACAGGCATTCAAAAGCTTACATAGGACCCAGAGAGCTCTGCTTTGATGGAGTCCCGATGAGAAGGAGTCCTCAGGAACCGAATCGGAGCCACGGAGGCCAGCTGTACGCCAACTGCATCCTGTTAAAATGTAAAAAACAAAAACATCTCTGTAATTCACTTATGGTGTTCTAGATGGCTACTTAATTTACACCTTAACACGAAGCAGGATGTAAGTCTAAACATGTCCTGTTCTCCAAAAAAGATGATGTACTGTACATTTCCTCCCGCCGCCCCATCATAAGTGCTTCTTCTCATCGCAGTTTCATAATAACACATCTAACATTCTGTCACGTTCCTTACAGTAAAAACAGCTTGAGTAAAATAAAGGAAAGGTTTGTTTACCGGTTAAAAGGTTTGCATTACTCATTACGATATTTATCTTAATGATGCTACCAAGTTAATTATCCAGGCTTGTTAACAGTGTAGATAAACCAGTGTTTTTTTCACCCACACCCAGAAATAGAGGATTTTGATTGTTTTTTTGTTTTGTTTTTTTAAAAAGGGAGAAGTAAAAAATCAAAAATTTCCTTTTTAACGCCGAAACGTTAATAAACCTGTGAGTTTGTAAGCTATTTAAGCTGAGAATAAACAGACAAATATTAACATTAGTTAGCATTAGCTTGTGTAAATTCACCGTACATGGTGACTGATTAAAGTCTCAAAAACCTCCTGTCCCAGTCCATCATCCGAAATCTATCTAAATATTATACGGAATAATTATTAAAACCTTCACCCGAGTTCAGCAAGCTTTACACTCTATATGATATTGTGTAAATGAAATGATTAGCGAGGTTCGCTAGCTAGATAACATACATCTGTAACCAAGTCCTTTGGGGCGCTAACTGGATAATCACTAGTCTAATCATGATTTAGTGTGAAACCAGTACTCAGGGTTGGGAAAAGTGACCTGTTTGATGGGGTAAATATTATAATGTGGAAATAAATTCTCGTTAGCCGAGCTCATCAGCTTGGTTCAGGAGTTTAGCATTAGCACCAGTAGGCAAGTTTGCTAGCAGGCTAACTAAATATTATATTTACATCAACTGACCCAAACAATTGTGTAATAATTACAACAAACAGACAAGCTCTCTCAGTAGATAACATTAATCTATAATTTATTATTTACACTAGCTAGCAAGCTGCCCAATCACAAGACTTAGCATGTTTAAGTTTTAAACAGTAGCCAGGGTTCTTAAAGGTGTCCTACTACTGGGGTAAATATTACATTGTATTGTATATTATGTTATATTATATTGTATATTTATTGTAAAATCAGTGTGACATTAAAGGATAAAGATCGTCCTATTGTGAGGGGCTGAGTGTTGTCAGAAGGAGCTCTTTCTGATCTGGTTTAATGTTATTGTCAGCAGCCTCTGCTATAAAAACATTACAACAATATTGTGATATTTTAATCATAAATGACACATTTCACATTGAAAATTGTGTCTTCTTATTTAGAAAAAATAATATTTTGTGTGCATTGTATATGACTTACCAACATCAGCAAGAGTGAAAAACACCACGAAGAGGAACAACATTGTTTTCCTGAGTGTTTAGTTCAAACCTCTAGCTTTAGAAATGAATGTCAGTGTTACTATTTGATGTACATCTCCACCTCTAGCTCCACCTACTTGTATTTATGCATATTCATGACTACTTTTCTATACTCAATATTTTGACATTATGAGTTTGGATCTCTCTCTCTCTCTTTCTCTCATTAATAAAATAAGAATATTTTAATGGAGATTGCCACAGCAACATATGTCATGTTCTCCTAGATTGCCACTTACATATGCTGTAGTTTAATAATTTAATGTATTTAGATAGTTGTGATGTCTTCATAACCCCCATATATTTCTCTTTTTGTGTTTTTTTCCCACAATGATGTTGAAAGCAGTCATAAAACTCAACTCTACTGAATTGGTCATAAAGAAAGTCCTACATTGTGTCCTATCAGGGGAGTAAACACACAATATGACCTTAAATTTACTTAAATACTTGATTATTAATCACAAGATAATATTTGAAACCAAAATACATTCATGAAATGATTCTATGGCAAAACAGTAGAAAAAATCAGTGCACTAATGAATGAGTTCTAGTCAACCTTGAATGAGGAACCTGTCCTAAGCACATAGTAAACAAATACTGACAGCATATCATTTTTAATAATGAAAACAATCAATCTATTCTATAAACATTAAATCATCATTAAATTACTATATATTGTGGTTGAAAAAAATAATATACACACATTAGGGCATTGTTTGTGTGCTTATTTGTTTGTTGTGATTATAAATAGGACAGTTTGGAGGGTATTTTACTGAGGTGATGAACAAACCAGCCTCTTTTCTGTCTTTGTCTATTTTACTTTGTCATGACCCATTTGATTTTAATATAATTGATAAAGCCATCTGCTTAATAAAGCCACTGTGAAAACATTAGGCATCATCAAAAACACTTTGCAGTTTACAGATTAGTATTGATTCACCCCTAATTATTAACAGTAGTACAGATTTATTATCAAATATAATTAGGATCATCTGTGACTTTCCTGAAGTTTCCTAAAGAATCTTGCTTTCTTTTACAAGTTCTGCAGATGCAGGGTCTCAGAGGGTAACAGACATATTCCCAAAACCCACAGCAATTAATTGCTGAAATAATTCAATGTCAAAAGCACACTGTGAAATCAAACTAAGAGACATTCTTATTATTCAAGACTCAAGACCAAAGTAAACCTGCACCGAAACATACACTATATTGCCAAAAGTATTCGCTCACCTGCCTTGACTCGCATATGAACTTAAGTGACATCCCATTCCTAATCCATAGGGTTCAATATGACGTCGGTCCACCCTTTGCAGCTATAACAGCTTCAACTCTTCTGGGAAGGCTGTCCACAAGGTTTAGGAGTGTGTTTATGGGAATTTTTGATCATTCTTCCAGAAGCGCATTTGTGAGGTCACACACTGATGTTGGACGAGAAGGCCTGGCTCTCAGTCTCCGCTCTAATTCATCCCAAAGGTGTTCTATCGGGTTGAGGTCAGGACTCTGTGCAGGCCAGTCAAGATCATCCACACCAGACTCTGTCATCCATGTCTTTATGGACCTTGCTTTGTGCACTGGTGCACAGTCATGTTGGAAGAGGAAGGGGCCAGCTCCAAACTGTTCCCACAAAGTTGGGAGCATGGAATTGTCCAAAATGTCTTGGTATGCTGAAGCATTCAGAGTTCCTTTCACTGGAACTAAGGGGCCAAGCCCAGCTCCTGAAAAACAACCCCACACCATAATCCCCCCTCCACCAAACTTTACACTTGGCACAATGGAGTCAGACAAGTACCGTTCTCCTGGCAACCGCCAAACCCAGACTCGTCCATCAGATTGCCAGATGGAGAAGCGCGATTCGTCACTCCAGAGAACGCGTCTCCACTGCTCTCGAGTCCAGTGGCAGCGTGCTTTACACCACTGCATCCGACGCTTTGCATTGCACTTGGTGGCTTGGATGCAGCTGCTCGGCCATGGAAACCCATTCCATGAAGCTCTCTGCGCACTGTTCTTGAGCTAATCTGAAGGCCACATGAAGTTTGGAGGTCTGTAGGGATTGACTCTGCAGAAAGTTGGCGACCTCTTCACACTATGCGCCTCAGCATCCGCTGATCCCGCTCCGTCAGTTTACGTGGCCTACCACTTCGTGGCTGAGTTGCTGTCGTTCCCAAACACTTCCACGTTCTTATAATACAGCTGACAGTTGACTGTGGAATATTTAGGGGCGAGGAAATTTCACGACTGGATTTGTTGCACAGGTGGCATCCTATCACAGTTCCACACTGGAATTCACTGAGCTCCTGAGAGCGACCCATTCTTTCACAAATGTTTGTAAAAACAGTCTGCATGCCTAGGTGCTTGATTTTATACACCTGTGGCCATGGAAGTGATTGGAACACCTGATTCTGATTATTTGGATGGGTGAGCGAATACTTTTGGCAATATAGTGTATGTTGAACAAGTCAGATCTCAAGCACAATAAACAAAGAAATAACTGTTCATCAAAGAATTAGCATTTATTATCATTATTCCTGTAATAGTATAGCATTTTGTGGTATTTCTAACATGTGAACTTTACACTGTCATTTACTAAGCTAGCTAAAGTCAATCGGCTAAAAGCTGCCACCACTGGCTATGAGAACTGCCCTTAGTGCTGTGGAGACTGAGTGAACATGTGGCAGCACAGTGAGAGTCTGGAGTGGAGCAACCATTTCCATTTCAACCACAACTTGTGATTTCAAGTGCTATTTTATAATCTGCCAAATAATGAAGAATGAAGTATTTAGTTCAGTGTTAAATGAAAAATCAGCATCCTAAATTATTTAAATACATATTGTTATTGAACTTTGTGTTACATTTTTATTACATCAGGGGAATAACAAATTCATTTTTTTGATTAAAGATTAACATTTATTTTTAAAGGATTTCTTCTCTGATTGTTCAACCAATAAGCATTACCAACATATGTAAGAGGGTCATTGTTGAAATTCAAAGCAAATCAACATCAGAGTCTGAGAAATAAGAAAGAAAAGTGTATTTGAATGAAACAAGTAAACATCTCCCCCTGCTGAGAAAAAAAACATGCAGCTTGACTTTTTGTACAGTCTGTTTGAGTTTTGTGTCACTGTGGGCTCCATGGTGCAGTAGTACAGTGCAGAGTCTGATACTGCAGCAGGAAAGATCTCCAGATCTACTTTCTTCTCATCTTTACGAACTTTGGTGGATAGTCTTGGGTCATGTTCAGCTTTAGTGACACTATCTGAGGATTTAGGAATTAGCAGCAGAAACTCTGGTTCTGATTGAGGTTTTTGTCGATACCAGTGGAGAGAGTAAGCTGAATCATCATATGTGCAGGTCAGTGTGATGTTGCTGCCTTCACTTGAAGATATGATGGTTTGTTCTGGTGTAATGCTGCTGTCAACAGCACCTGCTATAAAACATTACAACAACATAAACATTTCTACTTTCATTGTGTAAGTTAATTAATCATGTTTAGGTATCAGCTCATTTCCAGCATTCATCTAAAGATTGTATGTAATATAAATGACTTACCGATGTTTTTAACAACTATGAAAATAAAGAAGAGTAACATGACTGTTGTGTCTCTCTTGCAGTAGGTATAAATGGCAGGATCTCTGTGAAACTTTCTAAACTGTATCTTACCACATCTAGCTCCACCCACTTTTACTTAGTAATAATATTTTGTCAGTTCTGGTATTATATATGCTAAATCCATTGTTTAAACAACAAGCAGTGAATGTTCATAATATATTTTATTGCTTGTTTAAGTCTGTTAAGGCTAAATTTTGATAGATTTAGTGATAATATTAAGCAGTTCACTAGAATGAGAATCTCTTTACTAATTGTTTCCATATTGTTTCTGTAGTATAGTAACTGCATTCAATCATATATTCAGATTAATTTTAATTATTCTGTAATGCTACATGCTACACAGTGTCGTTAATGCCATAGTTATCTGTTGGTGTCTAAAGCCAGACGTCAGTATCTACCCTGAATGAGCCTCCCTAACACACCCATATAAAATGATTCACTATGCTGGTGTAAACAAATACTTGACAAAATGAGTCCCATTTGTTTCTGAAGGTATGAACACCATCTAAATTTGAACAAGTCTTACATCCTCTGTCATAAACAGACTAGCATTAATGTGCTCCTTAATCTCTATCACTAGTGAACCTTTGCTTACCTGCTCTACTATTATGTGTATATTATTACTATTATGTGCACATTTTAGAGGCATGCAATACGACAATTCACTGCAGACTTTGGTCCAAGTAAAAGCATGTCTCTTTTGTCCAGTTTGATGAAGGTCCTGCTGTGCTGTTTAGCTGTGACATGAAGTCATGTGAAGTCACCAGATTACGTCTACAACCCGATAGCAAGCAGTTGGCTAAGTTCTGAATCATCTATATTTTGTTAAAATTTGCGTAAAATAATACACACACTAGTGAGCTACAGCAGCTAGTTAGTCAAGTAGATAAGTAGCACCTTGACATAGCTTCAGCATCCCTGCTTTGATTCTGAGCCACAGATTACTCACTATGTGGAGTTTTGGATGCTCTCTCCATGGCCACAAGACATGCCAATAGCTGATATATCTAGATTGCCCCTAGGTGTGAATGAGTGTTTTAGCATGGTGTCCTATAAGAGGCTTCAATCCAAGGACCCACCCTACTCCCAGCATTCCTGGGATAGGCTCACGGTTGGAGCTTTAATTTTCAGAGGTTATTTGGTGAAATACACCATGGGATTTGCACCTCCTGGGACCTCTCGAGAAACAAGCTTCCAAATGAGAACCAAGCAGCCGGCACTACAAGTTTCCATTAGTTTTGTCCCACTCAGTCTATTCCATGTAACATTTTAACAATATAGGAAGGGCTCATCTGGGATCTCTCACACCCAAAGCGAGAATCAAACTCTAGACCAATGAGCCAGATTTCCCTGGACAGGGAACTTGTGCACTGATGCAATTTCATTGTACCCTGCAAATGTACATCTTCCTGTTCTATGGGCTCATGCTAAACTTTTCAGTTGACGACTATTGTAATAATTTCACTAACTCCATTTTGTTGGAAAGGAGACATCAACAAGCAGTGTTCTTGGGGATGTGCCCAAAGAACAGAAAGGAATGAAAGGAAGCCAATATTAAGTGGCAGGACCTTGGTTCATTTCATGCAAACAATCAACATTAACTAAATACAAATTGATTTCTTTTCATTAAGTAGCACTGGTTTCAGTAGAGATGAAAATACTTACACAAATAGTGACAATGTGCAAAGCTTCATGTACATGTACATTCTCAGTACTTTTTCCACACCTGTGATATAGTGTATTCCAGTGGTGGGCTGTGAATTTCACACCTAGGCCTTCACTGGTGTCCTTCCTGAATTAATCCACCTCTATACCATCATTATGACGCCACGGCAATAGATACTAATCAACCTTTAAATAGCAAAGTATATATTCTCTGATTATCCAATTAAAGGACGGGAAATTGCTGACGTAATCGTATGCCTGCTAGATGGCCCCAATGACGCCAACTCGAAATCTGATTGGTTAATTTAACAATTTCATTGCCATTTATTTTAAGCTATGGGCGCCTGCACTATTGATTCTGAAGGCCTTAAGGCAGATTTCTTTCACCCTGGCAACACATGATCTCAGCCACTGGCTGAAATATGATTGGATAAATACTCTTATCATAAATATACACTACTGGAAGCAGCGCAACCAAGAGAAAAGCTATGAAATGTAGAGAATAGACAATTGGGAATAATTTAGTACACTTTCATGGAAAAATATATTAAATATATTAAAATGCAAGTCAGTGATTCAGATCACTGCTGTTTACACCAGCAGAGAAGGCCTTGCTGGCACTGACGGCCCACCACTGGTGTATTCCCTCCTTATGCCTAGTGTGTCCATGATAGATTCTGGAGCCACCGTGACTCTGATTAGGAAGATTAATGAATGAACCCATTGTGGAATTCAGTTATGTAATGATACACATGTAAATACATATTGTATGCAAAATTCCCCGTATTCTGTTTAGGTCAGTAAAACATTTTATAACTTTATCTACTGCCCTCTGTACAGAGTGTGTAAGCTCTTCTCTCTGGCAGTACAGGTCCATCACAGACATCATTAAACTGAACAAACTGACATTTATAGAATGAGAAATGCAGCATAACTAACCAGGTTTTAGACATCTTTAGGCAGACTGCATTTACTGTCATGGACTGCTGGACAGTTCCCTGTCAGGACACCAGAGGGCGGTCTGGCAGGGTTTAATTATGTTCCCATGTGTTTTTGTTAACGTTGTATGCACCCTACCGCCCCACCGCTGCACACCTGTTCCTTACTTTTCAATGACTTTATCAGTACCTACTGCTTCTGATTCAGTATCTTCTGCTCGGCCACTGATACAGTACGCATTGATCAGTATAAGTGTGTAGTATAAATACAATATTGATATTCTTCATCTGTCATGTTGACATGGTGACCTGCAACTGCAAATCTGTAACAGCCTGCCAGTTAGAGCACCTGAACTTATTTACATGATATTTATGCATTTTGATGCACTTCTGCATTTTGATGACATTTGGAAGTCCAAGACAATGGAGGCACCAGACAGGTGCTTTTTTTAAATCAAAATACATAAGTATCATCATCATCAAGCACACTGCATAAAATTTACCTCAGGTTTGATTCCCTGACTCCCCTGTCCTCCACAAAACCTTTAAGAGAACATTGGGGAAAATGCCATTGGGATATTTTCTGCAAGGTTGACAATATTACTTTGGGACACCTTTGAAAATATTATTCTCCTTCCCTAGATTATACTACACCTCTTAAATTAGACACTTCTGAATGTTGTGAATCCCCAAACAAGTTGTACAATATTGTGACTCTTAGAATACATGACAAATCCTAATTTGTGTTTGTACATATACATGAATGAAAATTCATTCGAATTAATCATGGGGAAAAACTGCAGCAAAGTACAATGAATTAAATTTTAAACAGTACACACCAGCAACAAGTGACACAGTGTCTCTTTATTTTATTCTCTTTCTTCAGCTGCATATGTTACCACAAATGTCTTTTGTGTCTGTGGTTAACTGATAAGTTGCTAAAGGAAGTATCTTTGATATTAAACGTTGAACTTCAAATGAATTATTTCATAGGTTTTTGTACAGTCTCTCAGTGACTCTGTATCACTGTGCTGCTACTCTAAGAGCACAGTGATAGAGTGCAGAATCTGAGATCTGCAGATGTTTGATAGTAAGTTCAGTAGAGTCTGGGGATGTTTCTGTATTGAATCGAGAGCCAGAGGGGTTGTGCTGAGCTGAACTTTCTGACTTTGCACCTTTAAGCAGTATAAACTGTGGTGCGCTGTTAGGATATTGTCTGTACCAGTAAAGCCAAACATAATTACTGCTTGATTCATATGAACATCTCAGAGTAACAGGGTCTGTTTCCTTCCCCACAATGTTGACATCTTTGTCCTTCGGCCAAATTTTATCAGCAAAACTGCCTGTTGTATTGAAAAATGATTAATAAAGATATAATACAAATATCGAAAAATTCTAAAAATGTTTTTTGTGTAACACCAAAAACACTGACATTAAAAATAAATGAATTAATTCTATGAATATTAGTTGATTCCATTAATTAATTGATGAACTGATGAAAATTACCTGTAACTAGAGTGAGAATCAGTGGTATGTATCTCACTATGTACAGTAAGTTGTATAGTTGATCCATTTCTGAACACAGCTCTGTGAGGATTCTGTATAATAGTGCTGTATGTGCTGAACTTTACACGTCTCTAGAAGGACACACCCAGGAAGTGATGCTGTTGTGCTGTAACTGTATACAGATCACCACTTCACACAGTATCTGTGAACTGTCTCCAACACAATACAACATTATTCCACTATAGCTGAATAACTACAGTCAGGAATTATTGTTCTTTTCTCTTTCATTTGCAGTCAGATAATACAATAAGAATATAAACAGCAGTTAATAAAGCTATGACTGAATACATTTTCTCTTTCTTTGCTCATGTATTCTGTAGTATGCTTTCTAAGAGCTTCTCTTATTAAAATATTTGTCTGTATTTAAATGCATTTCAGATGAATTTGTCTGAATCTTGTTTACACATGAATATACACATACAATATGAATCACTTCAAAACATTCAAATAGAAATTAGTACGTCATGTTAATATAGATTTATTGATATTAATAACAGCTGTTATAACAGGGTGGATAAGTAACATTGTTTTGTCAGCACAGAGCTCTCTTATATAAATGACAGATTTATATCTACATTCACTGTTGCAAAGAAACATTTTATTTAACATGAAAATAAAATAATGAATAATATAAATGACCTACCTGTAACATCCGTGTGCCCCGCCTACCAACAGGGCTCGAACCTGGATCTCTGTGGACACCACATGCCCCCGCACACCATGAAAAGCAGACCCATGTGCAGGATTAAACAAAGCGCTGCTTTATTCACAGGGGGGGAGACAGGACTAAACAAAACAGAAAACAAAACTAAACAAACCATGAACGGTCCATCATACGGACCAGCAAACGTGGAAACATGATAAAACAAACAAACAAACAATGACTGGCAAAGGCAGGCACACAAGGGCTCATATACACTACTCACAAAAAATTAAGGATATACAGTTTCCGGGTGAAATTTCAGGATGCACCTAAAATGCACTATAACCTTTACAGGTGAACTTAATTTGACCTTCTCTACAGTTTTGAATGCACATGTCCAACTGTTCAGTGTTTCAGTACTTTTTGCATTACTTGCTGTTCTCTAACAAGGTGCTTAATGGCAAAATTCACAACTGGTGTTTGATCCATGAATCGACCAATAAATTTTCTGGTTCAATTAGAATTGGTATTTAAACAGTCCTCTTCATCATGCTGTTCACATTTTGACATCATGAGACCAAGACCACACCTAACAATTGATCAACAGTACCTCACCATTGCGAGGCTTCAAACAGGATGTTCTCAGAGGGAAGTGGCCACTGAGCTTAGAGTGTCACAGAGTGTCATCAGCAGGTTGTGACAGAGATACAGAGAGACTGGAAGAGTCACAGAAAGGCATAGAAGTGGACCTCCTTTGGCCACATCCCACACGTTGATGACCACTTCATTGTGAACAGTGCCCTGCGGAACCAGATGATGAATGCCACTCAACTCCAGGCACATTTAAGGGAGGTGAGAGACACCCATGTGTCGCATCAGACCATTCAAAACCGTTTACATCAGCGTGGTCTGCGTGCTAGACGACCTGCAAGGGTACCTGACCACACCACCAGGCACAGGCGTCATCGTCTTTCATGGGCCAGGAAGCATTTATGCTGGACGAGAGACCAGTGGGCCTCAGTGCTGTTCTCTGATGAAAGTCAATTCACGTTGAGCAGAAATGATGGCTGCCAACGATGTTGGATACTTCAAGGAGAGCGCTATGCATCAGCCACTGTTGTGGTGGTGTTACAGTCTGGGCAGGTGTGTCTACTCAATACAGAACTGCCCTACATCTTGTGAATGGTACAGTGACAAGCCAATACTAAATGAATAACATCATTAATTCAGTCATTGTGCCCCTGCATGAACAACACAGTCCTAATTTCATCTTCATGGATGACAATGCTCCAGCTCATCGAGGTCGCATCATTAGGAAACTACTTCTGGAGGCTGGGGTACCTCAAATGGAGTGGCCTGCACTTTCTCCAGACCTGAATCCCATAGAAAACCTATGGGATCATCTGAGTCACCATGTAGAGGCTCGTAACCCTGCACCCCAGAACCTCAATGACCTGAGGGCCGCCCTTCAAGAAGAGTGGAATGCCATGCCTCAGCAGACAAGAAGTCGACTCGTGAACAGCATGAGACGTCGTTGTCAAGCTGTAATTGATGGTCAAGGGCACATGACAAATTATTGAGACATTGACATTTTTTGTTGTGGTATACCCACCACTGTTGTTGGCTTTTGTTTCAATAAATTGTTTTATTGTTTCATAAACAATATAAGCAGCTGCTTACTGTTTTTAAGCTGCAACTGCAGCTTAAAAATGTTAGCGGATGAAAATATGTTGTCAGTAAAGCATGAGTACTAGTATTATAATCAGGTCAAATATTATCAGGACATTGTCTTAGCTTAAATGCAGCAAAGTAACATGCAGTTGTGTGTACATGTATAATGACTGTCTGAATAGATGAATAAACATTTGTTACAATGAATCGTATAAACTGTAAAGAAACTACATCCCTAGACATATTCATATATGTATGAATGTTTATATGACATGCTTGACATGGTTCATTTTTTTTCTGGTCATCCACATCATCCAGATCTTCTGTATTTGTATTATTTTATATTAGATCATATATTTAAATTGCATTTACAGCACTGGGTAGTGTGATGGATTTATAATTCCCAATGTATTTCTATCTGAAATGTTGCTGAGTTTGTATTTGGGCATGTTATTGTTTTAAAGAGTTGTTGAAAACAGTGATAAACCTCAATCACTAAACTGTATTGGTTGTTTCAGAAACATTACATGACAAGAGCATACCTAATAATCTGTGGTCTCTGGGTTTGTAACAGTGTTCAGAGTTAAAACTGAATTGAATTGAACTGAACTCAAACTGGACACTGTGCACAAGAGAAAAAAAATGATGCACTAATAAATAAAGGCAGTTCTAGTCACTTGTGTAAAAATACCAGGAATTGGTCTGTAGTGGTTATACCATCTGAAGAGATAATTCTATGTGAAGTGCAGGTTTCCTGTGTAATGCTTTAACACAAAGATTAAAGTACACACAACATATAAAATGAATCGACAAAACACTGCAGTGTTAAATTACACAGATATACTCCATCCCAATAGAAGCAACAAAGCATGAGAGGTCTAATTCTTATATCCTGCAAAGCCTCAAACTCATTCCTTAGTTCTGGAGATTTCCTCATTACTTCATCACTGGTCTGAGTGAATTATCCTAGATGCTATATATAGTTCAATGTTATATATCTGGAGCCATAGCTTGTCTTTAGTGCACTTCTAATTTAATTAGAAATTGCTCCTAAGAGTGAAGGAGAGTGTGAATGTGTGTGCATGATGCACTGTGAAAGACTGGCATCCCATCAAGAAAGGAGCTGTCTCTAAATAATACAACATTTACCAGTAATATAAACTAAATTAAAAATATACATTTTGAGAGAGAAAGAAAACGGTGTCAATGTTTTTGTACAGTGCAGCTGGATTTCCTGTCACTGTGGGCGCCAGAGCACAGTAATATAGTGCAGAGTCTGATACAGCAGCAGAGGAGATGATCAGATCCACTTTCTTATCTTTAAGTGTAGCATTCATTCTTGGGGGAATGTTAGCACTTAGATCTCCATATTGGTGAATATAAAGAAGGAACTCAGGTTTAGATTTTGGATATTGTCTGTACCAGTGCAGGTAGAATCCTGTATCACTTGTTTCATATTCACAGGACAGAGTAACATCATCACCATCATCTACAACTTCATGGGTGAAAAGTGGCTTTATTGAATCTGCCATGGAGTCACCTGTCATAGAGAAGAGAACATAAAGTTTAACACAATCAAGCCAGAATTACACACAGAAATCATGCTTTCTATAACACCAGACAATTAATAAACAATACATAATATCTAAACTAACAAAAGGTGTTAACTCACCTAGTGAAAGCCACAGACACATGAATATAACAGTGGACATGATGACTGGTTTTAGCTGAATGAAAAAGCTCTTTCTGTACTCTAATATATTACCATGATAAATGTTCAGGAAGCTCCACCCCCCAGCATCACATGACAGTGTCTCCAGTGTTGATGACAGTGAAACATCCTGGCTTCACATTAAGCCTTGTTTGGGAAACTGTGCTGAAGCTGATTACATAATAAACAAACAAAAACTGACAGCAGGAAAAAATTACTAATAATTAAAATGAGTAAGTAGTTGATTTTATTATTTTTTATATTTTATAAGTGGTGTCTGGACAATAAGGTATTTGAAAGCATGTTTATTAAATAGGATTACATTTTCATGAGGTGGTATTTTATTATGTGAGGAACAAACCAGGCTCTTTTCATTCTGTTATCTATTATTCTTTATTGTCATTTAACTCATTGCTTAATAAAACTGCTGTGTAAAACTAGTTGACTTGATCTCATATCTGCTGATTGGTCATTTAAACATGAAACTGTGTTTATAAAGAAAGGGTGGAGTATTTACCTTATCCTATGATAAGAGAATCTGTCCAGAGCCCATTTTTTTCAATGCAGCTGTAATGTGCTTGTCCTTGCTGGAGACAAATATATTACAAATATAAGTCAAATATTTTTAATGATATTGTATGTAATAACTGCAAATTCTACATATAGGTCTAGCACTATGTATGTAGGATCTCAGATGTCTCCAAATGTAGCTCTGCCCACTCATATTTATTCATATTTACTACATACTGCAATGTAATATTTCACTCATCTACTACACCATTAGCACAGCCTAGAATGAAAAAAACTACAGCTTTAAACCTTGTGGAACCAAGCCCCAGATCCACCCTGAAAAATCCCCAACCTTGCTATGAGGTGGAGGAGGACAGAAAACTGATACAGGACTTCGTTGCATGGTGTGACTGTAACCATCTGCACCTCAACACAACATAGACCATGGAGATGGTGGTGGACTTCAGGAGGCCCAGGCCTCAACCGGAGCCTGTGACCATCAACGGTGACTGTGTGGAGTTTGTCAAGACCTACAAATACCTTGGAGTACAGCTGGATGATCAAATGGACTGGACTGCCAACACAGACACTCTGTGCAGGAGAGGACAGAGCCGCCTGGACTTCCTTAGAAGGCTGGCGTCCTTTAACATCTGCAGATAGATAGATAGATAGATAGATAGATAGATAGATAGATAGATAGATAGATAGATAGATAGATAGATAGATAGATAGATAGATAGATAGATAGATAGATAGATAGATAGATAGATAGATAGATAGATAGATAGATAGATAGATTTGCACAGGACTCATAAACATGCTGTTTTTGCACATACCCAGTTTTTGTACATTACCTCATTATGTCTGTACTTTCAGAATCATGTTTTTCCACAATACTTATCTCATATACCTTTAAATCTCTGTATTAAGTATTTTTTGTTATATTTATTTTATTATAGGTTTTTTTATATTTTGTTATATATTTGTTATATTTTGTACCCTTAAATTCAGGTATTTTGTATTTTTGTTATATTTGTAGCTTATTTTATTTATTACCTCATTACCTGTGGTTATGGATACTGCTGGAAGATGTAAATTTAAATCTATCAGACAATATATGATCACACAGAAACACACTCAACCCTGACCTGTAGCTGCAGCCTAATAAATGCTCATTCACTCAGAACTGAACTCCATTTAGGTTGCAGTCTCCCCTGGCGGTGTGGGTTCAAATCCCACTTCTGACACTGGTTTCTTTCCTTTGTGTTGTGATCCTGTACAGAAGTCTGTTGTATGTTGAAAGGACTCTGTCAGCTGTGGTGGTTCAAGTAGTTAAGGGTTGCTGGTTTGTTGAATGGCAGAATGGGGTTCAAGCCATGACCAGGACCTTTAAAGTAATATATGTACTCCCACTGAAAAAAATGATATGTTAATTGTTGATTTTTTATAGTCAGATGTAAGTGTCAGGACATAAAAAGTCTTTTTGAGACATTTCAATATAAAACAATAACACAAACATGAAACAAGCTCATTTATTTGAATACCCCGCCCAACCACCATTATGTATGCAAATATATTCAGGTCACATGACCGTAAAAGCACGTGTCCGAACATGACGGACATTTCCCAAGAAAGCACAAACACGGTGAGTAAAAGTTTAATACTCAGTTAGATAGTTGAAAACATTAAATCAATAAACAAACAAAGCTAGTGGCTCGATGCACAAACTTTATTATTTTAAACTGTATTTATTGTACACTTTCTGGTAAGGATCCTTGATTGAAGTAAGAGTGATGAAGTTTTTTGTGTTTTTCACCTCATCTGTTTCATCTGTTGTAGTGTCTTGTGCTCTGAGACAGAATACTCTTTTCATATTAAACAATGGTACAGCTGCACAGGATGCTTTTTATTTCTTTTTTATGTTTTCTCTCATATATGTCTGCAGGAAATTAAGAGTTCCCCCTATGGATTAATCCTTCTACACTTGTCCTCGCACTCCTCCACCTTCTCTCTGTATGTAAACTCAATATTTTGCTGATGAGACTCAACACTGTATTGTCATCAGCATACTTGAAGATATGATTCATGCTGTGTTTTAAAGAAGATTTGTGCTTCAGCAAAGTTTTTATGATATTCAGACATTTTAAACAGCTTACAATTCATACCTAAGAACTGTGGAAACCAAAAACTTGTAAAGATTAGAAACTTTCCCTTCAGGGGTCGCCACAGCGAATCATCTCTGTCCACCTATCCCTATCTGCTGCATTCTCAACAATTGCACCCACTAGCTTCATATCCTCATTTATTACATCTGACGATTCTCATCATTAAATTTGGCAATGTTTTACGCTGGATGCCCTTCCTGATGCTTTATGTTTTTTATGACACTTTATTTATCTGGGACCAGCACAGAAGTCACTGGACTGTGACCCCCATGGCTAGATTAATATGTTAACACCATAAAGCTATAGTGTTCATTTTAATATGTTAATATTTAATATGTTAACACCATAAAGCTATAAAATTGCTCCACCCCACAGCATCACATGACTGATTGTTGATTATTAAGGCTTAATTAAGCTTAAGTTAATACTCAGCTGCAATTGTTAAATATGACAAATAAAACCTTTTACTGTATTTGTTCTTATAACACTTTAGTATTTCTTCTCTGAAATTATCTTAGGCACTAAGAGTAACCAGGGCAGGGGTTAGGATATTATATCAGCAGTATGTATGATAGAAGAACAAGTATACTCTATGTCACAAAGGTTTTACTGTGAAAAGTAGCTTCCATCATCTCAGAGAATGTGAGCAGGTTGTGTGGTGCTCTAGTTCTAGACCCACAATAAGATAAGTGACTGCGCCATCTTGTGTTCACTGAAGAGAAAAACACAACACATTAATAATACTTTTATATGCTTTTAATTTAGCAATTTAAAATCTCTCTCTCTCTCTCTCTCTCTCTCTCTCTCTCTCTCTCTCTCTGTCACACCCACACACATTTTCATGAAAAAAAGGGATTTAAGGGAGAGACACACTTCAGCAGGTAAAAGATAGTGTAGTGTGTGAACATTATCTGTGAGTGAGCATGTAGTGAACACACCCCTATTACACCAATAAACTGATCACATGCAATTACAATTGTGTAGTATGAAAGGTTCAGTGACAACAGCCTATGCAAGATTATAAAGGAAATAAAAGATTTAAACATTGCTTGGTGAAATATGTTTATGGCTTGTTAAAGTTGAGGTGTCAAAATACATAAAACTTAAAATAAACCCCAGAATTCAGCCAAAGTGATATCTGTCATGTTTTCCCTGAGAGCCACACATATGCTCTGGATTAATAATTTAATATATAATATAAAATTATATATAAATATATAAATATACCTTATATTTAAATTTCATTTACAAGCCATCTGCAGTGTAATTACTCCAGACAGAACAGAGAGGATCATGAGTCCACTGGCATTGTGGAATTCTGCTATGAGGATTGACCTGAGCCTTGTCTTTAGTGCACTTGTTATCAGTCAATATGGAATTGTACCATGAGGGTAGAAATCTTTCTTTATAATAGCAATGACACAACACCACACTACAAGAACACACTTTAAGCAGAAGGATTTTAACAGTGTGATAGCACAGTGACACAGCAGGTAGTGTTGCTGCATCACAGCTTCAGGATCCCCAGTTTGATGATGAGTTCAGGTTACTGTCAGTTTGTGTGCAGTTTTGCATCACCTCCAAAAAACATGACAGTAGTAAATTTACTAATAAATTCACTATGTGTAAATAAGTATGTGAAAGGGTTTGTGTATGGAGCTCTGCAAAGGACTGACATCCCATTCAGGGTGTTTCCTACCTCATGTGTGGGACAAACTCCATATCAACCATGACCCTGATCAGTAGAGAGAAAGAGAGAATCCCCCAAAAGGGCATGTAACTTTCTCTAAAGCATTGGCAAAACTTCTTTCAATATAACAAAACTGTGTGAAGGTTTTTGTACAGTGCAGCTGGATTTCCTGTCACTGTGGGCTTCAGAGCACAGTAGTATAGAGCAGAGTCTGATACAGCAGCAGAGGAGATGATCAGATCCACTTTCTTACTCGTTTTATCTGGTTTTATGGACAATCGTGGATGAGGTGGTTGAGCCTCAGTGACATAACTACCACTTTCATCAGTTAGCAGCAGAAACTCAGGTCTTGATCCAGGTTTTTGTCGATACCAGTGGAGTCTGTCAACTGATCCAGTATATGTGCAGGACAGTGAGATGTTGCTGCCTTCCATTGAAAATACATTGGTTTGATCTGGTTTAATGTTATTGTCAGCAGCCTCTGCTATAAAAACATTACAACAATATTGTGATATTTTAATCATAAATGACACATTTCACATGGAAAATTGTGTCTTCTTAATTAGAAAAAATAATATTTTGTGTGCAGTGTATATGACTTACCAACATCAGCAAGAGTGAAAAACACCACAAAGAGGAACAACATTGTTTTCCTGAGTGTTTAGTTCAAACCTCTAGCTTTAGAAATGAATGTCAGTGTTACTATTTGATGTACATCTCCACCTCTAGCTCCACCTACTTGTATTTATGTATATTCATGATAACTGTACTGTTTTGTATACTGTTTATATAAATCTGTAGAAATGTTTTTGCATCAAGGGTGTAACTTGGATTTGAGAAGTGTGGGCTGGGCACAAATTGTGGGATATTATTTTTGATTTGAATCCCATTTCCTGCATTTACATACATTTAGAGACTTTGGTGATACAAAATCCAGGAAATTGATTATAATGATAAATTCGGCCAAAAAGAATAGTAGGCTACTAAACTGTGTATATAAAAAGATGTCTTACTTTCTTTATTGTTTAATAGGGGCTGATCACCAAGACTTGAGAAAATCATTTTATAAAGTCAAAAATGTTCATCATTAATGTTTTATGTGTGAATAAAATGTAAATAATGTGAGACTCAATTTCCTCTGTTAAAGAAACTTTTATTTTAAACTGACTGCTGTACCTGAAAATGTAAAATAAATGACTTGTTTAACAGGACGTCTGTCAGAGACACATCCACCAAACCTCAGGGGTTTAGAATAGAAAAAGCAGAAAGCTTTTATGAACTGTGTGTGTTACAGCATTATTGTGTAATATCAGGTGCAGATAGACAGCAGTAAAATTAATATGTACTTATATGAAGATGTTGATGATTACTTTAATAATTGTCTTTCATGCATAAACCACCACCCTTAGTTAATGAATAAATTAAAATATTTACATTCCTTGTGCTTATTTTCTGTGCAGCACAAATACCTAAGGTAAATCATTTTTATGTCTCCAACACTGTACTACACCAGGGTAGGAATCACAAACATATATATATACATATATATATATATATATATATATATACAAAGAAGATTTTTCATTGTTCTCCATCTATCCATTCAATCACATCTTTCCATGCATCATAACTGTCCACCTCATCTGTCCTCTGATATGAAAACCACTGAGTTATGATCATATTAAGTCTAACATTAAACTAGCATCCAGAGTCTGCTTGTCATACATTGCTGAGAGAAAATGCCTGGTTTAAAGTCAACTCGTTTTTATGCTACACAGAATGTTTATGAAAATATGATTATCCTGATTAATTTACTGAATCAACCACAACTCACATCTCTTTTCTTTCTGTCCATCCATGATGACATTAAAGTCATCTGTTGCTGCTTCTAGTGTTTCATCGCTGACTGTGCAGCAACCGTGATACCTGTTCATTACACCTTTCAGTCAGATATTTTTAGAGTGTGCACGCGACGTTCCTGAAAACAAAAAGTTTGAAAAGTGGGGGGACATGTCCCCTCTGTCCCCAGTGGAAATTACGTCCCTGTTTTGTGTTAACAAAAACTGTGGTTGTAAGAATCTATTCTCTCTCTCTCTCTCTCTTTCTCTCTCTCTCTCTCTCTCTCTCTCTCCACACTCCTTTGCATTGAAACACTTGCCCTCTATATGTTATAATCTAACAGTTTGCCAGCTTGTGTGATTACTAAGAGCTAGATAATAGATGACAAATATTTGCACTTTGTAGAAACCAGATAATTGTATTTACTGTGAATTACTGGAAGTGTTGCTATTTCTTGACATTTTCTGTTCTCAGACATTTTCTGTTGTGTGAAATAGTGTGAGCAGTTAGGAATCTGAGTGATATATGTGAACAGTGAAGAGTTAGTGAGTGAACTGCAGAGTGAGTGAACATGTGGCTTCTTGAAACACACACCTAACTCCACACTCCACACACCATGTATCTGTGCTGAAGCTTTGTTCAGGTTTAATGTTCATGGCTACTTTAACACTCCACATGGTTCTGTTGTGTCCAGGTCCAATCAGGTTCAGTTCTAGAGTCTTTTCATGTCATGTACTGCCATCTGCAGGAGCTGAATTTAAATAGACATATACATTATTTACATCAAGAACCATCAATATACTGTATTTAAAACAAAAGTATTGCTCACCACGCTGGGAATAGTTCACAGTTTAATTTGTAATAATTACAGCATTTCAGCATATCTTTACATGAGAAAAACACGTCTTTTTCAACATTTAAGACAGCTCTGTGAGGATTCTGTATAATAGTGCTGTATGTGCTGAACTTTACACCTCTCTAGAAGGCCACACCCAGGAAGTGCTGATGTTCAGGATGAAATCTTGGTTTGCTAAGAACAATAAATAAATATTGAATTAAATTTAACCTGCAATTTAACTAATCTGTCCTATTTAATTATTAAAGTGAATAAAAAATACATTAGCTACAAACAGAGATCAAAACTTCAGGTTGGAAATTTCCACATCATCTTTTGTCCACATGTTCTTATTCCTTCTGAAAGATGGCTTCTTCTTTTTTTTCAGTGATTTTCACTATCTGCTGTAGTGCCTTGGGCATTGAGACAGCATGTACTTTTTATATAATACAATGGTTCAGCTGCACAGGATGCCTTTTATTTCTTTTCTTTATGTTTTCTCTCGTACATGTCTCCAGGAAATTAAGAGTTCCGCCTATGGATTAATCCTTATACACTTGTCCTCGCACTTCTCCACCTTCTCTCTCTTTGTAAACTCAATATTTTGCTGATGAGACTTAACACTCTATTGCCATCAGCATACTTGATATATTTTCGCTGTGCTTTATAGCAGATTTGTGCTTCAGCAAAGTTTTTATGATATTCAGACAGATTAAGCAGTTCATACCTACGAATCGTGGAAACAGAAAACTTGTAAAGATTAGCAACTTGAAAGTTATCATACAGTATAGTAATATAAAATAAAAAAAATAAAAATCAGCAACAGATTGATCACTGAGGATAGCAAGTAATAATCTAACGTCTCAAAATATAAACTCTTCATAAATCACAATAGAAATAGATTTTCCCCAAATATGGCATGTGAAGTCGAAATCATCAGTAGAACTGCTTTCAATATAACAAAACTGTGTCAGTGTTTTTGTACAGTGCAGCTGGATTTCCTGTCACTGTGGCCCTCAGAGCACAGTAGTATAGAGCAGAGTCTGATACAGCAGCAGAGGAGACGATCAGATCCACTTTCTTATCATGAACTTTAGCAGACATTCTTGGGGGAGTGTTGGGACTTAGATTTCCATTTTCAAAAATATAAAGAAGGAACTCAGGTTTAGATTTTGGATATTGCCTGTACCACTGCAGATTCTGTACACTACCACTGAAGTCTTTGTAGCTGCAGGACAGAGTAACATCATCACCTTCATCTACAACTTCATGAGGGAAAAGTGGCTTTATTGAATCTGCCATGGAGTCACCTGTCATAGAGAAGAGAATATATTGTTTTTAAGCTTTACATAATAAAGCCAGAATTGCATAAATCTGACTCATATTTTGCCTTTACAACACACAGACTAATTAATCATTAATTCAACAAATATTTTTAAAATAACAAAAATTCAAAACTCACCTAGTGAAAGCCACAGACACATGAAGATAACAGTAAACATGATGACTGGTTTTCACTGAATGAAAATATTTTGAAGTCTTTATGAAGACTGATATGTTAAGTTCATGAAGCTCCACCCCACAGCATCACATGACAGTGTCACCAGTGTGTGGCTTTACATTCAGGAGTGAGGTGGACTGGAAGGCTCTAACAACACAATGTTAAAGGTAGTTACATATAAAAAATACTACAGTAGTACAACTGCACTTGAAAATAGTGGAGATCTTTCTGTAATCTAATATGTTAACACCATAAAGCTTCAATTTTGCTCCACCCCACAGCATCACATGACAGTGTCACCAATGTTGTTGTCAGATTGTTGATTCTTACTTAAACATCCTGGCTTTACATTCAGCCTCATATGGGAAACCTGTCCAGATGAAAATGAATAATTTATTTTAGTAAAATATATTCTAATAATTAGATTCTTGACGGTTTAACTATATATGTTAGTGATGTCTCTAAATTAGACAATTGTTGTGTAGACACCAGCAGGCAGATTAATGTTAGAACCACTAAGTGGAAGAGAATAAGATTTATTTGAGAATAAGAATTTCTCTAAAATTTGATTATTAGGGCTTAATTAACCTAATACCAGCTAACAGTTAAATATGAAAAATTAAACTTTTTACTGTACTCAAGATGATGTAAAATTAGATAAAATGAGTATTTATTCCTATGACGGTTTAGTATTTCTTCTCTGAAATTATCTTAGGCACTAAGAGTAACCAGGGCAGGGGTTAGGATATTATATCAGCAGTATGTATGATAGAAGAACAAGTATACTCTATGTCACAAAGGTTTTACTGTGAAAAGTAGCTTCCATCATCTCAGAGAATGTGAGCAGGTTGTGTGGTGCTCTAGTTCTAGACCCACAATAAGATAAGTGACTGCGCCATCTTGTGTTCACTGAAGAGAAAAAACTAAACACAATAATAAACAGTTTTTTAATTTAGCAAATTAATATATTTGTAGAAATATTCATTGTTAATTCTCTCTCACACACACACACACATTTCCATGAGAAAGTGGGATTTAAAGGTCAGACACACTTCAGCAGGTAAAAGATAGTGTAGTGTGTGAACATTATCTGTGAGTGAGCATGTAGTGAACACACCCCTACTACACCAATAAACTGATCACATGCAATTACAATTGTGTAGTATGAAAGGTTCAGTGACAACAGCCTAGGCATTATTATAAAGGAAATTAAAAGATTTAAACATTGTTTTGGTGAAATAAGTTTATGGATTTTTAAAGTTGAGGTGTCAAAAACATAATACTTAAAATAAACAACAGAATTCAGAATTCAGCCACAGTGATATCTGACATGTTTTCCCAGACAGCCAAACATATATACTTTTTATTATACATTTTACGTTCAACCTATATTCAGATTGTATTAACAAGACATCTACAGTGTAATTACTCCAGTCAGAACAGAGAGGCACATGGCATTGTGGAATTCTGCTATGAGGATTGAGCCGAGCCTTGTCTTTAGTGCACTTGTTATCAGTGAATATGGAATTGTACCATGAGGGTACCATGTGGGCTAAAACTATTCTCTTCAACACCTTCATGACATGTGACATCAAAGCAACTGGTCTGTAGTCTCTGAGGCCAGATGGGGTGGCTTTCTTACATATTCGTACTAGACAAGATGTTTTCCACAGTACCGGTACCCTTTCCTGCATCAGACTTAAAAAACAAATTCAGTTTGTTGGCTCTGTCCAATCTGCCCCCTGCTGATGGTCCTTCATACTGGAGCCTGTGATCTGCTTCATGCCCATCCACATGTACACATGATGTTGTTTTGCTGAAGTTTACTCTCCAGCTTCTGCTGTCCATCATTACTTTTTGAAACTCAAACTACTTTCCAGGCAAATAAGAAATTACTGTATAGGTACAATATATAGCAAAGACTGTTTTATTTTATTTTAATTGAGTTTTTTAAACAGATCATAGTAAAATGAGCAATGTAAAAAGCAATTTAACTAATTAACCAATTAAATAACTAACTAACTAACTAAGTTAATTAATTAATTAATTAATTAATTAAAAATAAATAAATAGATAAATAATGGGAGGAAGGTATTATACTGTATAACATTTGTCATCAGGGCACAATGAGTTTACGATTACGTTTTATCAATCTTTGTGCTAATAGAATGATAAATGCAATGATATTAGATTTTTTGTTTGACAACTATAGGTTATGATTTTTGACGCCAAAGATACTGTATTGCCTGGATTGGCTCTGGATTGAGTGATCTTCCTATGATGTGTGACAGTGATTTAAAGATTAAATTCCAGTTGTTATAAATGACAGGGTATTTCCAAAACGTGTGTGCTAGTGTAACAGGCCCAGGTGTGAGGTCTGTCATCAGACGTAAAAAAATAAATTAGACAAGATCTGTAAAAAACAATAAAGCATGAGCAGTGCAGTGCAAGGATGTAAAAAAAATGGCCATGATAGTGGTAGAAGGGGCAGGGCCAAATTTATTGGGGCGTAGCTGGCTAAGAGATTTAAACTTGTTGCCACAGTTGGTAAATAAAGTAAAAGCCATGCCAGCACTGAAATTGGAAGATGTTCTAGAGAGGAATGCTGGGACAGCTTAGAGGCAACACAGCAAAGATTCATGTTAACCCAAAGGCCAAGCCATGATTCTATAAGCCTTGATGAATAACTTTTGCTGTCAAACCCCTGGTGGAGGCAGAGCTTCAGAAACTGGTAGATGAGAAGGTTATAAAACCAGTACAGTTCTCAGAATGGGCAGCTCCTATTGTGCCAGTGAGAAAGCTAGATGGTTCAATTCTCATTTGTGGAGATTACAAACAAAGAATGCTCTCTATTGTACTCCTGTGGAAATTTACTAGGAGCTGAGATGGTACTTTGGCTTTTCTGAGTTTTCTTAGGAAGAAGTGCGGTTGCGACTGCATCCTCTGTTAACCTGTTCTCCCAGTAGGCAAACTGGTGGCTGTCCAAATCAAAAGGGATGCAGACCTTGATGTGGGGGAGAATCAGCCTCTCAAAGCACTTCATGATAATTGGTTTCAGGGCGACGAGGCGATAGTCATTGAGACACCTGACTTATTTCTTGGGCACAGGGACGATGGTGGTGGATTTGAGACATGTGGGGACTACAGCCTGCTGCAGGGACAGGTTGAATATATTGGTAAACATGCCTGCTAGCTGGTCGGCACATGACTTCAGTGTGCACCCTGGCACCCTGTTTGGTCCTGCTGCTTTGGTGATGTTAATCTTTCTCAGCGTGGATCTCATCTGATGGTTCTCGAGGACGAGTGCTGGCTCATCTCTGGGCAGTGGTGTTGTCTTCTGGCTGGTCTGATTATCAAAGCACACAAAAACTCATTCAGGGTGTCAGGAAGTGTGGTGTCATCGCTGGTCAGTGGGGTGCTACTCTTATAGTTAGTTATGGCTTTGATAACCGTCCACATGCTGTGGGGATTGTTGTTTATGAAGTGGCCCTCGATTCGCTGCTGATATCTCTGCTTGGCTTCTTTGATGCCTATTTTCAGCTCTCTCTGGGCATTACTATTAGCCAGTCTGTCCTCTGACCTGTAGACAGTGTCTTTCGCCTTCAGCAGAGTACACACATTCCTTTCAAGCCATGTTTTCTGGTTGGGGAACACCTTGATAGTCTTGGTGGTTAGCACGGTGTTGGTGCAGAAGGCCAAAACGGATGAGCTGTATTCTTTCAGGTCTCCACTCTTTGCAAACAACTCCCAGTCCATGTTTTCAAAACAGTCCTGCAGTTGTGAAGTAGACTCCTCACTCCATACTTGGACAATTTTGAAGGATGGTTGTGTTCTGCAGATGAGAGGTCTGTAGGATGGAGTCATCTTTATGAAGATGTGGTCTGAAGAGCCAAGGTGTGGAGATGGTGCAGCTTTGTAGGCTCATGGAATATTTGTGTACACTTGATCCAGTATGCTCTGCTGTCTGGTTGGGAAGTGTACATTGGTGTGCAGTCTTGGCATCACAGTTTTTAGGTCTGCATAATTAAAGTCTCCTGCTATAATCACAGCTCCTTCTGGATAAGCATTAAGCTGGCTGTTAATAGCTTCATGCAGCTCCTCCAAGGCTAGCTTGGCATTAGCCTGTGGTGGGATGTAAACAGCTGTGACCAGAATATCAGTAAACTCTCTAGGTACGTAGAATGGCCTGAATTTTAGAGCCAGATATTCTATATCAAGAGAGCAGTGTGTGCTAATAATGTCTGCAGATGTACACCAGTCATTGTTAACATATATACACAATCCTCCATCTTTGTTCTTACCAGCACTATCCAGGTGGGGACAGCACTATCCAGCCAAGTCTCAGTGATTACCATCATGCAGCTGTTCATGCAGTGAGAAGTAATCCTTAGTCGTATTTCATCCATCTTGTTGACGAGTGACCGGGATTTCGTAAGAAAGAGACTTGGCAGCGTCGGTCTGTGTGGATGAGCATGTAGCCTAGCTTTTTTTTCCTGTCTCTAAACTGCCTCCGGCACCTCACGGGCGGGATGATAATCATTCCACTGAGCTCTTTGGGGCGCAGAATCTCAGGGGGGATAGAATTAAGGTCTCTGAGGGTGCACTGCAGCTCGTCCATCATTCTCTGACTGAGTGCCTGGAAAAGTAAACTTAAAATAGTAAATAAAATAAAAATGCTGCTGTATGTCCGGGAACTCCGAGCCGCTGCATCCACATGTGCCACCATCTTGGACTTGCGACTGTGAGCAACAAGAAGCTTTCAAAAACTCAAAAAGTCTTCTGCAGTGTTCTGCAGTCTTCTGCTATATTAGTGCACTATGACACCAATAAGCCACTCATTTTGGCTTGTGATGCGTCCCCATATGGTTTGGGGGCAGTGTTCTCATACAGGATGGAGGATGGAACAGACCACCCGATTGGGTTTGTGTCACGTACCCTGAATACAGCTGAGAAAAATGATTCTCAAATAAAGAAGGAGGGTCTCACTATAATTTTTGGAGTCAAAAAGTTCCACACATTTGTACGGGAGACATTTCTCCATTGTCACAGATCACAAACCACTGATCTCATTGTTCAATGAACAGAGGGAAGTGCCACAAATGGCCTCACCACGCATTCGAAGATGGGCTGTGACACTGTGTGGATATGAATACACCATTGTGTTGGTAGGCGAGAGATGGTAATCTGCTGAAAGATAAAGCTGAAGGAGTGGAGTTTACTGTGATAGCCTGTGGAGCTCCACACTTCCTGCAGCTGACACTGTTGATCAGAATATGTCTCACCAGGGGGCAGAGTGATGCCAGGGTTTTTAGTTGTAATTTTTTAGTTGCAATTACTGCATCACACTGAGTGATTTTCTGAAAGATTGGCAATGTTACTTTATGATAACTTAAAAAATATATTCTTATTCACTAGATTATACTACACCTTTTGATTCAGACACTTCTGAATATTGTGAAATGTTGACAATATTTCCACAAACAAGTTGTACAAAATTGTTTTATTAGAACATTTGACATTTGTCCTAGTTTGTGTTTATACATTTAACTAAATAAAAATTAATTTAAATAAATCATGGGGAAAAACTGGCCAGCAAAGTACAATGAATATAAAACAGTACACACCAGCAACAAGTGACACAGTGCCTCTTTATTTTATTCTCTTTCTTCAGCTGCATATGTTACCACAACTGTCTTTTGTGTCTGTGGTTAACTGATAAGTTGCTAAAGGAAGTATCTTTGATATTAAACGTTGAACTTCAAATGAATTATTTCATAGGTTTTTGTTCAGTCTCTCAGTGACTCT
The DNA here is from genome assembly GCF_019097595.1 of Hemibagrus wyckioides. Lineage (NCBI taxonomy): Eukaryota > Metazoa > Chordata > Actinopteri > Siluriformes > Bagridae > Hemibagrus > Hemibagrus wyckioides. Next base: position 66,943 of record NW_026690782.1, on the reverse strand, counting down.
GTATCACTGTGCTACTACTGTAAGAGCACAGTGATAGAGTGCAGAATCTGAGATCTGCAGATCTTTGATAGTAAGTTCAGTAGAGTCTGGGGATGTTTCTGCATTGAATCGAGAGCCAGAGGGGTTGTAATCATCAGAAGCTCTTGACCTCGCACCTTTAAGCAGTAAAAACTGTGGAGCGCTGTTAGGATATTGTTCGTACCAGTAAAGCCAAACATAATCACTGCTTGACTCATATGAACATTTTAGAGTAATAGGCTCTGTTTCTTTCATGGCACAGTGTTTTCATCCTTCGGCCAGATTTTATCTGCAAAACTGTCTGCGTATAGATGAAAATATTTATAAAAATATAATACAAATATAAAAACAATAATGAAGTATTATTTTTTAATTCTTTAAGACATGAGTATTAGTTAATAAAAAAATGATTACCTGTAACTAGAGTGAGAATCAGTGGTATGTATCTCACTATGTACAGTAAGTTGTATAGTTGAGCCATTTCTGAACACAGCTCTGTGAGGATTCTGTATAATAGTGCTGTATGTGCTGAACTTTACACGTCTCTAGAAGGACACACCCTGGAAGTGATGTAGTCATAGCAAACCTTTTTACAGATTATTACTTAACAATATCAGTGACAGTGAACTGAGTAACCAGTACAACACAGAACAAAAACACTGTTACTTCACAAACCATTGCATCAGACATGCTATTTTATCATTGTAAAATATTTATTCCTAAATAAAAGTATATAAAGGTGTGACAATGGCACATGCAGCACCGCACGCAAATGGTCTCCTTGTTTGCATTGTTAAAGTTTTTTACACTGAACACTGTGCAAAAGAGCAGAAAACAAATGATGCACTAATAAATAAGTCTGTTTCCTGTGTCAAACTTTAATACAAACAAATTAAAGTACACACATCACATAAACTGAAGCAACAACATTTTAAACATGTTAAATTACACAGATATATTCCATCACAACAGAATTGACAAAGCATTGTCTAATTCTTATTTCCTGCAAAGCCTAAAACTTATTCCTTAGTTCTGGAGATTTCCTTATTTCCTCATTGCTGGTCTGAGTGAATAGTCTTAGATGCTATATATAGTTCAAGGTGATAAATGTGGAGCCATACCTATTACAATTCTATTACAATTTTTTTGTATCATATTTGATACACTGGGAATTTATGGCAATTTACTGACCACAACAATGTTTATTTTACAACACAAACATAGTGCTGTATTTGGAATGTTTCAAACATTTCTTTTTTCTTTCTTTTTTCCCCAAACATTAAATGATAATCATTTAATTGTGTTACTGGAAAATTTATGACAACAAAAGACAATTATTAGCAAGATACAACATTAGTTTGCATATAAAAAATAAAAAAAAAAATATTTCAATTCCATTAGGTTGGAATCAATTAAAAATTATTTTAAGATGACCTTTTAATTTTTAATACGTTTTATAAATAATGAAAACTTTGTATTTGGCATTGTGGCAGGAATGAAATGCAATATAGTGATGACTAATGTAAATTACCTTATAAACATGCTTGATCATTAATCACAACATAATATTTTAAACCAATATACTTTTACGAAATGATTCTTTCTCACAACAACAATGCACTAATGAATAAGATGTGCCTCTTTTTTTTTTTTTGAAAATATGAGGAATTGGTTTGATGATAATAAGATAATCCTTAGTTTTGGAGATTATCTCAATCTGTTGAGATTTTTCTTGATGAAAATCGGGATATCACTGATTAGTTTGACTATTATATATGTGAAGTTACTACACTTAGACAATAAAATGCCCTTCATCTGCAGTGTAATTACTCCAGTCAGAACAGAGAGGATCATGAGTCCACTGGCATTGTGGAATTCTGCTATGAGGATTGACCTGAGCCTTGTCTTTAGTGCACTTGTTATCAGTCAATATGGAATTGTACCATGAGGGTAGAAATCTTTCTTTATTATAACAATGACACAACACCACACTACAAGAAAACACTTTAAGCAGAAGGATTTTAACAGTGTGATAGCACAGTGACACAGCAGGTAGTGTTGCTGCATCACAGCTTCAGGATCCCCAGTTTGATGATGTGTTGAGGTTACTGTCAGTTTGTGTGCAGTTTTGCATCACCTCCAAAAAACATGACAATCACCACAAGAGAGAAAGATAGAATCCCCCAAAAGGGCGTGTAACTTTCTCTAAAGCATTGGTAAAGCTGCTTTCAATATAACAAAACTGTGTGAAAGTTTTTGTACAGTGCAGCTGGATTTCCTGTCACTGTGGGCTCCAGAGCACAGTAGTATAGAGCAGAGTCTGATACAGCAGCAGAGGAGATGATCAGATCCACTTTCTTACTCGTTTTATCTTGCTCTTTTTTAAGTTGTATGGACAATCGTGGATGAGGTGGTTGAGCCTTTGTGACAGTTTCACTGGCTTCATGAATCAGCAGCAGAAACTCTGGTCTTGATCCAGGTTTTTGTCGATACCAGTGGAGTCTGTTAACTGATCCAGTATATGTGCAGGACAGTGAGATGTTGCTGCCTTCCATTGAAAATACATTGGTTTGATCTGGTTTAATGTTATTGTCAGCAGCCTCTGCTATAAAAACATTACAACAATATTGTGATATTTTAATCATAAATGACACATTTCACATGGAAAATTGTGTTTCTTAATTAGAAAAAATAATATTTTGTGTGCAGTGTATATGACTTACCAACATCAGCAAGAGTGAAAAACACCATGAAGAGGAACAACATTGTTTTCCTGAGTGTTTAGTTCAAACCTCTAGCTTTAGAAATGAATGTCAGTGTTACTATTTGATGTACATCTCCACCTCTAGCTCCACCTACTTGTATTTATGCATATTCATGACAACTGTTCTATACTGTATACTGTTTCTATAAATCTCTGTAGAAATATTTTGCATTAATAATAAAATGTGCTCATAAGAAGCCATGGATTCACTCATCCCATTTACTTCTTGTGATATTTAGACATTAGTTGCATTACTTGTTTTTGGGTCTCTCTCTCTCTCTCTCTCTCTCTCTCTCTCTCTCTTTCTCTCTCTGTCTTTCTTTCTCTCATTACTAAAATGAGAATGTTTGAATGGTGAAACATTTAGGAATTGTTATGATATGCTAACTCCTTTCTTCAGTAGGTGGCTTTTGGGATTGCACTGTGTGACACTGATTTTGGTTGTGTGAAAGCTAAAGCTATGCTTGTTCCTACATTTTCCATTTCTTGATCATTCTGTAAAATTCTATCTAAGATAGTTTTAATGAATTAAATGTTGCAGTGGTATTTATTGGTTTTGTGTTGAAATTGGTTTTGTCTGTTTTCCTTCCTCTGTGTGTCATGTGTGCAGCAGAAGGGAGCTTATTGTTAGAACCACTATACTTGAGAATAAGGAAGAAGTATTTTTTTACAAGAATTTTTTTTAACTTTAATTAACCCCTTAATGCTCAGTCCTAACAAACACACAAGTTTACAGGGAGTTAAATAGAAAAAAATAAAGTGTTCCTGTACTCAAGATAGCATCAGAAGTGAAAAAACAATAAAGGCAGAGTTTCAGATGAGTTCAGTGTTTCTGACACAGCAGGTGCTTTTGTTTGTGACAGAAATGACATTATAGATGAGTATTTATTCTTATTACAGTTTAGTCTTAAGTGGTCAGATGTGTACAGTAATGTAGTACGAAAGAGTCAGTCATTAATTCTTGTAGTTTGTGCTCTGCCTCAGATAGCAAGGTTTTCATGTCTGTAAGCAGCTTTACTGTTTTAGGCAAAATTATAAAAAATAAAAACATTTACACATAGTTTTGGTGATATATGTTCATGATTGTTAATGTTGCAGTGTCAAAATAAATTAGAAACATTGAGAACATTGTTCTCCTAGACTGGCTCTTACATATGCTCTGGTTTAATAGTTTTATATATTTAGATAGTTGTGATGTCTTTATAACCCCCATATATTTCTCTTTCAAATACTGCTGAACTTGTCATTTTCATGGGTTTTTTTTCCGCAAGGATGTTGAAAGCAGTTGTAAAACTCCTCTGAATTGGCCATTAAGAAAGTCCTGGCCTACATCCTGTCCTATCGGGGAACTAAACACACAAAACGACCTTAAATTTACTTAAATAGTTTATTATTAATCACAAGATAATATTTGAAACCAAAATACTTTTATGAAATGATACTTAGTCTTTCTCACACAGAACACAAAACAGTAGAAAAAATCAGTGCACTAATGAATGAGTTCTAGTCAACCTTGACTAAACAAATGCTGACAGCATATCATTTTTTATTAATAAATCAATCAATCTATTCTATAAACATTAATATATATATATATATATATATAAAACGTGGCAGCACAGTGAGAGTCTGGAGTGGAGCAACCATTTCCATTTCAACCACAACTTGTGATTAGTGAGATATTTTTGGTTGAATATCTTTCTGTCAACTCAGAGTGTTTAGAGCAGAGAAGTCTTTTCTGTTTAACATGGCCTTGTGTTTTAATGAACTTGCTAACTTGTGCTGTCAGCTCTTTACTGATCACAAATAACATGTAACACCAACACTAACAGACAGAAGGAGCACACAGCTGCCTGAGAAAGCTGACTGGCTAATATCAGTGCTGGATCAAGTGCTATTTTATAAACTGCTAAATAATGAAGAGTGAAGTCTTTAGTTCACTAGTGTTACATTAAAACTCAGTATCTTAAATTATTTGAATGCATGTTGAACTTTGTTTTACACTGTTATTACATCGAGGGAATAAAAGCATGAAATAATTATTTTTGATTAAAGATTAACATTTCTTTTAAACTGATATCTTGTCTGGTTGTTCAACCAATAAACAGTGAAGTCTGAGAACTAAGACAGAAATCTGTACTTAAATGAAACAGGTAAACATCTCCCCCTGCTGAGGAAAACATGCAGCTTGACTTTTTGTACAGTCTGTTTGAGTTTTGTGTCACTGTGGGCTCCATGGTGCAGTAGTACAGTGCAGAGTCTGATACTGCAGCAGGAAAGATCTCCAGATCTACTTTCTTGTCCTTTTTACGAACTTTGGTGGATAGTCTTGGGTCATGTTCAGATTTAGTGACACTTTTTGTGGATTCAAAAATTTGCAGAAGAAACTCTGGTTCTGATTGAGGTTTTTGTCGATACCAGTGGAGAGAGTTAGCTGAGTCATCATATGTGCAGGTCAGTGTGATGTTGCTGCCTTCACTTGAAGATATGATGGTTTGTTCTGGTGTAATGCTGCTGTCAACAGCACCTGCTGTAAAACATTACAACAACATGAACAATTTTTTTTTCCACAACTGAATCATCATGTTTAGGTATCAACTCAAATCTCCAACATTCACCTAAAGTTTGTGTATAATATAAATGACTTACCAATGTTTTTAACAACTATGAAAATAAAGAAGAGTAGCATGACTGTTGTGTCTCTCTTGCAGTAGGTATAAATGGCAGGATCTCTGTGAAACTTTCTAAACTGTATCTTACCACATCTAGCTCCACCCACTTTTACTTACTCATAGTCATGTCAGCTCTGGTATCATATGTGATAAATCTATTGTTTAAATTAATTGACTGAAAAAAGCAGTGAATGTTCATAATATATTTTATGTCATGTTTAAATATGTTAAGGCTGATTTTTGATAAATTTAGCGATAATACAATTAACAGTTCAATAGAATAAAATCTTCTTCAATAATTGCATACATATTGTGTATGATTGTGTCTGTACAGCATTCAATCATATATTCAAATTAATTAAAATTATTCTGTACTGCTACATGCTACACAATGAAGACAGACTGCAGTATCTACCCTGATAATGAGCCTCCCTAACACCCCCAAATAAAATGTTTCACTATGCTGAAGTAAACAAGTACTTGAAAAATGAGTCCTATTTGTCTCAGAAGGTATAAACACCATCTAACTTTGACAAAAGTCTTGCAGTGTTCACAAACTCGGCCAAAATTAACTGGTTACAAGTTAAGTAGACTAGCAATGGTTCCAGTAGCCAGCATAAAATAGGCGTACACAAAGAGTAACAATGTACAAGGCTTCATGATGTGTGTTAGTGTCCATGTGCTTGATTCTCAGTACTTTTTCCACTCCTGTGATATGGTGTGTTTCCTCCTTGTGCCTAGTGTGTCCATGATAGATTCTGGAGCCACCGTGACCCTGAGCAGGATAAAGTCTTTACTGAAGATTAATGAATGAACCCATTGTGGAATTCAGTTATGTAATGATACACATGTAATTTGTAACAGGTGCCCCACTCAGACTACACAAAGAGCACCCGTTGGTAATAATGCAAAGATGGACCAGTTACTAGGTTCTGTGAGGAGGGACAAATGTAGTTAAGTAAAAGGGACCACACAATGTTAGAGAAATTGAGCTTTGTATTAACTAATATGAAACAATAAACAGGCAAAAAAAAACAGTTGTACATATGTATAAACAATAAAAGAGAAGAAAAGAAAAAACTATTGTGTTTGAATGAGTTTCAATTCTAGTGTCCACCTGTTTTATGTCTTTAAAAGGAGGCCAATTATTAGTTTATCTACTTTGGAGTTTTATTTTTTTAATATATTGCTACTCAGTTTAGTTCTGTTTTAGTCCCCTTTTAATTTTGTTTCTATTTGTTTGGTTGTAGGTCTATGTTCTATTAAAGGAGGATATTAATTTTAGGTTTTATCTGATACCAGATTTACCCAACATGAAATATATAATTTTTTTTATTTCACAGTGATTCAGAATAAGGAATCCCAAGTTCAGAAAAATAACATGAACCATACAAACTCACAACGTTCGTGAATAACAAGAAGAAAAAAAACATTAAAGAAAGTGCTCAGTCTCTGTTAGAGATCCTTGGAAAGTTCAGTATCCTCTGTGTTTCACAAAGACCTTAATGAAGCTCGTGTAAAGTTCACTTGAATGTAGTGCAAGGTTGAATTTAGTCCTACCCGTAAGTGGTCCTCAACAAAAAAAAATAACTTGTGAACTTCCACTTGAAAGGGGTTTCATCGATGATCCTAGTGGAATCAGCTTGTTAGATCGGAGTCGATCTCCTAAGGTTGGCTCGCCATCTCAAATTGAGAGAAGTATCAATTTAATCCAGGAAGGAAAAAAAACTTGAACAAGTCCATGAGTATCACGATTATTCCATGTGTACATCCATTGACCGGATGTTACATCCCATGATCATCCCTTAATCCATGAAGTTCGGTCACAGATTCAGCAGCATTCATTCATTCAGCAAAACGTGGTGCATCCATTATCGCACTTCTGTGTTCTGTCTGACGATGTTCTGCAATGCAAGTGCAGTTTTACTGCAGTGTTAATGTAGTGTTAGTGCATTTTTGGTGAAGAGGTACAGTCTTAATGACATTGATACAGTGTTCTGTAGTGTAAGTACAGTGTTAATGATGGTAGTTTGCAGTGTTGGTGCATTCTTTTGCAGTGGTGATGCAGTGTGTATCATATTTAATTCAGTATGTGTGACATTAATGATGGCACAGATAAGTTATTTACTGTTAACCCTTTAATTATGCACATATGGTGTAGAAGGAAGTACTAAAGCAAGTTACTAAGTTTCACTAACTGCTTTTTTAAAGATATTGTCTGTAAAATATATAAAATTGGACTAGCTCCAAGGAAAGGCAGAGAAACACATTTGTCTATAACATACCAAGCATAGGTTTATATTTATGAATAGATTGAAGATGCCATTCAGAGCAGCCTTACATTAATTTGTAAAATGTGAGATTTTATAGGTACAGTAGACCTATATTTGTGGTTGTGTCAGATAAAGTCAGTGAGTGGATATGTTTAATTATCAGGCTAATTATCTTTCTTATTGTGTATTCAGTTAAATAACTACATTTAGTTAAATAGTACCACAATAACACTTCTCGTTTCTTGCTTATTTATTTAGAATGATGAATGGAAAGTGGGGAAAGCTATACAGTATGATTTGTACAGTCTGTCTATGGGATCATACATCACATGGTATGATTAATCACAGAGGTAAAATGTTTGAAGATACTCAAGAGAAGATACATTTCAGTTTGTAAAAGGAAGGCATTTGTTTATATTTTATTGATCAACTCTCCCTACATCTCTTTTGGCGAATTTTGCACCCTGAATTTGTACATATAATTTTCTTGGTCTTTGAAAAAAAAAGAACAGTTTTAATCCTTTCTCAAAAGCCCTGAATTTTGGAAGGGAGTGCATACCCAAAATAAATAGGTTACTGTTCATTAGTCCCTTGGTTATGCACATAACCTGGGAATCTTTAGAAAGCTGAGAATTACTCAGGCACTTATTAACAGCTATAATTAAGATCAAGCTAAACATAAAAATCTATGAGATTAAAACTACAAAAGAGTGTTTGTAATAACTTCCATGCTTTAATAGATGTTGTACACCAAACTATTATTAGACTTCACATTTTGACATCAATAGAAGTACCATCTACAGCCATTTAATCCAAATGTATTTAATAAATTTTCTCACATGATGTGTCACTGAAATGTTAAAGACCATAAACTGGTTAAATAAAGTGTATAAGTATTTTAAAAATTAAGAATTGCCTGATTTTTCTAGCATTTTGCTGTGTATGAGGTATGAGATCAGTATCTATACTAGAGTATTAGCTGATTTTTTTAGTTCAATTCCAAAACTATTTGTAACTAGTAAGCATGTAAAAATCTTAACCTTATATTTGTATAAGTTATTCATAGATTTACAGTAGATTTGCCATCAATATAATAAAACTGTGCCAGTGTTTTTGTACAGTGCAGCTGGATTTCCTGTCACTGTGGGCTGCAGAGCACAGTAGTATAGAGCAGAGTCTGATACAGCAGCAGAGGAGATGATCAGATCCACTTGTTTAGTTTTATCATCAACTTCAGCAGACAGACGTGGTGGCATAGGGTCAGTTTTATCTCCATTTCGAGTGATGAAAAAAAGGAACTCAGGTTTAGATTTTGGATGTTGTTTGTACCATTGCAGGTTATTTACTGCACCACTGAAGTCTTTGTAGCTGCAGGACAGAGTAACATCATCACCTTCATCTACAACTTTATGAGGGAAACGTGGCTCTATTGGATCTGCCATGGAGTCACCTGTCATAGAGAAGAGAACATAATATTTTTATTTTTCAGTTATATAACTCATATTATACTTTTTCTTAACATCACACAGGCTAATTAATCATTAATGTAACACTTCGTTTCTGAGAAGGTCAATGATAACTTACCTAATGAAAGCCACAGACACATGAATATAACAGTGAACATGATGAATGGTGTTAGTAAAATGACAATATTCTGAGGTCTTTCTGTACTTTATTATATTAACATTTCAGAGGTTCATGAAGCTCCACCCCTCAGCATCATATGACAGTGTCACCAGTTTTACTGACAGATTCTTTACTGCATCCTGACATTACATTCAGTCTCACATGTGGAACAAGACATTTATCGTTCATCTAATAATAAGATTTTACATATTTATATATTATATATGTCTCAAACTCCTTTTGGTTCCACATTACTGTTAGTCCAATATCAAGTGGACTAGACAATCAATCAAATCAGTCAATTAATCAATTATGATCATCACACTTAAACACTTAAATGTGTTCATTTATTGCTTTTATCTGAAAGCTTTATCTTTAATGTAAAAATGAATTAATTGGGTAGAAAATTAAAATCTACACTGTTCAGTTTCTTGAACATTTCCTGATAGAGACATGGTTACAGAGTGACAGCAGCACATGTTTATTAGTGCCTGGGTTTATTGCTTTATTCTGCCCCCTTGTGGAAAGTAGCACTGTTATCTGAATATTTTCATTCAATTACATTTTAATTTTACATTTTACAATTAAATTTCATTCAATAGATGATTTTAATGTAGAACAAAATTAATTTCTAAATTTATTCAGTAGGAGAGATTATCCAGGATACCACTGGATAAATGGATAAATGATAAAGCACTTAAGTTCCCTAATGCATTGTCTTTTGTAGTGTATTTATATGGAACACAGGAGCTACAAACTACAGACTATGTTCACTCTATGGACCCTTTCTTACTGTTCGGGTCTAACCATAACAGTAACTCTTTTTGGAACTTTTCTAGTAATATATTGCCTCTAGTAGGTTCGGTAAAAATAGAAACACTTATGAAATACTAGAATTTAAATTAAAATCCAAAACTACAAAGCTCAGAGTGTCTATTTACACATGGGCCATTAACCACCACTGTGGAGTGCCAGATTGGGGTTCAAGCACTGCCACTGTTGGTCTCCTGAGCAAAGGCCCTTAACCCTCACTGCTCCAGGGGTGCTATATCATGGCTGACCCTAACTTCCTAAGTTGGAATATGTGGAGAATGCATGTGTGCTGTGTGATGCTGTGCTTGCGTGTGTGCAAACACTACATAACATTGCTTTATTTCCCCATTTTTAGCTTTTTTCTGCATGTCTGTCTCTAGCCATCCTCCTATAGATGGGACTCTGTGGCAATCACCATTAACTGGGTGACAAACTTGACCAGTGAGTGGGCAAGACCCCCCTAAAAACCAAAAGAGGTGGAGCTACCAGTTTAAAATGCAGCACACTGTTTCAGACCCTTGGTTCAGTGTTAGCAGTTGTCTGATGTTTGTTTGTTTGTTTGTTGCTTGTACTCTCTTCCACACATATAGTAGCTCCATTGGTTTGAGAACATGTAAGACTGTGTGTGCACCTACATTCCACCATAGATATTTTTTGAATGTACAGTGTTTCTTGTTCGTTTAGTCTAGTGTCATTATCTAGTTTTTGTTTGATGTTTTGAGTTAGGTTCGCTATAATAATTGAAGCCTAGTGTAGTATATTTTTGCTATATTCATTCCTTTGACACTGTCCATGTGTTATCTCTCCTTGTTAAGACTATAGTTTCTATGTTGTCCTGGATGCATGGTTGTCACTATAATCCAGACCGCTGGGTATCTTAATCTTATTGTTGTTCTTGCATTCACCCTTAGTTTTTGCCTTCTCTACGAATGTAAGAATTATAAATTAATATTTTTTTATGTCATAATTTTTTAATTATTTCTTCATAGCACAGTATAACAACCACTTTCTGAGGTATTTCACTGAGGTTACGAAAAACATCTGCTGATCTTGACAATACTGTGAAAAATGGTATGTAGCTCATTCAAAGTAAGAGTGGTGAATTTCCGAAAATTGGCATATAAATTCAGAATAATTCATAATCAGTAGAACAGCTTTCAATATAACAAAACTGTGTGAAAGTTTTTGTACAGTGCAGCTGGATTTCCTGTCACTGTGGGCTGCAGAGCACAGTAGTATAGAGCAGAGTCTGATACAGCAGCAGAGGAGATGATCAGATCCACTTGTTTATCTTGAACGTTAGCAGACATTCTTGGGGGAGGTTCGGATTTTGGATTTCCACTTTGATAAATATAAAGAAGGAACTCAGGTTTAGATTTTGGATATTGCCTGTACCACTGCAGGTAGTTGTTTGTTGCACTTTCATATTTGCAGGACAGAGTAACATCATCACCTTCATCTACAACTTTATGAGTGGAAAGTGGTGTTATTGAATCTGCCATGGAGTCACCTGTCATAGAGAAGAGAGTATATTGTTTATTAAAATAATAAGGAATAATAAAGTGTTAAACAAATCATACTCACATTTTGCTAAAACACACGTGTTCATCCTTGATTCAGAACATATTATTTTTGCAATAATAAAAATGTTTACTCACCCAGTGAAAGCCACAGACACATGAATATAACAGTGAACATGATGAATGATCTTAGCTGAAGGAAACTGTTCTTTCTGGACACTGATATGTTAACATCATCAGGATTCATGAAGCTCCACCCCACAGCATCACTCACATGACAGTGTCACTAATGTTACTGAAAGATTCTTGATTCTTACTGAAGCATTCTGGCTTTACATTCAGTCTCACATGGGGAACATGTCCTAAATCTATTTTAAACAAACACAAAAAGCTAAACTAAAAGCAGGAACTGATAATAAAAGTTAATAATCACTATAATAAAGTTTAATCATGTAATTATTGAAATAATTATTATACAAACATTAAATCACAATTTAAAAAGGTTCTGTTGTTGCTGCTGTCATTTGGTGCCATTTGTGCCACATTCTGCCTTATAGTCTGTATGATTCTTGATGACTGTAGTGTCAGAAAAATATTTTTGTATCATGATAAATCAAGATTTCTGAATTTTGTGTGAATGATTTTAGTTACTTAAATCTGAACTAATGATGAGTTAAGGCATGTACTAATCACCAACTAATAAAGAGCTAACCTTAACTATGCTGTGAGTCTTATGAATTAATGTGTGAATAATAAACCACCTTACATACATGTTTGTTCATTTACATAATTTGCCTTGTGCAGCTGCACACGCAAACATCTCTGAATGACACTGGATTACACTCTAATAATAAACACCAGTAATTTCATCTCAACCCATTTTGTATCTTTCTCCATTCATTTCTCTTCCAATCCCACTGTAGTATTAGTATGTGCGCTGGGTGACTCGGGTCCAGGGCTCTGCTCCTTTGAACACAACATAACATTCATTATTTTTCCGTGTTTTAGTCTGAAATGTGGCTGTGTTTGTTTTAACTACTGGGTCTATGTTAATCAGGTCTGCTGGCTTTAAATCCTTCAACAGTTACACTGCTCATGTTTCGGGTCACTACCCTTCAATATCAATGTGGCACATGACACATGATTTATTTACTACACTTCCTATTTCTATAAAGTAAACATTTTCTAATCTAAAAATATATACAACACTGTAAGGCTTCCTATACTCTTTATTGTATTGTGGTTATATCTCAAATAATGCAAGTTAAAAATATGACTTTTCTTAGCAGAGTAAACTCAAAAGACAATATTATCATGTAGCATTGTATAAACTCCAAATGTTATTAACCACTTATGAATGTTGCTTTGCTTGTCACTTTATTATGTGGACAATAAATATGCATTCATCAAATGTATTTATTAGAGGATCCGTCTAAAAAGAAGAAGATTTTGCATAATGATGGCATATTAATAATACCTGTGGTGTTAATCAAGAGTTAATGATGATCTGGAACAGTATAGTAAAGTGGAACACAGGACAATCTATTACTAAGGACATAATAATTACTAATTTAATTTCATTAGAATTGATTATATCACATTAATAATTACTAATGAAGTGTTACTGTATTGTTACTTAATTACACTTGCATATACTTGGCTTGAAGTAATGCATTACTTCAATAATCTTTTTTTAATCAAACAATTCTTATTGTGAAATTAAATTCTTCAGCACATTTATAGTACACCCTTAGAGTCTAAACAAAACACCAGAGGCACTGCAGTGACTGATACTATTTTAAAAATTCCCCATAAAATTATAATAATATAAAATCCCTAATACAATTTATAAGCGTCTTGTATTAAGCTCAATGCTCTTTTAAGTATCTGTGGTCATTCAAGTGTTTCCCTTAATATCAGTGCTGGATCAAGTGCTATTTTATAAGCTGCCAAATAATGAAGAGTGAAGTCTTTAGTTCACTAGTGTTACATTAAAACCCAGCAATTTAAATTATTTAAAGACTTTGATATTTAACTTTGTTTTACATTTTTATTGCATCAGGAGAATAACAGCATGAACCTTAGCAGAAATAATTATTTTTGATTAAAGATTAACATTTATTTTTAAAAGATTTCTTCTCTGATTGTTCAACCAATAAGTATTAACAACATATGTAAGAGGATCATTGTTGATATTTAAAGCAAATAAACAGCAAAGTTTGAGAATTAAGAAAGAAACCTGTATTTGAATGAAACAGATAAACATCTCCCCCTGCTGAGAAAAAAATCAAGCTTGACTTTTGTACAGTCTGTTTGAGTTTTGTGTCTCTGTGGGCTGCATGGCTGTAACAAACCTCCAGACACCGGGTGAGTAGGATCCATGTGCAGTTTATTAATATAATGCAAAACGACAGGCAAGAAAGGTCAGAGAATCGTAAAGACGAACCGCAATGCAAACTAATCCAAAAAACACTAGACTGACTCAGAAAACCGATGAAACAAAATGAGATCAAAACCACAACAGCAATCAGACAAAGAAACACGAGAAACAGCTTGGTACAGAGCTAGTCACAATACTCTGTAATGTGCATCCAAGACTGTCTCCATGATCAGACCAGCAGAGGAGCAGAGATTAATCACTGAGGCTCACAAGTGATAGATTTGTGTCTGAATGAACATACTGTCTCCTAATAATACATGTGTCAAAAATCTAATGTGATTTATAAATATACTCTTTATAAATCACATTAGAGACAGAATTCCTCCAAACATGGCATGTAAATTCAAAATGATCAGTAGATAATAGATTTCCATATAACAAAACTGTGTGAAGGTTTTTGTACAGTGCAGCTGGATTTCCTGTCACTGTGGGCTGCAGAGCACAGCAGTATAGAGCAGAGTCTGATACAGCAGCAGAGGAGATGATCAGATCCACTTGTTCATCTTTAACTTTAGCAGTCATTCTTGGGGGAGTGCTGGAAATTAGATTTCCTTTTTGGTCAACATTAAGAAGGAACTCAGGTTTAGATTTTGGATATTGTCTGTACCAGTGCAGGTAGTCTGTTACACCACTTTTTTTATATGTGCAGGACAGAGTAACATTGTCACCTTCATCTACAGCTTTATGAGGGAGAAGTGGCTTTATTGAATCTGCCATGGAGTCACCTGTCATAGAGAAGAGAACATAATGTTTTTAATCTTTAAATAATCAACAGGAAATACTTAAGTCAGACCCACACTCTACATTTTCACACTGCATCACCACACAGACTAATATTTAATATAATATAGTTAATATTTCTGTAATAACAAAAAGTCAATGTTAACTCACCTAGTGAAAGCCACAGATACATGAATATAACAGTGAACATGATGACTGGTCTTAGCTCAGTGAAAATAGTGGAGATCTTTCTGTAATCTAATATGTTAACACCATAAAGCTTCAAAATTGCTCCACCCCACAGCATCACATGACAGTGTCACCAATGTTGTTGTCAGATTGTTGATTCGTACTGAAACATCCTGGCTTTACATTCAGCCTCATATGGGGAACCTGTCCAGAGGACATTTAAGTAAACACATACTGAAAGCAGGAAATTAATGTATTCCCTTAATGCTCAGCTCTAACAGTTGAATCTAAAAAAAATAAAACTTTCCTGTACTTATGATATCAAGAGAAGAAGAGAAAGAAGAGTAAAGGCAGATTTACAGATAAGTTTCCAGTTTTCAGTGTTTCTCACACAGCAGGTACTTTTGTTGATTTTTGTATGATTGAAGAATGTCACAAAGGTTTTACTGTGAAAAGTAGCTTTCATCGTCTCAAATAATGTGAGCAGGTTGTGTGGTGCTCTAGTTGTTGAGGCACAATAAGATAAGTGACTGCCCCATCTTGTGTTCACTGAAGAGAAAAAACATAACACACTAATAAATAAATAAAACCCTGCAAACAGGTCATATAGTCACACGTATGCTCTGGATTAATATTTTTATATTTGACCTTAGAATTTAATTGTATTCACAACACACAGAATTCCCTTTAGATAAATTTTCTTATGCTTGATCATGAATCACAACATTATATTTTAAACTAACATTCTTTTATGAAACATTTCTCTTCTTCACACTTTATCACACTGAACACTGCAAAAGAGCAGAAGACAACA
The DNA here is from genome assembly GCF_019097595.1 of Hemibagrus wyckioides. Classification (NCBI taxonomy): domain Eukaryota; kingdom Metazoa; phylum Chordata; class Actinopteri; order Siluriformes; family Bagridae; genus Hemibagrus; species Hemibagrus wyckioides. Next base: position 51,094 of record NW_026690782.1, on the reverse strand, counting down.
ATGCACTAAAGAATAAGACGGTTCTAGTTACTTGTTTAAAAATACAAGGAATTGGTTTACTGATTAGTTTGACTATTATATATGTGAAGTTACGACACTTAGACAATAAAATGCCCTTCATCTGCAGTGTAATTACTCCAGACAGAACAGAGAGGATCATGAGTCCACTGGCATTGTGGAATTCTGCTATGAGGATTGACCTGAGCCTTGTCTTTAGTGCACTTGTTATCAGTCAATATGGAATTGTACCATGAGGGTAGAAATCTTTCTTTATTAACAATGACACAACACCACACTACAAGAAAACACTTTAAGCAGAAGGATTTTAACAGTGTGATAGCACAGTGACACAGCAGGTAGTGTTGCTGCATCACAGCTTCAGGATCCCCAGTTTGATGATGAGTTCAGGTTACTGTCAGTTTGTGTGCAGTTTTGCATCACCTCCAAAAAACATGACAATCACCAGAAGAGAGAAAGAGAGAATCCCCCAAAAGGACATGGAACTTTCTCTAAAGCATTGGTAAAGCTGCTTTCAATATAACAAAACTGTGTGAAAGTTTGCTTGTTCCTACATTTTCCATTTCTTGATCATTCTGTAAAATTCTATCTAAGATAGTTTTAATGAATTAAATGTTGCAGTGGTATTTATTGGTTTTGTGTTGAAATTGGTTTTGTCTGTTTTCCTTCCTCTGTGTGTCATGTGTGCAGCAGAAGGGAGCTTATTGTTAGAACCACTATACTTGAGAATAAGGAAGACGTTTTTTTTTTTTTTTACTTTAATTAATCCCTTAATGCTCAGTCCTAACAAACACACAATGTTACAGGGAGTTAAATAGAAAATATAAAATGTTTCTGTGCTCAAGATAGCATCAGAAGTGAAAGAACAATAAAGGCAGAGTTTCAGATGAGTTCAGTGTTTCTGACCCAGTAGGTGCTTTTGTTTGTGACAGAAATGACATTAGATGAGTATTTATTCTTATTACAGTTTAGTCTTAAGTGGTCAGATGTGTAGAATTGTGCAGAATGAAAGGGTCAGTGATTAATTCTTGTAGTTTGTGCTCTGCCTCAGATAGCAAGGTTTCCAAGTCTGTAAGCAGCTTTACTGTTTTTACCGCCATGTTTGTCTCTTTATTCAACTTTTACACTGTAGGCAAACAGCCTCTGCAAGATTATATAAAAGATAAAAACATTTACACATAGTTTTGGTGATATATATGTTCATGGTTGTTAAAGTCTCAGTGTCAAAATACATTAGAAACAGAAAAAGCAGAATACAGAATTCAGTCACAGCAACATCTGTCATGTTCTCCTAGACTGGCACTTACATATGGCCTGGATTAATAATTTTATGTATTTTGATAGTTGTGATGTCTTCATATATTTCTCTCTGAAATACTGCTGAACTTATCATTTTCATGTTTTTAATTTTTTCCACAAGGATGTTAAAAGCAGTAAAACTCAACTCAAATCAGTTGGCCATTAAAAAAGTCCTGTCCTACATCCTGTCCTACATCCTGTCCTACATCCTGTCCTATCAGTGGAGTAAACACACAAAATGACCTTAAATTTACTTAAATACTTGATTATTAATCACAAGATAATATTTGAAACCGAAAAACCTTTATGAAATTATTTATTTATTTTGCCCAAACTGAACACTGTGCAAAACAACAGAAAAAAGCACTGTAATAATGAATGAGTTCTAGTCAACCTTGAATGAGGAACCTGTCCTAAGCACATAGTAAACAAATACTGACAGCATATCATTTTTATTAATGAAAACAATCAATCTATTCTATAAATATTAAATCATCATTAAATGTTATGTTGTTGTAAATTTAATATATATATATATTGGGGCAATGTTTGTGAGTTCAAGTGTAGTATTGATTCACCCCTAATTATTATCAGTAGTACAGATTTATTATCAAATATAATTAGGCTCATTTGTGTTTTGAAACAATAATCTCACTTAGAAGTTTCCTAAACAGACTTGCTTTCTTTTACAGGTTCCACAGATGCAGGGTCTCAAAGGGTAACAGACATATTCCCAAAACCCACAACAATTAAGTGCTGAAGTATTTCAATCAATGTCAAAAACACACTGGGAAATCAAACTAGGGGACATTCTTATTATTCAAGACTCAAGACCAAAGTAAACCTGCACAGAAACATATATTGAACACGTCAGATCTCAAGCACAATAAACACAGAAATAACTGTTCATCAAATGGAATAGTATAACATTTTCTGGCATGTGAACTTTACACTGTCATTTACTAAGCTAGCTAAAGTTATTATTACATCAGGAGAATAACAGCTTGAACCTTAGCAAAAATAATTATTTTATAATATATAGAAAGAATTATAATCTTTTATAATTCTTTAAAGATTAACATTTATTATTAAAGGATTTCTTTTTCAAGAATTATTCAACCAGTAAGCATTACCAACATATGCAAGAGGATCATTGTTGATATTCAAAGCAAATATACATCAACATCTGAGAAATAAGAAAGAAACCTGTACATAAATGAAACAGGTAAACATCTCCCCCTGCTGAGAAAAAAAATGCAGCTTGACTTTTTGTACAGTCTGTTTGAGTTTTGTGTCACTGTGGGCTCCATGGTGCAGTAGTACAGTGCAGAGTCTGATACTGCAGCAGGAAAGATCTCCAGATCTACTTTCTTTTTATTTTTACGAAGTTTGATGGATAGTCGTGGGTCATGATGTTCAGCTTTATTGACAATGTCTGTGGATTTCTGAATCAGCAGCAGAAACTCTGGTTCTGATTGAGGTTTTTGTCGATACCAGTGGAGAGAGTAAGCTGAATCATCATATGTGCAGGTCAGTGTGATGTTGCTGCCTTCACTTGAAGATATGATGGTTTGTTCTGGTGTAATGCTGCTGTCAACAGCACCTGCTGTAAAACATTACAACAACATAAACATTTCTACTTTCATTGTGTAAGTTCATTAAAGTTCATCATGTTTAGGTATCAGCATTCACCTAAAGTTTGTGTATAAAGTGTGTAATAAATGACTTACCAATGTTTTTAACAACTGTGAAAATAAAGAAGAGTAACATGACTGTTGTGTCTCTCTTGCAGTAGGTATAAATGGCATGATCTCTGTGAAACTTTCTAAACTGTATCTTACCACATCTAGCTCCACCCACTTTTATTTACTCATAGTCATGTCAGTTCTAGCATTATATATGCTAATTCCATTGTTTAAATTAATTGACTGAAAAAAGCAGTGAATGTTCATAATATATTTTATGTCATGTTTAAATCTGTTAAGGCTGATTTTTGCTAAATTTAATGATAATTTTATGCTGTTCACTAGAATAAGTCACCCTTTATTAATCTCATATTGTGTCTGTATTTAATAACTGCATTCAACCATATATTTAAATTAATTTAAGTTATTCTGTAGTGCTACATGCTACACAATGTAATTAATGCTATGAGCCTCCCCTTGATAAAGCACTCCCTAAATAAAATGTTTCACTATGCTGGAGTAAACAAATACTTGACTAAATGAGTCCCATTTGTCTCAGAAGGTATGAACACCATCTAAATTTGAAAAAGTCTTACAATATGTAGAAATTCAGCTAACAAATAACTGATTACAAGTTTCTTTTCATCATTAATGCTATAGACTAGCACTGGTTCCAGTAGCCAGCATAAAAAATAGGCGTGCACAAAGAGTAACAATGTACAAGGCTTCATGATGTGTGTTAGTGTCCATGTGCTTGATTCTCAGTACTTTGTCCACTCCTGTGATATGGTGTGTTTCCTCCTTGTGCCTAGTGTGTCCATGATAGATTCTGGAGCCACCGTGACCCTGATCAGGATAAAGTCTTTACTGAAATGAAGCATAACTAACCAGGTTTTAGACATCTTTAGGCAGACTGATTGCATTTACTACTAGATTTGTTAATATGGGTCTTTATCAAGCACAATCTTTTTCATAATGTTTGAGTGTTTTCCAGAGTTTATTCACAGTAATATCTGATGGATTTTCTCAGAAGCTACACATGTAGTACATATACTACACCATAACTCATGCATTGGTAAACTGCAGTTTTCTTTTATTCAACTTTCCTTTAATTTTATCCAAAGTAAGGTATTATTTACACAATTCCACAGCTGCCTGGCATACATCGGCATAAAAGTGAGTTTACATTCTTTACACTGAATAACAAAATTAAAATACAGAATATGTTTACAAGTACGTTATTTATTTAAAAAATATCAATGTCAAAAAAAAAATCACAATCTCTCAGCTTTGACTGCTTTCCAGAATCAAATACATAGATGGAGACACGAAACTCTGGTATATAATCACCTGCAGTAGCAGTGAAATTGGAGGACAGAATGACATAATTATCTTCCAAGACATGCTCTTCTGCTATAAGATGCTCAGTCATTTACATTGATGTGCTCCCTGTGGAAAAAAGAGAAAAGAAAAATGTAAAAACTAAATGAAATATTAAAAAATGTAATTATTCTATTAAAACGAACATACCTAGAAGAAGTATTAACAGAATAAGATTAAAGAGCAGCATGTATTTTGAGTGGGGTGATAGCTTTGCTCAACACAGCTGACCTGAAAGCAGTAGCAGGCTTTATTCATTATTTTACCCTGAAAACACCTAATGTGACCGACAGGCTCACTCACCACTCCATCTGAGGTTTTATATGAAAAATAAATGATCAATACAGGACACTTGAAGCATATTTTTACAAATATTTTTATTTCACTTTAAACTCAAAATATCTCTTTAAACCACTGTGTCCAAAGGATTACATGGTGGACAAGATAACTTTGTTCACTCAAGAGAAAAGAAGGATTGGAATTGATTATTGGTGTATGATATAAAATTATGGGTGTCCATATCATCATTTTCTATTCATTCTGTCACACATAATGGAAAGCTTTCTTTAGTTGCTTAAGACTGCAATAAAATTACAAATCATATACAATCTATTTTTATGCAATGCATGATATCTGAAAGTACTATGTGTGTATGATTGAAGAAAAGGTATAGCCTATATCATTGTGTTATTCATAATCAAATAAATCTACATCTCTGGGGTATGTGAGTAGGAACTAGTACTAGTATTGTACTTAGCCCATGATAAACTAACTGACTTTGCCTTCTTGTGAAGAAAGGAGCCACTAGCACCAGTTAGTTTCCTGAGTCCTGTGTGTGTTTTCTCCAGGTTATCCAGTTTCCTATCACCTTCTAAAAACACGACAGTAAGTGGATTGGAGACACAAACTTTTCTCAGTTAAAAGAACATTCTCACTATAACCACATTTCACTGACAACCAGAAACTCATATAAATTCATTTTGTATTTATCTAATAGTTATGTTTTGCTACTTAAAGATGTCCTGTGTGACTTCATTAAACAGTTTATTCTGAGTGGCTGAATGAGCAGAATGTTACACTAATCAGGCATAACATTATGACCACCTGCCTAATATCATGTTGGTCCCCCTTTCCCTGCTAAAGCGGCCCTGACCCGTCATTCACTGTGTATTCTGACACCTTTCTATCAGAACTCACATTAACTTCTTCAGCAATTTGAGCAACTGTAGCTTGTTTATCAGATTGGACCACATGGGCCAGCCTTCGCTCCAACCACTGTTCCTTCCCTGGACCACTTTTGATAGATACTGACCACTGCAGACCGGGAACACCCCACAAGTGCTGCAGTTTTGGAGACGCTCTGATCCAGTCATCTAACCATCAAAATCTGGCCCTTCTCAAACTCACTCAAATCCTTACACATGTCCATTTTTCCTGCTTCTAACACATCAACTTTAAGGACAAAATGTTCACTTGCTGTCTAATATATCCCACCCACTAACAGGTGCCATGATGAGGAGATCATCAGTGTAATGTCACTGGTCATAATGTTATGCCTGGTCAGTGTATACACTCAATAAATGTAGAGCTGTGAGGCTATTTTGTTTAACATCAGTTCATTAGAACAGTATGTAGTTTTTGTTGGTCATGTACTATACAAAATGCACAGGACTAACACATTAATGAGTAAGAAAATGGAAAGGAGAATCTTTTTCTCTGTTAGCTTTGCTATCACTCTGTCCTTCTTCTCTCTCAGCTCTTTTTCCTGCTTTCACCAAAAGAGCCTGAGCTGCATCTACCAACATAATATAAAGAAAGCATTTCCACAGAATGAATGAATCATGTGTAGTACATTGTCTACAGTCTAGTTGGGTTTCCTGTCACTGTGTGCACCAGAGTAGTAGAGTTTAGAGTCTGTCACTGCTGCAGAGGAGATGAACAGATCCACTTTTGTCAAACTTAATGAACAATCATGGATGATGTTGTATGGCTGGTGTTACATGTTCACTAGCTTCATTAATTAGCATCAGAGGCTTTGGTCATAATGCAGGTTTTTGTTAATAGGTTTGCTAGGATTTACTAGGTTTTTGTTTGCTATGAGACACATTGCATGATCACACTAACTATACCTTATAAATAATATAAACAGCTGCATACTGTCCTAATAAATGATCATTAACTCAGAATTTATTTTTATTAACTGCTCTATCCTGGTCACATGTCCACAACTGTCTATATACACCTACATTCATTCATTCATCTTCAGTAACTGCTTTATCCTGGTCAGGGTTGCAGTGGATCTGGAGCTTCTCCCAGCAACACTAGTCATGAAGCAGGAATACAAATTACAGTGGACTACACTGGGTTGTGGGTATTTTATTAATTTAATTACACAATGTATAGACCAGCAACATCTAGCATCTGAAACATGTATATTTGTGAGTTTACCATGAATATTGTGTAGTTGCTGTGCTAATCCCTCGTTGTTCTTTTTTTCTCAGCTATTTTCTCCAGCTGCAAATGTTATTACAAAAGTTGTTTGTTTCTGTGGTTTACCAAAAAGTTGATAAAGTGAGTCTCTTTAATCTTGTGGTTTAATAAACGTCATATATGCCATTTACAGTTTTTGTAAAGCCTTTCAGTGACTCTGTATTACAGTGCTACTACTTCAAGAGCACAATGATAGAGTGCAGAATCTGAGAGCTTTAGACCTCTGATAGTAAGTTCAGTAGAGTCTCTGCTGGTTTCTGCCTCTAATCGACGATCATCAGGAGTGCTCTTCCTATCAGATCTTGACCTTGCGCCTTTATACAGTAAATACTGTGGTGCGCTGTTAGGATATTGTTTGTACCAGTAAAGATAAATGTATTCACTGCTTGCCTCATATGAACATTTCAGAGTAACAGTCTCTGCTTCTTTCCTGACAATGTTTGCATCTGTTGGCTCAATTTTATCTGCATAGCTACCTGGTGTGACAAAAATGTAAAGAAACATGTCAGTGAAGTATTTTTTGTAATTCCAATATTGACTTAAGGAATCAAGAAATTACTAGATTAATACAAACATGCGTATTAATTAATGCAATTATTTAACTGATTAAATATCATTGTAATAATTAATAACTGATTGAAAATGACCTGTAACTAGAGTGAGAATCAGTGGTATGTATCTCACTATGTACAGTAAGTTGTATAGTTGATCCATTTCTGAACACAGCTCTGTGAGGATTCTGTATAATAGTGCTGTATGTGCTGAACTTTACACGTCTCTAGAAGGACACACCCAGGAAGTGATGCAGTTGTAGTATAACTTTTTACAGATTATTACTTAACAATATCAGTGAGAGTGAACTGAGTAACCAGTACAACACAGAACAAAAACACTGTTACTTCACAAACCATTGCATCCGACATGCTATTTTATCATTGTAAAATATTTATTCCTAAATAAAAGGATATAAAGGTTTGACAGCGGCACACGCAGCACCGCACGCGAGTGGTCTCCTTGTTTGTAGCAGTATCCATTGTTCAACTTAAACTGAATTGACTTTATTTTACTGTGAATACTGTGCACAAGAGCAGAAAACAAATGATGCACTAATAAATAAGGCAGTTATAGTCACTGCTAAAAAACCCCAGAATTGTTCTGTAATGGTTATACCATCTGTAGAGATATTGCTATGTGGAGAGCAGGTTTCCTGTGTCAAGCTTTAACACAAACGAATGAAAGTACACACATTGCAGTGTTAAATTACGCAGATATACTACATAACTAATAAGACTAATTAAATCTAATTAAAAACAATTTCTGAATCTACAAAAATCAATGTTAACTCACCGAGTGAAAGCCACAGACACATGAATATAACAGTGAACATGATGGATGAGCTTATAAATGAAAATAAAATTTCTGCAGTCTGATATATTAACATTATAAACATTCATGAAGCTCCACCCCCCAGCATCACATGACAGTGTCACTAATGTTACTGACAGATTGTTGATTCTTACTGAAGCTTTCTGGCTTTACATTCAGCACCACATGGATAAATTTTCCTGAGCACATGGTAAACAAACACAAACTGATAGCATGAAAAATACTTCAATAAAATAAATGAACTAATGAATGTGGAAGTGAGTGTGCATTGTGGGAAGTGGAGTCTGGTACAATGCAGGATGGGAAATGGAAATTTAGGTGTGTGTAGACCTAATGACCTGTTTATTAAATAGGATTACAAACAGTTGAGGAGTATTTTACTGTGGTGAGGAACAAACCAGCCTCTTTTCTTTCTCTAATCTATCATTTTTTATCAATATCATCTGTATTGATGGATTTTTATATCATTATTTTTCATTTAAGCATGAAACTGTGTGCAAATAAAGAGTGTAGTATTTATATTATCTCATGACAAACATCCCATTGCAAGTGAACATGTACATTTCATTTTTACAGAAATTGCATGTATAGCCCTACTACAAGTTCAGTTTCCTTTCTGGATTCAAGCAAACTCCTTTCAAGGCTTGATGGTTTGTTGAAAATGACACTAATTAGCTTGATTGTACAAGCAGAGATTATCAAAACATTCTGATTGGTTCTAGACTTTTTTATATATAAAAGTATTATCTATGTAAGGCTGAAGAATAGCTGTAGTCTTTATAATTGTGTAAAGTATTCATAATCATAATGTCAGCATCTCTGGGGGATGTAAGCAGAATCCTAGTACTTGTCCAACAATAAGATAACAGCCTCCACCATCTTGTGGTGAAAGGAAAGAGACTTTAACACACCAAGGTCTTTTCTGTTTGAACTTAGTTATTTATTTATTTTTTACTCAATCATAAAACTATATCCCAATTTGCACATAAAAAAGCCTGCTGGGAAAAAGAAGCCATGGTTTTGTTTGATTGTTTGTTTTTTCACAAATTATGGCAATAATAATTTTCAGAACATTACTTTATTCAACTCCTGAACTTGTACAGAGCCTCAGCTGCTTCACTGAAGTTCAGAAATGGTCCCAATTGGACCCTCTGAGTACCTTTCTGTTTAACTTTCTGTCTAATGTAACTTCTGGTTTCCTGAACAAAATAGAATAGTTATAGAAGAATAGAAGAAGAATGAATGAATGTATGAATGAATGAATGAATGAACTGTCTACTAATAATCAAATATTATAATAATATAAACTCTTTATAAATCTTAAGAAAGAAAGAGAGACTTCCCCAACAGGGCATGTAGCAAAACTGTGTGAAAGTTTTTGTACAGTTCAGCTGGATTTCCTGTCACTGTGGGCCTCAGAGCACAGTAGTATAGAGCAGAGTCTGATACAGCAGCAGAGGAGATGATCAGATCCACTTGTTTATCATCAACTTTAACAGACATTCTTGGGGGAGGATCAGAATTATAAGTTCCACTTTGAACAATATAAAGAAGGAACTCAGGTTTAGATTTTGGAAATTGTCTGTACCAGTACAGGTTGTCTGATGTACCACTTTTTTTGTAGCTGCAGGACAGAGTAACATCATCACCTTCATCTACAGCTTTATGATTGAAATCTGGCTCTATTGAATCTGCCATGGAGTCACCTGTCATAGAGAAGAGAATATAATGTTTAAATAATCAACAGGAAATACTTAAGTTAGACCCACACTCTGCATTTTCACACTGCATCACCACACAGACTAATATTTAATATAATATAGTTAATATTTCTGTAATAATAAAAAGTCAATGTTAACTCACCTAGTGAAAGCCACAGATACATGAATATAACAGTGAACATGATGACTGGTCTTAGCTCAGTGAAAATAGTGGAGATCTTTCTGTAATCTAATATGTTAACACCATAAAGCTTCAAAATTGCTCCACCCCACAGCATCACATGACAGTGTCACCAATGTTGTTGTCAGATTGTTGATTCTTACTGAAACATCCTGGCTTTACATTCAGCCTCATATGGGGAACCTGTCCAGAGCACATTTAAGTAAACTCATACTGAAAGTAGGAAATTAATGTATTTATGTAAAAATGATCAATTTAATCTAGTAAAAATCTAATCTAATAATTACATTGTCAGTATTTTAATTATATATGTTAGTGATGTCTCTAAATTAGAGAATTATTGTATAAACACCAGCAGGCAGATTAATGTTAGAAACACTGGAAGAAGTGGAAGAGAATAAGGTTTAATTGAGAATAAGGAATAATTTTTTTACTTGATAATTAAGGTTTAAACTCACAATAGCATCAGAAGAAGAGAAAGAAGAATAAAGGCAGATTTACAGATAAGTTTCCAGTTTTCAGTGTTTCTGACACAGCAGGTGCTTTTGCTTGTCAGAGAAATGACATTAGATGATTATTTATTCTTATGACAGTTTAGTGTTAAGTGGACAGTTGTGTTGTTTAATCAGAATGGTATCTCTGAAATTATCTTAGGCGCTAAGAGTAACCAGGACAGGGGTTAGGATATTATATCAGCAGTATGTATGATAGAAGAACAAGTATACTCTATGTCACAAAGGTTTTACTGTGAAAAGTAGCTTCCATCATCTCAGAGAATGTGAGCAGGTTGTGTGGTAGTGTCTCTAGAACTTAACCCACAATAAGATAAGTGACTGCACCATCTTGTGTTCACTGAAGAGAAAAACCTTAATTTGGACAAAATAAAAACCTGCAAACAGTTCATACAGCCATACATATATATTCATACTGTGGATTAGTAATTATATATTAGAACTTACATTTAAATTGTATTCACAACACCAGGTTACGTTATTTAATGTAAAGCACAAAAAGAAAAAATAATAGAAAACTAAAAGGAAACAGATGTTGAAAACAGCTGTAAATCTCAACAACTAAACTGAACTGGCCATTGAGAAATACTTTATGTTCACATGACATACTTCCTTTCCTATCAGGGGATTAAACACACACACACACACACACATCTTATTATGGTTTGCTGATAATAAGATAATCCTTAGTTTTGAAGATGATCTCCTTCTGTTGAGGTTGAACTTGTTGAACATTGGGCTATAACTGATTAGTTTGACTATTATATAATGTGAAGTTACGACACTTAGACAATAAAATGCCCTTCATCTGCAGTGTAATTACTCCAGACAGAACAGAGAGGATCATGAGTCCACTGGCATTGTGGAATTCTGCTATGAGGATTGACCTGAGCCTTGTCTTTAGTGCACTTGTTATCAGTCAATATGGAACTGTACCATGAGGGTAGAAATCTTTCTTTATTATAAAAATTACTCCATACTGCAAGAAAATACTTTAAGCAGAAGGATTTTAACAGGAGTTTAGGTTAGTGTCAGTTTGTGTGCAGTTTTGCATCACTTCCAAAAAAACATGACAGTAGGAAAATGTGCTAGGAGAAATTGCACTTCTGTGTGAATGAGTGTGTGAAAGGGTTTGTGGAGTGCAAAGGACTGACATCCCATTCAGGGTGTTTTCCCACCTCATGTCTGGGACAGACTCTGTATCTACTATGACCCTGACCAATAGAGAAAAAGATAGAATCCCCAAAAGGACATGTAACTTTCTCTAAACATTGGAAGAGCTGCTTTTAATATAACAAAACTGTGTGAAAGTTTTTGTACAGTGCAGCTGGATTTCCTGTCACTCTGGGCCTCAGAGCACAGTAGTATAGAGCAGAGTCTGATACAGCAGCAGAGGAGATGATCAGATCCACTTTCTTATTCGTTTTATCTTGCTCTTTTTTAAGGTGTATGGACAATCGTGGATGAGGTGGTTGAGCCTCAGTGACAGTTTCACTGGCTTCAAGAATCAGCAGCAGAAACTCAGGTCTTGATCCAGGTTTTTGTCGATACCAGTGGAGATTGTAAACTGATCCAGTATATGTGCAGGACAGTGAGATGTTGCTGCCTTCCATTGAAAATACATTGGTTTGATCTGGTTTAATGTTATTGTCAGCAGCCTCTGCTATAAAAACATTACAACAATATTGTGATATTTTAATCATAAATGACACATTTCACATGGAAAATTACGTCTTATAAATTAGAAAAAATAATATTTTGTGTGCAGTGTATATGACTTACCAACATCAGCAAGAGTGAAAAACACCATGAAGAGGAACAACATTGTTTTCCTGAGTGTTTAGTTCAAACCTCTAGCTTTAGAAATGAATGTCAGTGTTACTATTTGATGTACATCTCCACCTCTAGCTCCACCTACTTGTATTTATGTATATTCATGACAGATCTGCTGTTCTGAATACTGTTTATATAAAGCTTGTAGAAATATTTTTGTATTAATAAAACAATGTGGCCCTGAGAAGCAATGGATTCACTCATACTATTTACTCAATTTTTCTGTGATATTTTGACATTAAAAGTTACAACACTTGTTTTTGGGTCTCTCTCTCTCTCTCTCATTACAAAAATAAGAATATTTGAATGGTGAAACATACAGGAATTGTTATAATATGCTAAGTCCTTTCTTTAGTAGGTGGTTTTTGGGATTGAACTGATTTTGGAATATGGAAGAAATATTTATTCAAATACCTAAAATGTCTTCATAGCCCCCATATATTTCTCTTTCAAATACCGCTGAATTTGTCATTTCCATGGATTTTTTTTTCTCACAAGAAAACAGATGTTGATAGTAGCTTTAAAACTTAACAACTGTTGACCCCAAGTACTTGTACCTTCTTCACCTCTTCACCCTGTAATCTTACTGTTCCACTTCCCTCCCTGTCATTCACACACATGTACTCAGTCTTACTACCACTGACTTTCATTCCTCTTCTCTCCAGCGCAAACCTCCACCTTTCCAGGTTTACCTCCACCTGCTCCCTGCTCTCACTACAGATCACAATGTCATCTGCAAACATCATTGTCCAAGGAGACTCCTGTCTGACCTCCTCTGACAACTGGTCCATCACCATAGCAAACAGGAAGGGGCTCAGAGCCGATCCCTGATGCAGTCCCACTTTGAACTCCTCTGTCTGACCTACAGCACACCTCACCACTGTCCTGCTGCTCTCATACATGTCCTGCACCACTCTGACATACTTCTCTGCTACTCCTGACTTCCTCATACAGTACCACAGCTCTTCTCTTGGCACCCTGTCATACGCTTTCTCCAAGTCTACAAACACACAGTGCAAAGGAGAATCTTTTTCTCTGTTAGCTTTGCTATCACTCTGTCCTTCTTCTCTCTCAGCTCTTTTTCCTGCTTTCACCAAAAGAGCCTGAGCTGCATCTACCAACATAATATAAAGAAAGCATTTCCACAGAATGAATGAATCATGTGTAGTACATTGTCTACAGTCTAGTTGGGTTTTCTGTCACTGTGTGCACCAGAGTAGTACAGTTTAGAGTCTGTCACTGCTGCAGAGGAGATGAACAGATCCACTTTTGTCAAACTTAATGAACAATCATGGATGATGTTGTATGGCTGGTGTTACATGTTCACTAGCTTCATTAATTAGCATCAGAGGCTTTGGTCATAATGCAGGTTTTTGTTAATAGGTTTGCTAGGATTTACTAGGTTTTTGTTTGCTATGAGACACATTGCATGATCACACCAACTATACCTTATAAATAATATAAACAGCTGCTTACTGTCCTAATAAATGATCATTAACTCAGAATTTATTTTTATTAACTGCTCTATCCTGGTCACATGTCCACAACTGTCTATATAAACCTACATTCATTCATTCATCTTCAGTAACTGCTTTATCCTGGTCAGGGTTGCAGTGGATCTGGAGCTTCTCCCAGCAACACTAGTCATGAAGCAGGAATACAAATTACAATGGACTACACTGGGTTGAGGGTTGTTTATTAATTTAATTACACAATGTATAGACCAGCAACATCTAGCATCTGAAACATGTATATTTGTGAGTTTACCATGAATATTGTGTAGTTGCTGTGTTAATCCCTCATCATTCTTTTTTCCTCAGCTATTTTCTCCAGCTGTAAATGTTATTACAAAAGTTGTTTGTTTCTGTGGTTTACCAAAAAGTTGATAAAGTGAGTCTCTTTGATCTTGTGGTTTTATAAACGTCATATATGCCATTTACAGTTTTTGTAAAGCCTTTCAGTAACTCTGTATTACAGTGCTACTACTTCAAGAGCACAATGATAGAGTGCAGAATCTGAGAGCTTTAGACCCCTGATAGTAAGTTCAGTAGAGTCTCTGCTGGTTTTCGACTCTAATCGATGATCATCAGGAGTGCTCTGGTCAGATCTTGACCTTGCGCCTTTATACAGTAAAAACTGTGGTGCGCTGTTAGGATATTGTTTGTACCAGTAAAGATCAATGTCATTGCTGCTTGACTCATATGAACATTTCAGAGTAACAGTCTCTGTTTCTTTCCTGACAATGTTGGCATCTTCATCTGCTGGTCCAATTTTATCAGCAAAACTGCCTGGTGTAAAAAAAAAAAAATACAAAAAAATATATCAGTGAAATATTTTTCTTAAACCAAATATTGACTTAAGATATCAAGAAATGACTGGATGAATAATAAAAAACATGGTTATTAATTAATGCAACTCATTAAATATGATTGTAAGAATTAAAACTTTTGATTAACTAATGAAAATGAATTACCTGTAACTAGAGTGAGAATCAGTGGTATGTATCTCACTATGTACAGTAAGTTGTATAGTTGATCCATTTCTGAACACAGCTCTGTGAGGATTCTGTATAATAGTGCTGTATGTGCTGAACTTTACACGTCTCTAGAAGGACACACCCAGGAAGTGATGCTGTTGGAGCATAATTTTACACAGATCATCACTTCACAGTATCAGTGACAGTGAACTGAGTCACTAATACAACACAGAACTATTCCACTGTTGCTGATCAACGTTTTGTGTGATTTGTTTTGGATATTTTTGGATGTTTTATTTACCTTTTGCTCTCTTTTTGATCTTTTGTCTATTTCTGCACCTTAGTTTATTAGTTATTCCCCCTGATAAATCCAGGATTTACTTACAGTAAATAAAGTAATTAAAGTTATTTAATTACACATTAAATTAGTGGTGTCTGCATCTACATCTGGAACCAATATTCCATTTAACTCCAAACTAGTTTCTATAGAAAACAAGCATAACATTTAAAACTAATCCACTTGACAGTCATGTTGTTTGCATGTATTTTTCAGATTCCATCTAGAATAAACCAAATAAATCAAATGTAGCATTAATATTCTAACTTTAATGGTACAAGAATGTCCAGAACAGAGCGTTTACTGGGTTTCTGATCCACAGTGTCCACTGGGTCCATGCAATAATAACCAGTTACACAACAAACTAGCTGTATGAGGAGTTGTTAGTGAAGTGCAGTTTGGGCTTTATTCTACAAACAATACAACATTAGTTAACCTCTAATATTGTGTCCATTAAAATACAATGTTACTACATTTGATGGTTAAATGATGGTTAATGTGAAAGGATGATGATGAAGTGAATGTAAAAGTGTAAATATCTCCATCTTGTGAGAAAAGCATGGCTCTTAAGTTGGTAAAAGGAAAAGAAGAGTAAAGCTCAGTGTAATCACTGCTTGACTCGTATGAACATTTTAGAATAACAGAGTCTGTATCTTTTCTGAAAATGTTGGCATCTTCATCAGTCAGCCCAATTTAATCTGCTAAACTGCCCATTATAAAGAAGAACATAAATAAACTATTTAGAAGAATAACAAGTAAACTCTGTGTCACAACTGTTTACTGTGAAAAGTAGCTTCCATCATCTCAGAGAATGTGAGCAGGTTGTGTGGTGCTCTAGTTCTAGACCCACAATAAGATAAGTGACTGCGCCATCTTGTGTTCACTGAAGAGAAAAACATAACACACTAATAAATAGTTTTATAATTTAGCAAATTAAAATTTCTCCTTCTCTCTCTCTCTCTCTCTCTCTCTCTCTCTCTTTCACACACACACACACACACACATTTTCATGAACACACCCCTATTACACCAATAAACTTATCACATGCAATTACAATTGTGTAGTATGAAAGGTTCAGTGACAACAGCCTATGCAGGATTATAAAGTAAATAAAAGATTTAAACATTGCTTGGTGAAATATGTTTATGGCTTGTTAAAGTTGGGCTGTCAAAATACATAATACTTAAAATTAGTAATTGTTCTTTATTATAACAATGACACAACACCACACTACAAGAAAACACTTTAAGCAGAAGGATTTTAACAGTGTGATAGCACAGTGACACAGCAGGTAGTGTTGCTGCATCACAGCTTCAGGATCCCCAGTTTGATGATGAGTTCAGGTTACTGTCAGTTTGTGTGCAGTTTTGCATCACCTCCAAAAAACATGACAGTAATAAATTTACTAATATATTCACTATGTGTAAATAAGTATGTGAAAGGGTTTGTGTATGGAGCTCTGCAAAGGACTGACATCCCATTCAGGGTGTTTCCTACCTCATGTGTGGGACAAACTCCACATCAACCATGACCCTGATCAGTAGAGAGAAAGAGAGAATCCCCCAAAAGGACATGTAACTTTATCTAAAGCATTGGCAAAACTTCTTTCAATATAACAAAACTGTGTGAAAGTCTTTGTACAGTGCAGCTGGATTTCCTGTCACTGTGGGCTGCAGAGCACAGTAGTATAGAGCAGAGTCTGATACAGCAGCAGAGGAGATGATCAGACCCACTTGTATAGTTTTATCATCAACTTTAGCAGACATTCTTGGGTCAGTGTTGGAAATTAGATTTCCTTTTTGGTCAACAATAAGAAGGAACTCAGGTGTAGATTTTGGATATTGTCTGTACCAGTACAGGTAGTCTGATGTACGACTTGTTTTGTATTTGCAGGACAGAGTAACATCATCACCTTCATCTACAGCTTCAGGAGTGATATCTGGTTCTATTGAATCTGCCATGGAGTCACCTGTCATAGAGAAGAGAACATAATGTTTTTAAACTTTAAATAATCAACAGGAAATACTTAAGTCAGACCCACACTCTGCATTTTCACACTGCATCACCACACAGACTAATATTTAATATAATATAGTTAATATTTCTGTAATAACAAAAAGTCAATGTTAACTCACCTAGTGAAAGCCACAGATACATGAATATAACAGTGAACATGATGACTGGTCTTAGCTCAGTGAAAATAGTGGAGATCTTTCTGTAATCTAATATGTTAACACCATAAAGCTTCAAAATTGCTCCACCCCACAGCATCACATGACAGTGTCACCAATGTTGTTGTCAGATTGTTGATTCTTACTGAAACATCCTGGCTTTACATTCAGCCTCATATGGGAAACCTGTCCAGAGGACATTTAAGTAAACACATACTGAAAGCGGAAATTAATGTATTTATGTTATTTTACATATGTTAGTGATATCTCTAAATTAGAGAAAGTTTGTGTAAACACCAGCAGCAGATAAATGTTAGAAACACTAAGTGGAAGAGAATATGATTTATTTAAGAATGAGGAAGAAATGAGTATTTTCCCTTGGTAATTAAGGTTGAATTAATCCCTTATTTCTCAGCTCTAACAGTTAAATCTGAAAATAAAACTTTCCTGTATTCACAATAGCATCAGAAGAAGAGAAAGAAGAATAAAAGCACATTCACATATAAGTTTCTAGTTTTTAATGTTTCTGACACAGCAGGTGTCAAAGAAATGACATTAGATGATTATTTATTCTTATGACAGTTTAGTGTTAAGTGGACAGTTGTGTTGTTTAATCAGAATGATATCTCTGAAATTAGCTTAGGCACTAAGAGTAACCAGGGCAGGGGTTAGGATATTATATCAGCAGTATGTATGATAGAAGAACAAGTATACTCTATGTCTCAGAGAATGTGAGCAGGTTGTGTGGTGCTCTGGTTCTAGACCAACATTAAGATAAGTGACTGCGCCATCTTGTGTTCACTGAAGAGAAAAACCTTAACACCAAAAAAAATTGTTTTTGAACTTACCAAATATGTGCAGAAATATAATTGAAAAAAAAAATTGTTTCTCTCTCTCTCTCTCTCTTTCACACACACACACACACACACACACACACACACACAGCCATTTGCTCACCCATTCACACCTAGGGGCAATTTAACATTATCAATCAATCTACTTAGACTAGCTTTATTTAGATATTACTTCAAACTTGTTGCAAAATATACACTAATAATATTAAAAATTAGATGATTTTTCAGTAAGTGGCAATATACAGTATCTCACAAAAGTGAGTACACCCCTCACATTTTTGTAAATATATGGCAACCTGTAGCTCTGGTGAACTCCATGCCCAAGAGGGTTAAGGCAGTGCTGGTAAATAATGGTGGCCACACAAAATATTGACACTTTGGGCCCAATTTGGACATTTCCACTTACGGGTGTATTCACTTTTGTTGCCAACGGTTTAGACATTAATGGCTGTGTGTTGAGTTATTTTGAGGGGACAGCAAATTTACACTGTTATACAGGCTGTACACTCACTACTTTACATTGTAGCAGAGTGTCGTTTCTTCAGTGTTGTCACATGAAATGATATAATAAAATATTTACAAAACCGTGAGGGGTGTACTTACTTTTTGTGAGATACTGTATGTCCATGTGTCCATACAGCCATAAAAACATCAGGCATGTGTGGCTTGGGGTGCAGTCAGAATTCTAATTCATCCCAAAGTGTTGAGTGGGTTTGAGTTCAGGGCTGTGTGCAGGTAACTCATTTTTATTCCACACCAAACTTGTAATAAACATCTTCATTGAGCTGGAACATGTTTTTGTAAGAATATAAAAACATCCTATACAATTGTGCAGCAGTTTGGAGAATGCCCACCATACTGGTGTGATGGTTAGGTGTCCACAAATATAGCCATATTGTACATATTCAGGACTTTGTTAGAATTAGTATTGTTGTAATAATGTTGTAATAATTGGTTGTGCATGTCAATAAAGAAACATATGTAAAAATATGTTAATATAAATACTGAACCCTTCTCAATATCTCAGTGCCTCAGGTTATGGACTCTCCTTTCATACATATGCATACTTGTACCCTTTTTAAAGGGCTACTGCAATATAAGCAGAACATTCATAAAGCTGCAACAAAATGTTCCCAGTTATATATTTGCTTGAAATCTAATTTGTGCAAAGCCAATATTAAGTTATAACTTGTACTCAATTCACAGACAGATTAAAGTGCACAGTAGAATTGCACATTTTATTAGGTAGAATGTGTGTGTGTGTGTTCAGTGATTGTTTGCAGTCCGAATGGCCCAGGGAAGAAGCTGTTTGTAAGTCTGGTGGTGTGAGACTTTGTGGGCCTGAAGTGCCTCCCAGATGGCAACAGGTCAAACAAGTGATGAGCAGGATGGGAGGAGTCTCCTGGGATGGCCTTGATTTTGCTGAGGCAGCGGGACCTGGACATGGCATCCAGGGAGGCAGAGTTCAGCCGATGATTTTGTGAGCTGTTTTTCACCCTCTGCACAGTTTGTCTGTCCTCATCTGTGCAGCCTGTGTACCACACACCCAGACAGTATGTCAGTGTGCTCTCCACAGAGGTCTATAAGTACTGAGCCCTCGGGTAGTGTGGCCGTGTGGTCTAAGGCCCTGGATTTAGGCTCCAGTCTCTTTGGAGGCAGGGGTTCAAATCCTGCTGCTAGCTGAGTCTTTTCAAGGCAGTGGTTGTGGGCTCTGGCACCACAAAGGCTTTACAGGGGTTGTGGCTCCTGTGCCTTCTGCAAATGTGCTTAAGAGTTGCCATTAGCTGGCTGTCTGGCTTCAAAAAAAAAAAATGAGCTCACACTGTACCGGAGCCCCCAGACCCAGGTGCTGAAATAGCTCCCAGGGTTTGGCAACTGGTGTCAACGCCGGCTGCTCAGTTTCACACCTTGCTTTTTCAAACAGCAAGTCCAAACAACCACTCCTCTACGGAATTGTTGCGGTCTCTGTGGACATTTGGTCGTGGGTGCCACAACTGCACCTGACGAGGTGGCCGAAAGTGGTTAAGGCGATGGACTGCTAATCCATTGTGCTGTGCACGCGTGGGTTCGAATCCCATCCTCGTCGCTTGTGTGCCCTTTAACCTCCTCTTTACCACAACTCTTGCACGCGCGCAATGCATCGGAGTGCTAGAGGGGATCAAGAAAAAGCTAGCCCTGGGTCTAGGTGTTTTAGCAACGTGGGCTGTATTTCCATGTTGGTTGGACACAGATGCTGTAAGGCTGACGGGTCGCCACTGGAGATCCATGCAGATCAATGCAGTGCACAGTCCCGAAGTCAGCGGCCCAGATCAAAGCGCCTTTATATATCTCATCAAAACCAGATGAAATATCTAATTGGTCTAGATTAACTGAGTGTGTTAAAGATATTAGAAATTGGATGGCGAAAATTTCCTATTATTAAACTCTGACAAACGGAGATATTACTTATTGGCCCAAAAACTAGTACACAGAAGCTCTCACAATTCAGCTTGCACCTAGAAGGATGCACTGTTACTACTAGCTCAACAGTGAAAGACCTGGGTGTAATATTAGACAGCAACTTATCCTTTGAAAACCATATTTACAATATCACAAAAACAGCCTTCTTCCATCTTAGAAATATTGCCAAGCTTAGGAACATTTTATCTGTATCTGATGCAGAAAAGCTAGTTCATGCATTCATGACCTCCAGACTGGACTACTGTAATGCATTACTAGGTGGTTGTCCTGCATCTTCAATAAACAAGCTACAGTTAGTCCAGAATGCAGCCGCCAGAGTTCTTAACAGATCAAGAAAATATGATCATATAACCCCAATATTATCATCCCTGCACTGGCTACCTGTTAAGTTTAGAATTGACTATAAACTAGCTCTACTCTCATACAAGGCTCTAAATGGTTTAGCTCCCACCTATCTATCCAGTCTTCTAACACATTACAATCCACCACGCTCTTTAAGATCACAAAATTCTGGACTGCTAGTAGTTCCCAGAATATCAAAGTCCACAAAAAGGAGGTAGAGCGTTTTCGTATTTAGCTCCAAAACTCTGGAATAGTCTTCCTGACTGTGTTCGGGGCTCAGACACAGTCACCCAGTTTAAAAGTAGACTAAAGACTTATCTCTTTAGCCAGGCATACATCTAACACTTCCCATAACCTTGCACGCCAGTACATCTGATTAAATGCACATTCAGCTAGTACTGCTAATATTATGAACAGCAGCTACGCTAATGCTGTTCCATTGTTTCCTTTCTTCTACCCATCCCGAGGCATACAGAGACTGTGCCGGCTCCAGTGGCATCCGGAGATGGACCAGCTCCAGCTGGGTTCTGCTTGTGAGGATTGGAATATTCAAGCAGTGCCATGGACAACAACCTCCTTATTGATTCACATAACACTATACACATGCTGTATCTGCATCACACAATTGTCACTCAAATGAGGATGGGTTCCCTTTTTGAGTCTGGTTCCTCTTAAGGTTTCTTCCTCATACCATCTAAGGGAGTTTTTCCTTGCCACAGTCGCCTCCAGTCCCCTCAGGCTTGCTCACTTGGGATAACATCTAGGACTGTTTGTCTGTTTGTCTGTTCATATGTTTGTTGTTTTTTGATGTGGTTTCTCATGTAAAGCTGCTTTGAGACAATGCTCTTTGTTAAAAGCGCTATACAAATAAAATTGAATTGAATTGAATTTATTGCAACAGACTGGGATGCAAGTTCATATCAGCAAACCTTGTCGTCAACAAGAGCCTAAGCCTTTCAAACCTTTCCTGGGTTTGGATCTTGAATCACGTCTGGTAATGGAAGCATGCGTGGATACAACCATTGCGACCGCCTGCCAGAGTGCCTCTCTTTCCCGACCTGGCAGGCCTCCCTTGACCACAGCCCCACAACCCTCCAAGTGCATGGGTAGCATCGCCAAAAACATGGTTATTAATTAATGTAATTAATTAACTGATTAAATATGATTGTGATAGTTAAAACTATTGATAAACTGATGAAAATGAATTACCTGTAACTAGAGTGAGAATCAGTGGTATGTATCTCACTATGTACAGTAAGTTGTATAGTTGATCCATTTCTGAACACAGCTCTGTGAGGATTCTGTATAATAGTGCTGTATGTGCTGAACTTTACACGTCTCTAGAAGGCCACACCCAGGAAGTGATGCAGTTTTAGTGTTATTTTGTACAGATCACTTCACAGTGTCAGTGACAGAAATCTAGAGTCATTATGGCTGGTGTTGTATTTCAAGATTCATCATCTATACAATACTATAAGCCTTTATCTGTTTGTGTGGTTTTTAAATTATTTGTACATTTATAAATAATTATGATAATTTGCTGTGGAAAATCATAGGAAACTGGATCCAGATTTAAACAAAATCTCTCATAAGTAAATTTGCTGTGTCTATAACCAAAAGGTAATTAAATTCAGTTCAATTCAATTCAGTTCACTTCATTTTTATTTGTACAGCACTTTTAACAATGGACATTGTCTCAAAGCAGCTTTACAGAAATACAGAAATTCAGAATAGAAATTACAAAGTTGAAAATTAACTTTACCCCTAATGAGCAAACTCTGACGCAACAGCGGCAAGAAAGAACTCTGTGAGACGATATGAGGAAGACTCAAATGTGAACCCATCCTCATCTGGGTGATACCAGACAGTGTGATTATGAATAAATTACCTTCTAATTGTATATTATCAAACATTAAAAGCAGCAGAGGAGATGATCAGATCCACTTGTTTTAGTTTTTATCATCAACTTTAGCAGACAGACGTGGTGGCATAGGGATTTACCTCCACATGGAGTGATGAAAAAAAGGAACTCAGGTTTAGATTTTGGATGTTGTTTGTACCATTGTAGGCTGTTTACTGAACCACTGTCTTTGTTGCTGCAGGACAGAGTAACATCATCACCTTCATCTACAACTTTATGAGTGAAAAGTGGTTCTAAATAAATCTGCCATGGAGTCACCTGTTATAGAGAAGAGAACATAATAATTTTTAGTTTTGAGCTATATAACTCATATTCTATTTTTCTTAACATCACACAGGCTAATTAATCATTAATTTATTATCTCCTTTCTGAAAAAGATCAATGTTAACTTACCTAATGAAAGCCACAGACACATGAATATAACAGTGAACATGATGAATGGTGTTAGTACAATGACAATATTCTGAGGTCTTTTCTGTACTCTATTATATTAATATTTCAGAGGTTCATGTCTCCACAAAGTGTGACATTCTCCATCCCGCTCCCAGTATTCCAGAGATAGGCTCCAGGTTGGAGCTTTAATTTTCAGAGAGTAATTACAGTGGGATTTGAACCTCCTTGGACCTCTCTGGAGAAACAAGCTTCCAAGCGAGAACCAAGCCGGCAGTGCAAGTTTCCATTAGTTTTATCCCACCCACTCTCTTCCATGTAAAACCGGGGCTCGTCCGGGATTTGAACCCGGGACCTCTCACCCAAAGCTGAGAATCATACCCCTAGACCAACGAGCCAGGTCGTCCCTGTTCAGCTTGCTGTGTGCCAATGGAGGTTCACTGTACTCTGTAACTCTCTGTGACCTTCCAGTTCATATGGACTGGGGTCCGAGTAAAAGGAACTCGGTTACACAAAGTCAAGTTAACAATAAAGCGAGGGCTCCTGTGGGATTCGAACCTTTTTGGAATGCAGACGCTAAGTGTGAACCAAGCAAGGAGCTCTTGCCATTGGGCCAAATATATCATTAATCTCGGTGGACATGAAGATCAAAATCAATTCTTGTAGAACAAGCTTTACTTTAGTGTCAGGTGGAGGTTTCAGTATAGGTCAAGTTTACAGGATTGTAGCTTCTTTGCTGGAAACTGTACTGTTGCTCCAGTATAGCTTGGTGAATATTATGAGGCTTCAAGTAGTTTCTGTGACATTTGCAGTAAGTTTAAAAATGATTCCAGTTGGTAATAAAATTGAATTAGCTGGTTGCTAATGAAACTCAGGTGGCTGGTGGGGTATGGTTTGGTAACTGTTACAAGGTCTCATCTGTTCGATAGGGTGACACTAGGAAGCTGTAATGGAGTCCCATGTGGTTGCTATGGATTTTAAAAAATATTTTAGTACTGATTTATGTCATTTTACAGGGTTGTTACTGTAGTCTTAGATTTCTGTTCTTGGTGAACAGGAATGAAACCCGATGTGGTCTTTAGCTGTTGTAGCTCATCTACCTCAAGAATGGATTATGGAGCACTATTTCAGTAGAGCTTATTTATTTCCTGATTGTGTGATGGAAACTGTGTTTTTATTTTCCACAATTCTTATTCTTAGTTATACATACTTTCAGGTATCCTGTAATTCTCAAAAATATATTAAAGACCCTGCAAAGACACACATGATGAACACATTAAATCTCATGCTCAGTAAAACAAACAAACAAACAAGCAAACAAACAAACAAATAAATTAAAAAAAAAGTCAAATCAGCTGCTTGTCAAAAAAAGTTTACAATATCTAAATTTTCCAGCATGTGATCTTTACACTGTCATTAAGTAAATAAACCATCAAAACTGCCACTATTGTTTATGAGAACTGCACTTAATACTGCAGAGGGAGTGAACATGTGGCTTCTTCAAACACACACTAACTTTTCTATCTGTATTTGGATTCACTTAGAATGTTTTCTCTATTCACTTCAAATAAAGTATTCACATATGGTTATATACATACATTTCTATTGGATCAATAATCCGCATGCTCATGGTATGCATAGCTTCCAGTCTTTTTCTTCTTATTGTGATTCTTTAACACTTTCATGTTTGAGGTCTCTGTAGATTTTTGGACAGTGAAGTTGACTTTCCTGTCACTGTGGGCTGCAAGGCGCAGTAGTACAGTGCAGAGTCTGATACTGAAGCAGGCGAGATCTCCAAATCCACACGCTTCAGACTCTTATGAACTTTAGCAGACAAATGAGGATGAGGAGTATCACCTGTCTGATTCCCTCCCGATTCCGTCAACAGAACGAGGAATTCTGGTGCTGCATTGGAATATTGTCGATACCACTGTAGATTGTTCATAGAAACAGTGTATTTATAATCACAGGAGAGTGTAACTTCTTGCTCCTCTTTACCATAGACAGCAGAAGATGTTGGAGTAATGCTGTCCTGTGTGCTCTCACCTGAAGAGGACATTTATTTCAGAATATTATCATTTTTATATTATACAATATACATACAGTACATGTTTACAATCTAAAACACTCACACATGGAAACATTTCTTTACTAGTTATAAAACATTTAAACATAATATATGGGGATAAATAAAATATAAGCTTACCTATGAACATGGTAAAAACAGAAACATACAGAAAACCATCATGTTTTAATTTCCTCTGTTCTTCTTTAAGTTTCCTTTTTATGTTATTGTAAATGTCAAGTTTCCTTCTACTCTGTCTTCAGTAAAGCATCTAAGCATTTCTTGTGTACAAAGCCTCAACTGTAGATTCCCTCTGTTTTAACCAATCAGAGTGAAGGATGTGCCACATTATGTAAAATACACACACATGTTCTAAAAAGAATTTAATGAGCAAAAGATTCATATATTTATTTCCTGTATTTCCTATTTCTATGAACTTAAACCTTTTCTAATCTACAAAATATATTGTTGCAATTACAAACAATTCTTATTGTGAAATTAAATTCTTCATCAGATTTATAGTACACACCTTAAAGTCTAAACAAAACACCAAATTATAACAATATAAAACCCCTAACAAGGTGGTGTTTGAGAGCATGTGCACAAATACATAAGCATCTTGTATTAAGCTCAAGATTCTGCAGTAATTCAAGTGTTTCAGTCGGACTGCACTCCACACACCATGTATCTGTGCTGATGGTTTGTTCAGGATTAAAGTTCATGGCTACTTTAACACTCCACATGGTTCTGTTGAGTCCAGGTCCAATCAGGTTCAGTTCTAGAGAATTTTCATGTCATGTACTGCCATCTGCAGGAGCTGAATTTAAATAGATATATACATTATTTACATCAAGAAACCATCAATATATTTAAAACAAAAGTATTCCTCACCACGCTGGGAATAGTTCACAGTTTCAATTCACAGATTCATTTGGAATCATTACAGCATTTCAGCATATCAGAACACAAGAATAACCCGTCTTTTTCTTTTTTATCTGTATTTCTGACATTAACCTAGACAAAAACAAGTCCTCAGATTCAGCATCCTTAAAGAGACAAATTTGCTGGTGTGCTTGTGATTATTGTCCTTTAATATGACCCAGTTTCAGCACAACATAAGCTCATGGACAGATAGTCTTACATTTGTCTCAAGAATATTCTAATATAAAGTGGAGATCATCAATGTCCAAATGATTAATAGTTTTCTAGAGCCTGTGGCTGCAAAACAACCGAATCCTCACCCTCCACCAACATGACACTTGGGTATGAGGTGTTTGTTGTGATAAACTCTGTTTGACCTTCACCAAACATGAAACTATGAATAATGATTAACCATCAGTCCAAAAATATTGTTCCCAAATTTGTTAAGATGCTGCCATGTTTTTTGTAGAGAAAGGGCTTCTTAAGTGCTTAAGTGAAGAGTAAGTGATGTTTCCACAGGTCAGGGTTCGTAACACTTAAGACCTGGGAAATGCAACTGTGAATGGATTTTTGCTGATCCATTTAAAATTTGGCAGACATTGTACATCCATTTAACTGAAAATACAAATGTTAATACACAATTTCCATTTTCATTTCATTTTCACTCAATCTTGATGAATTTCATTATGATCAATAAAAGGAAAGCAAATTTGACTAACACTTTCCTTATTCATCCATTTTAACTTCTTGTAACTATACAATGGAATTATGGTCTGGAGTGCTCACATTTTGTTCTGGATCTTAGTTCACATTTGGTAAAGTAACATACATTTATACACACAGGTATAATAAACACATGAAAGAATAAATAAATGTATGAATGGAAATAAATTACAGGATATATAATTATAGGATATTGTTTGTACCAATAAAGCAGAATGTTATCTCTGCATCACTTATATGAACATTTCCAGAGTAACAGTGTACTGAATAAACAAAAAGTAACCATGTGCCTTTATCATGAATTAACTTGAATGAATCACAGAACCAGATAGGATCTTTATGCATGCGCCAGTCAATCTGAAATGAGCGAATCTCTCCCGAGTCATATTAATGGATTCATTCAAAATGAACGAATCTTTCACGGAACCGAATCGGAGCCACGGAGGCCAGCTGTACGCCAACTGCATCCTGTTAAAGCGTAAAAAACAAAAAAATCTCTGTAATTCACTTATGGTGTTCTAGATGGCTACTTAATTTACACCTTAACACGAAGCAGGATGTAAGCTCAAACATGTCCTGTTCTCCAAAAAAGATGATGTACTGTACATTTCCTCCTGCCGCCCCATCATAAGTGCTTCTTCTCATCGCAGTTTCATAATAACACATCTAACATTCTGTCACGTTCCTTACAGTAAAAACAGCTTGAGTAAAATAAAGGAAAGGTTTGTTTACCGGTTAAAGGTTTGCATTACTCATTACGATATTTATCTTCATGATGCTACCAAGTTAATTATCCAGGCTTGCTAACAGTTGTAGATAAACCAGTGTTTTTCACACCCAGAAATAGAGGATTTTGATATTTTAAAAAAGGGAGACGTAAAAATACAAAAATTTCTTTTTTAACGCCCGAAAAGTTAATGAACCTGTGAGTTTGTAAACTAGTTAAGCTGAGAATAAACAGACAAATATTAGCATTAGTTAGCATTATCTCGCATTAGCATTAGCTTGGGTAATTCACCGTACATGGTGACTGATTAAAGTCTCAAAACCTCTGTCCCAGTCCATCATCCGAAATCTATCTAAATATTATACGGAATAATTATTAAAACCTTCACCCGAGTTCAGCAAGCTTTACACTCTATATGACATTGTGTAAATGAAATGATTAGCGAGGTTCGTTAGCTAGATAACATACATCTGTAACCAAGTCCTTTGGGAGCTTAACTGGATAATCACTAGTCTAATCATGATTTAGTGTGAAACCAGTACTCAGGGTTGGGAAAAGTGATCTGTTTGATGGGGTAAATATTATAATGTGGAAATAAATTCTCGTTAGCTGAGCTCATCAGCTTGGTTCAGGAGTTTAGCATTAGCACCAGTAGGCAAGTTTGCTAGCAGGCTAACTAAATATTATATTTACATCAACTGACCCAAACAATTGTGTAATAATTACAACAAACAGACAAGCTCTCTCAGTAGATAACATTAATCTATAATTTATTATTTACACTAGCTAGCAAGCTGCCCAATCACAAGACTTAGCATGTTTAAGTTTTAAACAGTAGCCAGGGTTCTTAAAGGTGTCCTACTACTGGGGTAAATATTACATTGTATTGTATATTATGTTATATTATATTGTATATTTATTGTTTATTGTATATTTATTGTAAAATCAGTGTGACATTAAAGGATAAAGATCGTCCTACACGTGAGGGGCTGAGTGTTGTCAGAAGGAGCTCTTTCTCCCGCAGGACGCGGTAACCATAGTAACCAGTGATTTCGGATTGGACCTAAGCTACAGCCCAGCTACAGTTTAAAAACCCGTCCATTTAAAAATGAAATAAAATAAAATAGCAGTCCCAAATGCATACTGTGATAACTAATACATTAACAAACAGAAAACCCAAAACAAATGGGTAGTGCAAAGGGCACTATTTAGACACACACACACACACACACACACACTGACAGACCCGCAGCACAGGCGATCTCACCCAGTGTCCAACTCTTCAAGTCCTGCAGAAATCGGAAGTTTTGATAATTTTATGATCATTCCTAAATATTATACAACATTACATTAGTAATATTGACTGTCAGATACTGAGTCAGGAAGTGGTTATGCCCAAGGCATTAGCGAACTAAGCGGCTGCTTAGGCCTGTAGCCACCAGGGGCCCCCAAGAGTACATGAAATGACATCTATTTTTTTAATATATGTCAATGGACAATGATTATTATACAAAATGACAATAATTAGTTATAATTAGTCATATTGGTGGCACAGAGGGCCCCGAAATAAAATGTTAGGATATTGTTTGTACAATTAAAGCCAAACACAATGACTGCTTGACTCATAAGAAAGTGTCTGTTTCCTTACTGACAATGTTATCATCTTCATCCTACGGACCGATTTTATCAGATTAACATCATCACCTTCATCTACAAGTGTGAGCAGAGTCCTAGCACCTGACCCACAATAAGATAACTCACTAAACCATCTTTTTGCTCTTCTTTTTCATTTTTAAGGTAATTGAAGGTAATTTATTTATTAATGACATTAATAAATAAACTTCTGAACTATAATTAATATAATATAATGTATATACTTAGTATTTTTGCATTTCTTTGTATAGCCTTCCCATACAGAGTTCCATAGAGTTCCTGGACTAAATCGCTGTTTCACTTCAAATATTTTTCCATCTGATTTTATTCAGTAGGGTTAATTAAGTGTAGTGACCAAAGAACAAAACTGGAGCTATGATTGCACTGGTGTTAATTACAATCATACAGGTCTCACAAACAGAATATTGTCTATAGAGAAAAAGAGCTGCAGAGGAACAGGAACTTTTCCTCAACAATTTTCTTCATCTATTGATCAAGAGGAGAATAAACTGTGCACCTGAGCCTTTCCTCATTAATGTTCAAGAACACGTCTGTTTAACAATTGTGTTCAACAATTTATTATTAAGCAACTTAATTAAAATACTTGTTCTTTTGGTTTTGTAACTTGCAAACCAAAGGACTTAGCAATATCAGCAATAGTGAAGAAAACCAAGTGGGCATAATAACATTGTTATCCTGAGTGTTTAGTTAGTTTGTGTTTATCTTTTGAAATAAACATCATATCTATTCATATTCATGACAACTCTGCTTTACCTCACACAGCAACTCTTTCTCATCTACTAAACAATTAACAAATCTTAGTATGCTAAAACTACAGTAAAACCAAGCCCCAGATCCATAAGCTGCAGCTGCAAGCTAATGAATGGTCATTCAATCAGAGTTTATTTTTAGTACCTACTTTATCCTGGTCACACTTCCACAACTGTCTATATACATTATATATACACACCTTCATTCATTCATTCATGCTTTGTCCTGGGCAGGTGAATCTGGAGCTTCTCCCAGCAACACTAGGGATGATGCAGGAATACACCCTGGATGATACAGCAGTCTAATGCAGGACAAAATGCACAGACACATTCACACACTCATTCAGACTTAGGGGAAATTTAGCTCCAGCTGCAAATGTTTTCACAAATGTTGTTTGTATCTGTGGTTAACTGATAAGTTGGTAAAGTGAGTCTCTTTCATCTTCTGTGGTTTTAGAAACTTAATATACCATGTTGATGTTTTTGTAAAGCCTTTCAGTGACTCTGTATCACTGTGCTACGTCTCTAAGAGCACAATGATAGAGTGCAGAATCTGAGAGCTTTAGACCTCTGATAGTAAGTTCAGTAGAGTCTCTGCTTGTTTCGACTCTAGTCGATGATCATCAGGAGTGCTCCCATAACTTGCTCTTGACCTTGCGCCTTTATACAGTAAAAAACTGTGGTGCGCTGTTAGGATATTGTTTGTACCAGTAAAGCCGAATGTATTCACTGCTTGCCTCATATGAACATTTCAGAATAACAGTCTCTGCTTCTTTCCTGACACTGTTTGCATCTGTTGGCTCAATTTTATCTGCAAAGCTACCTGGTGTGACAAAAATATAAAGAAACATGTCAGTGAAGTATTTTTGTAATTCCAATATTGACTTAAGGAATCAAGAAATTACTAGATTAATACAAACATGCTTATTAATTAATGCAATTATTTAACTGATTAAATATCATTGTAATAATTAATAACTGATTGAAAATTACCTGTAACTAGAGTGAGAATCAGTGGTATGTATCTCACTATGTACAGTAAGTTGTATAGTTGATCCATTTCTGAACACAGCTCTGTGAGGATTCTGTATAATAGTGCTGTATGTGCTGAACTTTACACGTCTCTAGAAGGACACACCCAGGAAGTGATGCAGTTTGTAGTATAACTTTTACAGATTATTACTTAACAATATCAGTGACAGTGAACTGAGTAACCAGTACAACACAGAACAAAAACACTGTTACTTCACAAACCATTGCATCAGACATGCTATTTTATCATTGTAAAATATTTATTCCTAAATAAAAGGATATAAAGGTTTGACAGCGGCACCACGCAGCACCGGCACGAGTGGTCTCCTTGTTTGTAGCAGTATCCATTGTTCAACTTAAACTGAATTGACTTTATTTTACTGTGAATACTGTGCACAAGAGCAGAAAACAAATGATGCACTAATAAATAAGGCAGTTATAGTCACTGCTAAAAACCCCAGAATTGTTCTGTAGTGGTTATACCATCTGTAGAGATATTGCTATGTGGAGAGCAGGTTTCCTGTGTCAAGCTTTAACACAAACGAATGAAAGTACACACATTGCAGTGTTAAATTACGCAGATATACTACATAACTAATAAGACTAATTAAATTTAATTAAAAACAATTTCTGAATCTACAAAATCAATGTTAACTCACCGAGTGAAAGCCACAGACACATGAATATAACAGTGAACATGATGGATGAGCTTATAAATGAAAATAAAATTTCTGCAGTCTGATATATTAACATTATAAACATTCATGAAGCTCCACCCCCAGCATCACATGACAGTGTCACTAATGTTACTGACAGATTGTTGATTCTTACTGAAGCTTTCTGGCTTTACATTCAGCACCACATGGATAAATTTTCCTGAGCACATGGTAAACAAACACAAACTGATAGCATGAAAAATACTTCAATAAAATAAATGAACTAATGAATGTGGAAGTGAGTGTGCATTGTGGGAAGTGGAGTCTGGTACAATGCAGGATGGGAAATGGAAATTTAGGTGTGTGTAGACCTAATGACCTGTTTATTAAATAGGATTACAAACAGTTGAGGAGTATTTTACTGTGGTGAGGAACAAACCAGCCTCTTTCTTTCTCTAATCTATCATTTTTATCAATATCATCTGTATTGTTGGATTTTTATATCATTATTTTTCATTTAAGCATGAAACTGTGTACAAATAAAGAGTGTAGTATTTATATTATCTCATGACAAACATCCCATTGCAAGTGAACATGTACATTTCATTTTTACAGAAATTGCATGTATAGCCCTACTACAAGTACAGTTTCCTTTCTGGATTCAAGCAAACTCCTTTCAAGGCTTGATGATGTGTTGAAAATGACACTAATTAGCTTGATTGTACAAGCAGAGATTATTAAAACATTCTGATTGGTTCTAGACTTTATATATAAAAGTATTATCTATGTAAGGCTGAAGAATAGCTGTAGTCTTTATAATTGTGTAAAGTATTCATAATCATAATGTCAGCATCTCTGGGGATGTAAGCAGAATCCTAGTACTTGTCCAACAATAAGATAACAGCCTCCACCATCTTGTGGTGAAAGGAAAGAGACTTTAACACACCAAGGTCTTTTTCTGTTTGAACTTACTTATTTATTTATTTTTACTCAATCATAAAACTATGCAGGAAGTGAACTGCATAGTTCACTATGAAAGCAGGAAATTAATGTATTTATGTAAAAATGATCAATTTAATCTAGTAAAAATCTAATCTAATAATTACATTGTCAGAATTTCAATTATATATGTTAGTGATGTCTCTAAATTAGAGAATTATTGTATAAACACCAGCAGGCAGATTAATGTTAGAAACACTAAGTGGAAGAGAATAAGGTTTAATTGAGGAATAAGGAATATTTTTTTACTTGATAATTAAGGTTTAATCTCACAATAGCATCAGAAGAAGAGAAAGAAGAGTAAAGGCAGATTTACAGATAAGTTTCAGTTTTCAGTGTTTCTGACACAGAAGGTGCTTTTGCTTGTCAGAGAAATGACATTAGATGATTATTTATTCTTATGACAGTTTAGTGTTAAGTGGACAGTTGTGTTGTTTAATCAGAATGATATC
This sequence comes from Hemibagrus wyckioides, assembly GCF_019097595.1. Taxonomy (NCBI): domain Eukaryota; kingdom Metazoa; phylum Chordata; class Actinopteri; order Siluriformes; family Bagridae; genus Hemibagrus; species Hemibagrus wyckioides. Next base: position 17,639 of record NW_026690782.1, on the reverse strand, counting down.
TCTGAAATTATCTTAGGCACTAAGAGTAACCAGGGCAGGGGTTAGGATATTATATCAGCAGTATGTATGATAGAAGAACAAGTATACTCTATGTCACAAAGGTTTTACTGTGAAAAGTAGCTTCCATCATCTCAGAGAATGTGAGCAGGTTGTGTGGTAGTGTCTCTAGAACTTAACCCACAATAAGATAAGTGACTGCGCCATCTTGTATTCACTGAAGTGAAAAACCTTAACTTGGACAAAATAAAAACCTGTAAACAGTTCATACAGCCATACATATATATTCATACTGTGGATTAGTAATTATATATTAGAACTTACATGTAAATTGTATTTACAACACCAGGTTACGTTATTTAATGTAAAGCACAAAAAGAAATAATAATAGAAAACTAAAAGGAAACAGATGTTGAAAACCGTTGTAAATCCCAACAACTAAACTGAACTGGCCATTGAGAAATACTTTATGTTCACATGACATACTTCCTTTCCGATCAGGGGATTAAACACACACACACACACACATCTTATTATGGTTTGCTGATAATAAGATAATCCTTAGTTTTGAAGATGATCTCCTTCTGTTGAGGTTGAACTTGTTGAACATTGGGCTATAACTGATTAGTTTGACTATTATATATGTGAAGTTACGACACTTAGACAATAAAATGCCCTTCATCTGCAGTGTAATTACTCCAGACAGAACAGAGAGGATCATGAGTCCACTGGCATTGTGGAATTCTGCTATGAGGATTGACCTGAGCCTTGTCTTTAGTGCACTTGTTATCAGTCAATATGGAATTGTACCATGAGAGTAGAAATCTTTCTTTATTATAAAAATTACTCCATACTGCAAGAAAATACTTTTCTTGGGAAGGATTTTAGCAGGAGTTTAGGTTAGTGTCAGTTCCAAAAATATGACAGTAGGAAAATGTGCTAGGAGAAATTGCACTTCTGTGTGAATGAGTGTGTGAAAGGGTTTGTGGAGTGCAAAGGACTGACATCCTATTCAGGGTGTTTTCCTAACTCATGTGTGGGACAGACTCCGTATCAATCATAACCCTGACCAATAGAGGGAACGAGAGAATCCCACAAAAGGGCATGTAACTTTCACCAAACCATTGAAAGAGCTGCTTTCAATATAACAAAACTGTGTCAAGGTTTTTGTACAGTGCAGCTGGATTTCCTGTCACTTTGGGCTGCAGAGCACAGTAGTATAATGCAGTCTGATACAGCAGCAGAGGAGATGATCAGATCCACTTTCTTATTCGTTTTATCTTGCTCTTTTTTAAGTTTTATGGACAATCCTGGATGAGGTGGTTGAGCCTCAATGACAGTTTCAGTGCTTTCACTAATTAGCAGCAGAAACTCAGGTCTTGATCCAGGTTTTTGTCGTACCAGTGGAGTCTGTAAACTGATCCAGTATATGTGCAGGACAGTGAGATGTTGCTGCCTTCCATTGAAAAATACATTGGTTTGTTCTGGTTTAATGTTATTGTCAGCAGCCTCTGCTATAAAAACATTACAACAATACTGTGATATTTTAATCATAAATGACACATTTCACATGGAAAATTGTGTCTTCTTAATTAGAAAAAATAATATTTTGTGTGCAGTGTATATGACTTACCAACATCAGCAAGAGTGAAAAACACCACGAAGAGGAACAACATTGTTTTCCTGAGTGTTTAGTTCAAACCTCTAGCTTTAGAAATGAATGTCAGTGTTACTATTTGATGTACATCTCCACCTCTAGCTCCACCTACTTGTATTTATGTATATTCATGATAACTGTACTATGCTGTATACTGTTTATATAAATCTATAGAAATGTTTTTGTATTAATAAACAATGTGGTCCCTAAGCCATGGATTCACTCGTACCATTTACTCATTTACTCCTGTGATATTTTTGACATTGTTAGTTACATCACTTGTTTTTTGGTCTCTCTCTCTCTAATAAATAAAATAAGAATCTTTTAATGGATGGACATTCAGGAATTGTTATAATATGTAATAAAGTCCTTTCTTTAGTAGTTGGTGTTTGTGACTGCACTGTGTGACACTGGTTTTGTTGGTGTGTAAACTAAACCCATCACTGGGCCACACGGTTATCACAATGTCTTTGGCATAGTGTTGCATTTGTAATTTTACAGATTGTTCTATTGCCTCATTGTTCTGTGAAATTCTATCTAAGACAGTTTTACTGGATTAAATCTACTTAGCAGTGGTATTTATTGGTTTTGTGTGTAGAAATCTGTTTTGTTTATTTACCTTCCTCTGTGTGTCATTTGTGCAGCAGAAGGTGGCTTATTGTTAGAACCATTAAAAGAATAAGGTTTATTTGAGAATACAGAAGAAATATTCATACAAAAGTACACTATATTGCCAAAAGTATTCACTCACCTGCCTTGACTTCGCATATGAACTTAAGTGACATCCCATTCCTAATCCATAGGGTTCAATATGGCTGTCGGTCCACCCTTTGCAGCTATAACAGCTTCAACTCTTTCTGGGAAGGCTGTCCACAAGGTTTAGGAGTGTGTTTATAGAATTTTTGACCATTCTTCCAGAAAAGCGCATTTGTGAGGTCACACACTGATGTTGGACGAGAAGGCCTGGCTCTCAGTCTCCGCTCTAATTCATCCCAAAGGTGTTCTATCGGGTTGAGGTCAGGACTCTGTGCAGGCCAGTCAAGTTCATCCACACCAGACTCTGTCATCCATGTCTTTATGGACCTTGCTTTGTGCACTGGTGCACAGTCATGTTGGAAGAGGAAGGGGCCAGCTCCAAACTGTTCCCACAAAGTTGGGAGCATGGAATTGTCCAAAATGTCTTGGTATGCTGAAGCATTCAGAGTTCCTTTCACTGGGACTAAGGGCCCAAGCCCAGCTCCTGAAAAACAACCCCACACCATAATCCCCTCCACCAAACTTTACACTTGGCACAGTACAGTCAGACAAGTACCGTTCTCCTGGCAACCGCCAAACCCAGACTCGTCCATCAGATTGCCAGATGGGCTCGATTCGTCACTCAGAGAACGCGTCTCCACTGCTCTAGAGTCCAGTGGCGGCATGCTTTACACCACTGCATCCGACGCTTTGCATTGCACTTGGTGATGTATGGCTTGGATGCAGCTGCTCGATTTCATGGGAGAGCCCATTCCACTGGGGAAGCTCTCTCCTACGCACTGTTCTTGAGGCTAATCAAGGAAAGGCCCACATGGAAGTTTGGAGGGTCTGTAACGATTGACTCTGCAGAAAAGTTTAAGCGACCTCTTCGCACTATGTGCCTCAGCATCCGCTGACCCCGCTCCGTCAGTTTGCATTGGCCTACCACTTAAGTAGCTGAGTTGCTGTGGATTCCCAAACACTTCCGCACGTTGCTTATAATACAGCTGACAGTTGACTGTGGAATATTTAGGAGTGAGGAAATTTCCACGACTGGATTTGTTGCACTGGGTGGCATCCTATCACATTGATTTCACACTGGAATTCACTGAGCTCCTGAGAAAGCGACCCATTCTTTCACAAATGTTTGTAAAAACCCAGTCTGCATGCCTAGGTGCTTGATTTTATACACCTGTGGCCATGGAAGTGATTGGAACACCTGATTCTGATTATTTGGATGGGTGAGCTTGAATACTTTTTGGCAATATAGTGTATGTCTTCATAACTTTATATATTTCTCTTTAAATCACTTTGCTGAATTTGTCATTTTCATGTTTGAAAGCAGCTATAAAACTTTCCAACTCCACTGAATTGGCCATTAAAGAAAGTCCTGTCCCTACATCATCTGTGTCCCTAACAAGGGAAGTAAAGACACAAAATTACACTTAAAATTTACTTAAATACTTGATTATTAATCACAAGAATAATATTTGAAACCAAAATACATTTAAGAAATAATTCTTAGTTGTTGTTGTTTTTATCTTTCCCACACTGAACACTGTGTAAAAACCCAGTAGAAAAAAAGCAGTTTATTTATAAAGGATTTTTCTCTGTAATACTTTAATACATTATGTGTTGGTTTTGCCTCTTCAAAGGCAGGTGGTGGTGAAACTTGCTGTTGTTCACTGCAACAAACTCAAAGATTCAGTGCTGCGCTTCCATGATATAGTGTTGGTATATTGTATATTGTAAAATTCTGCACACACCACTGTGATGATTGAACCAAGCTTTTACTTTTTATTTCCAGGTTATCAAGGAATATGGAATAGTAATCATCAGTGTATAAAGATTTACACCTGACTATCTGAGTAAAGTGTCTGGAAGAGAAGGCTTGGAGGCAACATCCCAAAGTTGTATATATTTTCTGGTAAGGATCCTCAATGGTGGATAGATAGACCCTAATCATCTTTCTAGTGGTTTTCATTATCTTCCATAGAGTCTTCTGCTCTGACCACGGAGTGCAGTTTAATATTAAAGCAGCTGAATAGTTTCACATGATACTATCAATATTTCCCTGAATGTAATGAGTGAGGATGGGAGAGAGGGTCTGCTCTCCTATCTCTACATGAAATTAGAGACACTTTACTAAGATTTTCTGGCTCAGATAAGATTCTATATGATGCACCATAAAAACTGTCATCACTGTGATGCCAACAGTCATGTATTTTTAACCTGTGGATTGTTTTGCTTTTACATGGCTTTAAAGCCTCTTCTTCTTCTTCTTTACTGCATGTAGACTCATCCAGAGCATCTAAAAAAAGAAAATCCCCAAGAAGATTGAATACCAAAAATAAGGAAAAGCTACCTTTTTAAAAGTTATATTAATAATCCCTCTCTAAACCAAATATTATACCATTGTGAATGCCAAAATATTTAACTAATCTTTACTTTTTCAGGCACTGATGAACTGTCAGACAAAGACATCAGATAGTATTGCTGCCCCTCCACAGTTCCATAGTCCCCAGTTGAGATTGAGCTCAGGTTTCCCTCATTTCCAGTGTTGCCAAGAAAAAGCTACTTAGATCTCTGAACAGGATAAAGTGGTTAATGAAACCAGCATTCAGCCTCTCCCTATTAATCCCAACATTTGTCAAACTACTAATATGTTTATGAGACCAGCTTTATAAATTTAGAGACAGGGTTTAAGCTTAAAATAGCATGTAAATAGCAGCTCAACATCATCAGCAGGACACTTTCCAATATAACAAAACTGTGTGAGAAAGTTTTTGTACAGTTGCAGCTGGATTCCTCCTGTCACTATGGCTCCCAGAGCTCCAGCTAGTATAAAGCAGAGGTCTGATACAGCAGCAGAGGAGATGATCAGATCCCACTTGTTTATCTTTTAACGTTAGCAGTGACCATTCTTAGATTAAGTGTTGGGAAGTTAGATTTCCTTTTACGAGGTCCAACAATAGCCAAGAAGGAACTCAGGTTTAAATTTTGGGTCTTCCAATACTGTACCAGTGCAGGTAGAAGGCTGTAACACTTGTTTCATATTTTGCAGGACAGAAGTAACATCATCCCACCCACATCTACAGGTTTATGAGGAGAAGTGGCTCTATTGAATCTGCCAGCAGGGAGTCACCTGTCATAGAGAAGAGAACATAATGCCTTTTAAACCTTTAAACTAATCAACAGGAAATACTTAGAGTCAGACCCCACACTCTGCATTTTCACACTGCATCCACCCACACAGACTCAATATTTAATATAATATAGTTAATATTTCTGCAATAACAAAAAGTCAATGTTTAAATTCTCACCTAGTGAAAGTTTTCACAGATACATGAATATAACAGAGTGAACATGATGACTGGTCTTAGCTCCAGTGAAAATAGTGGAGATCTTTCTGTAATCTAATATGTTAACAATTCATAAAGCCTAAATGGTGCTCCACCCCACAGCATCCACACTTGATTTAGTGTCACCAGTATGTTGTTGTCAGATTGTTGATGATTAGTGCTACAAAACATCCTGGCTTTACATTCCAGCCTCATATGGGAAACCTGTCCAGAGGGACATTTAAATAAACACATACTGAAAGCTTAGGAAACCAAGTTTTTGTTGTAAATCTGAAAAATAAAGAGCTTTTCCTGTACTCCACCCAGTGATACATCTGTAGAAGAAAAGAAAGAAGAATAAATGCAGATTTACAGATAAGTTTCCAGTTTTCAGTGTTTCTGACACAGCAGGTGCTTGGCTTGTCACAGAAATGACATTAATAGATGAGTATTTATTCTTACTTGACAGTTTAGTTGTTAAGTGGACAGTTGTGTTGTTTAATCCAAGAATGATATCTCTAAGAAATTAGCTTAGGCACTAAGAGGTAACCAGGACAGGGGTTGGGATTATTATATCAGCATTAGTGTATGATAGAAAGAACAAGTATACTCCTATGTCACAAAGTGTTTTTACTGTGAAAAGTAGCTTCCATCATCTCAGAGAATGTGGGCAGAAGTTTGTGTGGTGCTTTAGTTCTAGACCCACAATAAGATAAGTGACTGCGCCATCTTGTGTTCACTGAAGAGAAAAACCTTAACACACTAATAAATAAAGCCACTGCACAAAGGTCATACAGCCACACATATATTGGTTTTTTAATTTTTATTAGACCTTATATTTAAATTGTATTTACAGTTTGGGGTGTTATCAAATTGTTTCTCCAATATTGCTGGGGTTGGCACTGTATCTTTATTTTTATATTTTCTTTACATTACTTAATACAAAGCAGAAAAAAAATTAATAATATGGAAACAAGATGTTGAACACGGTTGTAAAACTCAACAACTAAACTAAATTGGCCACTGAAAAATGCCTTTATATTCACATGATATACTTTCTGTCCTATCAGGGATTAAACACACACAACTGCCTTTAGATAAATTTGCTGATTAGATGCTTGAGTTATGAATCTCAACATATTTTAAACCCAACATACTTTTATGAAATGATTCTTGAGTCTTTTCTTCAAATGTTCTCTCACTGAATACAAGAAACAGAACCTAATGCAGTAATGAATGATCCAGTTCTAGTCCCAACTGTAGTTGTTTATAAAATCTGGATGACACTGATAATGCATTGATGACAGAGATAATTTAGGTGAAGTGCAGGCCAGTTGGGTGGGTTGCATGTGTAAAAGTTTAGGATTTAAAATAAACAAACAAAAAAATCTAAATAAACACCATATAAAATAAATAACAAAAACTTGTACATCAGTAAAATCATAATCAGATTCATTATTTTCTGTGATTTTGTGCACCTTATGGATTTATTAGCGTTTTTATACCATGAATGGTCTTAGCTGAATGGAAATATTCTTTCTGTACTATAATATGTTCATTTTATGAAGCTCCACCCACAGCATCCACACTTGACAGTGTCACCAATGTTGCTGACAGATTGTTAGATTCTTACAGATAAATCCAGGATTTACATTCAGCTTTAGTTAAAGGACCTATATATATTTTAAGCAAAGCCCAAAGGCAGGAACTATTTGTAATATACAGATAATAGCAACAATATAATTAAACAAATGTAATTATTCTAATGAGTAATTATACAATTGTTAAACCATAATATAAAAATTAAACATCAGTTTTAAATTAATTACACATTATATGTTTTGCAATCAGGCAGCTTAGTGGTTTAGCATGTTCACCTCACACTTCCACACAGTCCACACCCTCCATGTGTGTCCTGTGGAGTCTCGAGTCTTGCTCCTGCTCACTGTGTGTGTGTGTGTAGAGTTTGCATGTTGCTTGGTGGGGTTTCCTGCGGGTGCTAGCAGTTTCCCTCCCAAAGACATGCTTCTAGGCTGAGTTGGAGTTCTGTAGTGTGTAAATGAGTGTGTGTGTGCACCCTGCGATGAATTGGCACTCTGTCTCAGGGTTGCATCCTGCCTTGATGCCCGATGATGCCTGAGATAGGGCACAGGCTCTCAATTGACCTGAGAATAGATCAGATAAGTGGTTTACAGAAATAAAATGTTAAAAAGTAATCAGTGGTGTCTGCATCTACATCCTGGAATATTCTAATCCAAAAATAGTTTCTAAAGTATCTAAACCAGGTGGTTGGGCCATCAGTGCCAGCAAGGCCTTCTCTCTGCTGGCCCTAAACAGCAGTGATCTGAATCACTGATTTGCATTTCTAATATATTTTTCCATGCGTGTGTATTAAATTAATTCCCAGTAGTCTATTCTCTACATTTCCTAGCTTTGCTCTTGGTTGAGCTAAGCTTCCAGTAATGATAAGAATATTTATCTAATCATATTTCAGCCAGTGGCTGACATCATGTGTTGCCAGAGTGAAAGAAAGTCTGTCTTAAGGCCTTCAGAGATATGAGATAGTGCAGGCGCCCGTAGCTTATTATAAGTGGCAATTAAAATTGTTACATTAACCAATCAGATTTCTGAGTTGGCGTCATTGGCGCCATCTAGCAGGCATCACGATTCGACCAGCAATTCTCCCGTCCTTTGATTGGACAACTGAGAATAGTCAGGGCAGAGAACCACACAAACTAAATAAAATTATTTTAACTCACAATGACTGACAGAGGAGAAGAAATCGATTTGGTGGCAGACATCCTTACACATGCATTTTCAAGGCAGACTGTAATCAAAGTGGCTGATTCATCTTTGTGAGGTGTGAAATACTCTAGCCTAATTTCTATTTTTTTACTTTGCTATTAAACTAAGTTGAGGACACCAAGTGAAGACCGCAGGATCGCTTGAGTAACCATAGTAACCAGTGATTTCCTGATTGGACCTAAGATTTCCAGCCCAGCTACAGCTTAAAACCCGTCCCATTTAAAAATAAAATAAAATAAAATAGCAGCCCCAAATGCATACTGTGAGTAACCTAATACACATTAACAAACAGAAAACCCAAAACAAATGGGTTTGTGCAAAGGGCACTATTTAGACACACACACACACACACACACACACTCGACAGACCAGCAGCACAGGCGATCTCACCCAGTGTCCAGCTCTCTTCTAAGTCCTGCAGAAATCCGCGGAAGTTTTGATAATTTTATGATCATTCCTAAATATCATTCAACATTACATTTAGTAATATTGGACCGTCAGATACTGAGGTCAGGAAGTTGGTCACGCATTGAACGAACGAACGAACCCAGACCCGAAGAGCGGTGCTTGACTGCAGAGCCGAAGTCTATGAGGCTGTCACGTGAACCGAGAGCAAGTTTCCCGCACCGAACCAGGTAGGATCTTGCGCATGCTGGCGGTCCAATAAAAAATGAATCTCCCGAGTCATATTACGGAGTTCACATTCAAAATGAAACGGAATCTTTCAAGGAACCGAGATCGAGCCCACGGAGGCCAGCTATGGTCAGCCAACTGCATCTTGTTAAAAGCGTAAAGAAAACAAAAATCTCTGTAATTCACTTATGGTGTTCTAGATGGCTACTTAATTTATTACACCTTAACACGAAGCAGGATGTAAGCCTCAAAACATGTCCTGTTCTCCAAAAAAGATGATGTACTGTACATTTCCTCCCGCCTCGCCCCATCATGTAAGGTGCTTCTTCCTCATCACAGTTTCATAATAACACATCTAACATTCTCCTGTCCACGTTCCTTACAGTAAAAACAGCTTGAGTAAAATAAAGGAAAGGTTTGTTTGACCGTTTAAAAGGTTTGCATTACTCATTACGATATATTATCTTAAGCGTCAGAGAGACCCTGATGTTTCTAGTGTTTTTTTGTTCTTGCTGTAGGTACTTGTGCTCTGAGACTCTGGGACTCAGAGACTGAGGGAGCATGTCTGTTGTTCTGTCTCTGCAGGAAATTGAATCGCTTTTGGGATTTTTCTGGCCCAGAAAAGATCCTAGGTGATTTGCAAACCCCCATACCTGGAAGCTTTCAGTTTAGCCAAGAATGGCATTCAAGCCCAGATTGTCTCCCCACTACCTGGACAACTGTGAACTTAACAACACCATGAAATTCGGGGTATCAACAGTGATGCCATCCCTCTCAAGACACCTGATCTCTTCAACAATAGGGCACAGCACTGCATCAAGACCATAGGTTGAATTGCATTATCTGATTTGAAAACTGCTAGAAGGAAGTGTGACCGCAAACTTGATAGCAGGGCCTGTGGCAAAGCTCTTTCATGATGAAATATATAAATCCCAACTTGTGAATCCCAGTCTCGATCCAAGAGGATTGGACAGTTTCACAGTCATCACTATACAGCAGTAGCAGCAGAACTGAAACCTCAAGAATAGTGGATACTGCTTACAAAACTCCCCATCAAAGACATCCTGAAGTGCATCACCCTTCTCTCTGCTGCCATTCTATCATGGCCTTCAAAATACCAGGAATTTCAAGTAGCTTGACAAGAAGGCACTGTAGTGGAATATCGCTGATAGGAATCAGGTGAACTGCAACTTACACCGGACAGTGCCAGTGGTGGAATCCCATTGCTGTACATAGGAAACTCCCAGGCAAAAAAAACTCCTCAACCCTGGCTGAATAAAGTTTTCCTGGGATTTAGCAAAAATACCGCATCTGTTTATAGTCTGTTTCAGTTCCTCTGAAAGGCTCAGCTGCAAGAGCATGAGCTCTTCTACTTTTTGGGCTTTGATCGAAGACCAAACTGACTAAATAACGAGACATATAGTCTGCAATTGTAGTCTGCTCTCACACATCGAAGATTAAACTAGAGGTCTGTTGTACCACAAAGTTTAAGTTAGAAAATGTCTGGGCAAGCAGATCTAGACTTCAGAATTAGGCTGCTAAAAAAAAAAGGGTCACCCATTCGGAGCAATGTCCTCTTTGCTGTAGTTCATCCCATTCATCCTCAACTTCCTGTCCTAACTCTCCTCTTCGGCATTAAGTTCATCATCAGGCTAGGGCCAGCTGTCTGAGAGAGGCTCATCAAGAATCACCTGTTCAACTTTGGTTTTCTATGCTGCTCAATTAGGTACCTTCTAAGACCTGGATGGGGCAAAAAGTCTCTACCACAATCCATTTTTTCACTTACATTGGAAATATGTTGATGAACTGTTTATATGGTGTACTGCTTGTAAAATGTTTGAAGATACTTCCTGACATCCCCAGGAATTTGCCTTTTTACACTCAAAAGCAAACATATGCCTTGGGGGAACGTTTAAAAATGATCTGCTAAAATAATGAGTGCAAAAAGTGGGGGCACAAGCCCTTTCCATCTTGCAGTGACCGTAACTACTTACAAATTCTCTTTGAAGTATTTCATGAACTTTAGCCTTGGGCCAATTTTTTTGGGATTATGCAGTTGATGGTCCCTCTCATCTAAAAGCAGAAAGCTTTCTTCATCTATTGCCTGATCTGAAAGACAAAACGACACAGAACACAAAGACATTTTGTCAACATTAAAATCATGGAAGCTAGTTATAATAATAATAATAATAATAGTTATAATAATATTGTCATAACTCGGGAGAAATGCGGGAGAATTTCTGATCACGAGTTAAATGGGGAGAGGGTAACGTTAATAGCTATTGTCAGCCAGAGTCAGCTAAACTATCAAGCTATATAAGCTCTGCACCAGGCCTGAAAGTCTGGCGTGTAACGTTAATGACGGCAATAGTAATAAATGTTACAAAACACAATGATAATTTTTTCTGTCACTTATGTGACTTAAGTGGGAGAAAATGTGTATACAGACCTTGTATTTAGCTGCTATTTTCGCTTAAATGCATGATAGATGAAACCGTCAGCAAAGCTGGAGCCCAAAAAGAGAAGACACTTGCTTGACATTGAGCTATTGAATACACCGCTGAACTTTGGGGGAGGGGGCGGTCTTGTCTGTGATGTGTCAGCAGTCACTGAAGGCTAGTTCCAACTCAAACTCCAGCAAGCTGGGTTACACAAAAAGTACCCCAATTCTCTGTTAAACAACCTTGTGAAAATTACACCCAACAGAGGCAACCCTGTATTTGGGTAGAAAAAAATAAATCTATATTTTTTAATGTATACAGTTAATCATGCTAAAGCTGGTGAAATCTTGATCAAATCTGTTGCTTCCAGGTCTTAGCTAGCCACTGAGCTGAAATTTTCAAGATTTTCAAGCTACGTGCCAGTTATAGCTTTTTTCATAACTCCATGTTAAATGTTAATTAAAAACAAAGCACCTGCTTCAGTAAATCCAAAATACATTTTTAAATCAGGGATGTCAAAAACATAAGTTCACATTTATTAAATTACTAAACCTTTTAAACTATCAAAACTCTATCAACTTAACAAAAAAGAATATTAGATAGGAGACCTGTGACCTTACTTAGTAGAATTGGAGTTAAGTCAACTACTTGCTAAAAGTTGAGTTAACTCAAAATGCTGTGCAGTTGCTGCCTTAAAAATTTTAAGCTGAGTCAACGCTATATTTTTTTACAGTGCAGTTGCTTTGGGAGTATAATGGTATAATGTGACTCAAACTCTCTACTTCTAGCTACTTCCCATAAATTTTCCACTATAAAATCAAAACATTTAAAACCAAAGATTTTTTACCACAACTCTGCTCAAAACACACACGGCTGTGATTACCTCCGACTGTATCTCCAGGGTGCTGATATAACAGCATTCCCTTTCGTTTTTATATTGTTTAATATCTCTCATAGTTAAAATAGCTTTTAGACAATAAAAGCACATACTGCACTTCATAAAATAAAGGACAATAAAATTGCTTTACAAAGTGGTCAAAAGCAGGAGTTTTGCAAACACTGAACATTGTCTGTAAAAGTTTAAGTACAGCTTTCTCTCTAATTCAGTTCTCTTTTAAAATTGTCTCTCTAATAAAATCATTCTGGCACTAATTTAACATTAGGTAAACTTGACATTGTTCAAAACGATCCTTTATAGATATTTTTCTTTTTCAACAATTGGAAATCACTTAACTACTTTCAATGTAGTACTGAAAAATTTCCTTTGTAGCTCTCTTAAAGACAAGTTTCTGGCTTTATCTTTAGCTCCCAACTCAGGAATGGTTTACCATGGGGGAAAAAATCAGCATCACTAGCAATAGATTTTACTGGTTACTGCATCAGAGGCGATTTTTTAGTGATTGGATTCTTAGGTTTGAGTGACTTTGTGGCCAAGTGAGACAAAATCACCTTCTGTATGAAAATCAAATGTGCTCTTCTGTGAGCTGCAGGATACTCTAAAGCTTTTAGATCATAAATCAGTCCAAAAGAGCAGACACATTGCTTGTTTCAGGAAGATTTTCCACATCATCCACAACCATGGTACCTTCCAAAATGATAGTTGTTGGTTTCTGGCACCAAGATGCAGTGAGTAGGGTAGTGTTGTACTAAGAGTGCTCTGGAATCACCAGTCAAAATTCCAATTGTACTTTCGGACATTTCTTCATTGTCATCACAGTCCTAAAAACAGGGCATATAGCAAAAATAAGGTCAAAGTAAGACACAAAAACATCTTTTTAAGAGCACATATACTCACAGTAAAATGTGAAACAAAAATTAAGAACACTATGCAGTATGCCTAAATGTACAGGCTTTCCTTTTTCAAAATCAGGACACAGCAGTGGATGGTGAAATCCAATACAGATGATTCAAACCACTGCATGTAGAAAAATATCAATAAATCAAACGGAAGGCCAGCTATATAGCAAATTTAAAACCTATTCTAAAACTCACAATTTGATATTTGAAAAGTTATCAAAATATACATAATTATGGAGGAGAATTGGAGCTGAATTTTTAAAAATTTTTTCTTTCTTTCAATCTAATCTTCCCTTCTGTATTTTATATTCATTTTACTGTACTTTCTTACCTCTTTTTACTGACTTCATCTCTGTTGCATCTGTCCTTTATTCCTTCCTACCTGTCTAAATTTCCAACCTCCTGTTTATTGTCCTTCTACTATTATTAAGTTTTTCTTTTCTTTTCTTTTATGTAATTATAAAAATGTCTTCTTACTGTCTTTTTTTTTTCTTAATTTATCTTTACTTTCTTTTCTCTACCCCAGGTGTAAGTAAGTTCGGCCCTAGAGAGGCAAAGTCTCATGCAGATTTCAGCTCCAACCCCTGAAAAAAGATTTGCTTAAGCCTGTAGCCTTAGTAATCCTGAAAACCTTGATTAAGCTTGTTCAGATGTGTGTTTGATTAGGTTGGAGCTGAACTCTGCAGGATTGGGCGTTCTCTAGACCTACTCCCTGCTCTACCCCTTCTGTAAAGCTTCCAGTTCAGACTGTTTAGGATCTCAAACTGTTTAAAGAGCAGCTTCTGCCTGTTCGAAACTACTTCTACAAACAGGTCTTGTAAAAATCGTGGTGGGGTCCTCTCCAAGAAGGAATGGTAATCCATAGAGAACGGTTGTCTGGGTCTCCCTAATGCTGATGTTGGATTTCTGCAAAGTTATGAAAATTATTATTTAATAGCGCTCATGGCACTAACAATAAAATAATAAAGCAAAGAACAACAGCAAAAGCAAGAGTTGTTTTAATATAAAAAAATTGTGATGTGTGTGAGGAGCTTACATCATTTTTAATCTGGTGCAAAATCTTCTTAAGTTTGGATAAAATTCTGTCAACATTCACTTGCCTCGAGTTTTTAAATCCGTATAAATGTTCTTTGTCCAGCCGAACGCATAAAGGAAGGGAATAGTAAGAATGTCAGTAATCAAACAGATCTCATCCCCATTTACTACCATATATTAGAAAAATAAATACTATGGAAGTAAATGGGGATGAGATCTGTTTGGTTACTGAAATTTTTACAAATACGTTTCTTTTGTGTTCAGTGAGAACTTAAAACATTTATACAGGTTTGAAAAACTATCTGAGTAAATGACAGTTTTAATTTTGGGTGAACTATTTCTTTAATGATCCATATTAAACCAAGAATATTTATTCACTCTGACTCTGGTGTGAAAAGGGTCAGCCTAATTCTTTCCACTGTGTATTCTTCTACTGCAGGTTCCTTCTATCAGTTCCTTTCTACACAAGGCAAATGTAGAATGCATGTTCTGGGCTAGTGCAGAATTAATATGACGTTTCTTCTCATGTCTTCCACCATCTCCTTTCCTTTAGACTCCATGTTACTTCATCTTCACACCATCAGAGAAGTTCTGGTAGGAAAGTTGATTTCAAACCTCTTGGGACTTGTGATGTTTCTCTGATGTTGCTGTCCCCTTCTTTTCTCCAACCATTTATGGATATCTCCAAACATCCAGCTTGATGTGCAGTTTTGAGTGGTAGTTACCTTTCTTCCATCTGGAGGCTATCATACCACCTATTCCGCCCTCAGATGAGCTCTCCTGACACTTGTAGATATGTTTTATCTCGCATGGCTTGTAGATTTCCTGATGCAATCTGTATTCAACGTCAACAGGAAAAGTAGGGATCTCGGAGTTTCTGGCCATGCAGTCCATAGACTATGAGATGAATGATCATCAGAAGGCCACAGACAGGTCACAGTGTCAGCTGTGTTAGGTTGCTTATCACCACAGTTCCATGTGGGCTTATCTGGCAAGTCAGCAATGTGTAGGTAAGATCTACAAGGGAATTAAGCTGAATTCCTGGATCTTCATAATGAAGCTTTTCTTCAAGTTGCTCCATCAGGGAGTCAACTGTCTGTGGTTTCAAGCAGGAAGTATGATTTTTCTGATGTCATTTTCACAAACTATAACTCAGAGTACAGTCCTTGTCTCCATATTTATTCTCTCTACAAAGGTTAAAGAATTGGGTTGGTTTTCTTAAATTAAAGTAATAGCTTCAACTGAAAAACAGTTGTCCAATTGCATAATTCTAAACCCATCCTTTGAAAAAATGATTTGAAAAGTTTCACTCATCTCAGTTTAAATGTACTTTAAAAAGTACACAAAATAATTAATAATTTAATGTGATATCTGCCATACAGTCCAAGCATTTAAGGCAATAAAATTGGTTTGCTGAGAAATCAAATTTCAAATATATATAATCCATTTCACTGGATCAACCCCTTCACATAGAATAGCATTTTAACTGTTGCTCTTTATAGGAGTGCATGCAGGATATGACCATTTAGCAAAAATGAATTACATTTCAGTTTGTTTCTTTAATAAACCCATACTTATACTTATTCAAACAATTTGAAGTTGAATGAAAATTATATGATGCTTTGTGTCCTCCCAGTTTGAGAAGCAATGCTTTGCTATCTTCTTACATAGTAGTCAGACATCAGCAATCAGAAATCATTTAAAAAATAAGCCTTTTTGTCTTCCAAGTAAGAATGAGAGTAAATAATTTTTCAATAATTTCAAGTCTCTTTAAGCCCTGAATTATCATTCATTCAGCATATGATATAATGTTGGAGTGTAAATACAGGTCCTTCCCCTGTAAGTTTATAAGAGTTCTGAGAGTTTGGTGGATTGTCAGTGATAGCACATGACAGCAAAGTTCAAAAGAACGCAGGTGCTGAATGTACCAACATGTCAGATCTTTACACACAAACAGAACAGCACTGTTGATGACAAGAATTTTTGAAAACTGTCTGAAATCAGATGCCTGGAAAAGTACCAACAGATGCAACCTATATCTGGATTATACTTGATTCCATCATTGCTCATAGATGATGCTGTGAGGACAGGATATCAAGGGCCACCATGAGGGGCAGAGAGTCTCAATAAATGCCCACCTCATGGGCATTACTCCCAGTGGTACCTTATGAGGCAAATGTGCAAAATGGATGATCTGAGGCTGATGTCCTTTGTCTGGAGAATTTGTAAGGTAACTGCTTTGATAGCTTGAGTCAGGGATTCAAGAGATATTAATTTCCTTGATACCAAATCATTAATTGCACAAGGACATTTCAATAGGGGATGACACCCTCCTATAAGGTTGTGCATTATGTCAGGTGGAAAACCACCAACTGTGTGAAAATGTTCCAACCTTTCACTTAACACACAGCCACCTTTCACACCATGTTCCCGACCAGACCTCCTTCTCCTGGATTTCACTCCTCTTTGCAAAGCAGAACCGACATGGGTGCTCAACACTGAAACTCTCCTGTAGTCCTGCAAAAGAATGTGCACCCAGATTATCAGATGAAACAAAAGCAAACTTCCTTTCAAACAGTCTCCTAACTGTTCAATATATACACCATGCTTTTCAAGAGTTTCAAGGTCCCTAACAAGTGGGTGCAAGATGTCTTTGTAACCATGATGTTAAATTGCACTAGCTCTGCATAAAAATGCTAGCTGAATTGTCTGAAGTGATGAAAGATCTTTTGAGGAAAGGTTGGCTAGAACCCAATAGAGAGCAAATATTTTATGTTTCTTTTGAGAAGTGCCAAGGGATTGGCAAGCTCAAATTCATCAAAATAAAGACCTAGGACAATCCTGAAGGTCTCAGTGTTGAAAAAGTCATTTTCTTGATACTGAGAGAATCCATGGCCACTTCCAGAACAGCGGAGACTCCCGGCACATGTGGCAGGGCATCCAGGCGATCACCAACTACAGAACATCACCACCTGCCTGTGACAGTGACGACTCCCTTCCAGATGCGCTGAACGACTTCTACGCTCGGTTTGAGGCACAGAACAACACAAGAGCGAGGAAGACCATCCCTCCTCCAAACGTCCAGGTGCTCTGTCTCACCACAGCTGATGTGAAGAGAACTCTATGCAGAGTTAACCCACGGAAGTCTGCTGGACCAGACAACATTCCTGGCAGAGTGCTGAGGGAGTGTGAGGAGCA